>NC_136881.1:12598457-13160957 GCF_949152265.1 Phoxinus phoxinus | reverse complement strand
TCCCCTCAGAGGACTTATTGCCCCCCCCCAAAATTTTCTTGGGGAGGTCAGCACTGGACTGGACCCGCGGCGAAGAGGACTCTGAGCTGACCGGGGCCAGCGGCGAAGGCGGTCCTGGGCTGGACGGGACCAGCGGCGAAGGCTCTGGGCTGAACGGGACCAGTGGCGAAGGCCCTGGACTGGACGGGACCAGCGGTGCAGGAAGCTCTGGGCTGGACGGGACCAGCGGTGCAGGAAGCTCTGGGCTGGACGGGACCAGTGGTGCAGGAAGCTCTGGGCTGGACGGGACCAGCGGTGCAGGAAGCTCTGGGCTGGACGGGACCAGCGGTGCAGGAAGCTCTGGGCTGGACGGGACCAGCGGTGCAGGAAGCTCTGGGCTGGACGGGACCAGCGGTGCAGGAAGCTCAGGGCTGGACGGGACCAGCGGTGCAGGAAGCTCTGGGCTGGACGGGACCAGCGGTACAGGAAGCTCTGGACTGGACGGAACCAGCGGTGCAGGAAGCTCTGGACTGGACGGAACCAGCGGTGCAGGAAGCTCTGGGCTGGACGGGACCAGCGGTGCAGGGTCAGCGGGCTCAAGATCTGGCTGGACGCGAAGATCTGGCTGGACGCGAAGATCTGGCTGGATGTCTCCCACAGTGAGTGAGGAACCACACACCCAAAGAGCTCTGTCCATAAACTCAATAAAAGGTCTATCTAAGTCCCTGAGCAGCAATATCTGGGCTAGAGGATCATCAAGTCCTCTCCAGAACCGTTGCTTCAAAAACTCCTCCTCCCAGTAAACATCCTGATGAAGATGAAGGTAAACTTCCACCAACTCCTCCAATGAACTCCCATTCTGATTGAACAGAAATGCCTCCATAGCGTTTTTGGTCGGTCAATCTGTCACGGGTATGGTGCGGATGAAGACAGGCTGAGGCCCAAAGTTCCAATTCAAACTTTTACTATAATAAAACTTAAACAAAACTGGTACAGGCAAGGGTAACACTCTCCATACACAATGACATATACAAACATTGACCGACAACTGAAGGGTGAAAGACAGGAACTTAAATACACAGATGACAACGAGTGACGACAGGTGAAGACAATGAAGGGTGATTAACTGATTAACTAGACAGGTGATGAAAATGAACTAATGAAAATGACGACAGAGATGACGAAAAACACTGAATGAGAAAAAACAACCTAAAAGTCCATGGACACAACAGAAAACACATTAACAATGTGACAGTCATCTTAGCGGCCCCTAATTTAATAACAAATTATCCTTTCGACGGAAGTGAATCAATCAAAACTAACTTTAGCTGGAAAGTAACATTATTAAAGAACCACTATAAAGCCAAAACAATCTGTAGCCTTAAACTATACGTTTATCTCTGTAGAGCAGCTTTGAAACAATCTACAATGTTAAAAGCGCTATATAAATGAAGATGACTTGACTTGACTTGACTTAAAAATAAATTACAAGATCAGACAAATAGATGAATGAATACCACAACATTTAAAGTTTAAGTTCAAGTATGCATTATGTGCAGACGTTACCTATTTTTTACAGAGTTAAGCAGAGAGTAGCAGAGGGTACAAAGGAGAATCTATTTGTTTTGGCAGATGGCTGACTGAACCGGGAACCAGAAGGCAGCATCTTAAATTCTGCATGCAGGGGGTGAGAACTATCAGACATGATGGATTCAGCCTTTTTAAGTACATGTTTATTGTACAGTTCAGTTAGTTTTATCTGCTGAATCCTGATGATTTTGCTGCTAACTTTATTTATCATTGCTAATGTGTTTTTCCGTTTTAAACTAAGAGAAGCATACCAGCAAATACATGAAAAAGTAAAAACGGACTCAATAAAACATTTATAAAACAATGTCATCAGGGATCTGTCCACTTGAAACTTAGTTACTGACTTTTCTTACTCAGCATGTCTGTGTTTAGTTCAAAGGTCAACTTGTTATCAATGATGATTCCCAGATACTTGTACGACTCAACAATTTCAACCTCTTTTCCATCTATAATCGTCTTTTCAGGAGTTGGATGGTGACGTCTAAAATCAATGCACATGTCCTTTGTCTCTGTAACATTTAAAGGTGAACTATGCAGGTTTTTTACCTTAACTGAACAGCTTCGGAGTCATTGGAATGGTTATATTACTTTTGTCGGGTTGAATGGTGGTCGTCTCGCACCCCCCTATCGCCTGTAAGCGGAAAAACCACCCTTGCAACTTTGGGGCGGCGGGCCGCCGGACGCGGCGTCTGGAAGTATCGCGTGATATCAGGTCTCGGGATGTAACGAATTGCTTTACGGCAAAAAAAATCTGCTAAAATTATGTCATTATTGCGCTCCCTCAAGCTGTTCGAACCCGAATGAAGACGACGTTGTAAAGAATGTCCCGTCTGCTTTGATGTCGTTGATCTACTAGCCTCTGGTATCTGAGAGTCGCCAACGAGTTTTTCGACAGTGTTGTCAAATATCTATTCCGAAGCTGTAGGGGGAGCTCTATAGAGAAACCTGCGAGCAAAAAGCCAGAATACAGCGAAGAAATTCCCAAAGCTGCATAGCCCTGCTTTAAGTCTAAAAAAGCTTCTTTGCACCAGTTTAGAAAATATGGTAATACAGGGCCATGAGATGTTTCAGTGGTGTCCATTAAACTTACTATGACTGTGTCATCTGCAAACTTGACGATATAATTATTGGTCAGTTCACTGCGGCAGTCATTAGTGTAAATAATGTATAGAAGAGGAGAGATAACACACCCTTGAGGCGAGCCGGTTGATATCACTGATATTCCAAAAAGATGTCCATTTACTCTCACTCTCTGGGCCAGATGTATGTATATTTGCGAACACAGCGTTAATAGCGCCATGGCCAAGGGCAGAAAGCGCTTGATGTGAAACCGCAGTGTGCGTGTTATGTGTCAAACCTGCAGTTTATCAGGTAATCAGCGCCTGTCCCCACCCACTATACCGTAAATTGCACGTATTTAAACGTGCAATTGAATGAGCCTCCTCCTCTATTTCCATCATGCTATGACTGTTTGAAATTATCATGATGCCAATAATTGTAATGTAGCGAGAGTTTAACAGCTGGAATGGAATGTGATCGCTGAGTCGGAGATTCGATGTCATCTTTGATTTCTTCCTGTAACTGTAATATTGCGTAGCTGCTAAATCTGTAATGCTTAATAATTTAGTTTTCACTCAACTGAAAAAGTGCGATTCTTGTGGCAAAAATATTTTCAGCTCGTCTCCTTAGCCTATGTCTTCGTCTTGCTCGGATTACTGCTGACATTTCACCAGGAGGCATATACCAGGAAACCCGCTTCCTAAGTTACACCTGCTTTTAAGAGGCGGAGAATTTTCAGCGTAAAGTAGAGGCGCGCTTTCACCGGCTTTTTCTGTTCATAACGCGGAATGTATAATTCCCCTCCCATCTCTTTATGTGACACTCCCACTTTCCCCTTGACCATCCCATGAATGCATATGCATGACACGAAAAGCGCATTTTGCCATTTTCAGTTCCCGCAACAGGCAGTCTGCGCTTTCATCTCGGTGCGTCCCATTCATACATACCTCGTCATGGTTTTATGCGCACTTTGTGAAACAAATACGCCTGAAGTGGGCGCAAAAGCGTTAGTACATCTGGCCCTCTGTGTCCTGTTAGTGAGAAAGTCCAAATTTAAGTAATTTATAAATTATTAGTTATTAATGAACTAATCATTTACAAAACATGACTATGTGTTTATAAATTATTAATAAGTGTATGCTAATAATTTACAAATGTGTTGTAAGTTATCTTAAAAATGTGTAAATCATGAAATAAATCAAACAGATCAATAGTAGAAGGTTGATAAGTTATTAGTTAAACCATCATTTATCACTTATAAATCAATTAAGTATTAATGTCAACATTTTGTTAGTATCATTACCTCAATAAACAATGGTTAATCATGAACAAATGATGAACAAACCATTAGTAAATTATCAGTATATCATTTATAGATGTATAGTTGTATGCTATTCCAGCCCGATCTCATGAAAGTGCATATCTATACCACGAATGTTAGTTCTCGTGCAATTTATACGCCAAAAATAGTTTTTGCATGCATATGATATGCAGGTTTCGCGTGCATATGATACGCACTTTATGGCGTGTAATACGCACGCACTCCCCACCCCTAATCCTACCCAAGAGTTTTCAGTGCGTAGCATATGCATGCAAAAAAAACATTTTTGCCATATAAATGGCATGATAAATAACATTTGTGGTAGATACGCACTTTCATGAGATCATGTTGGCCATTCTGTGTTCACACTTCACATCCAGTCATGCTTTCATGAATTAATTAAATTCACATGCAGCATGTCCATTCAGTCAGCAAATGTAATATATTTGAACATTTCTCTTCTATATTACACTTTTAAGCGACTCCAATAAACATCTGGATACAAGTTACAACTAAACGTGTCATACCATCAACCATGTATTTACTCAACACTTCAATTGGTCTTTACCATTTCACTTTGTCTATTTTAGATATAGTGAAGTTCGGTACAAAGATAAATCAGAATCATTTGAACAAATTTTTGAATAAATTTGATGGAATAACCAATTAATAGTGATTAACAGTCTCACTTGATGCATGCACTTTTAACCCTTAGGAGTGTACATTTGTTAGATAAACCACCATTTTATGTTTCAACTTTTCCACATAACAAAATGGAGTGAGTAAACCCAATTATACAGCTCAACCTTGGAAATCGATCAAGATTAAACAGGGAATAATAGTTGACATCTAAATAGTTCACATCTCTTCCTTACATTTTTACAATCATGAATTTTGACCTGTTTACTCTACTGGAAATTGCATTGACTGAATCACATAATAAAATAATGATTTAAAAACTTTACAATCACTTTTAAACTGAACAGACGTCATCTCAGAACATTTATGAATCTCTCAAGTATCAATATTGATGGATATTGGTCCATAAAAAAACATTTAACATACCATTATGAGAATCACAGATTAGACTGCAGCGTTCTGCCGATAAAAATGAGAATGTTGAGACTTGAGTGAAACACAAGGGAGAACTCTGTCAAGTCATCTGAGCAATAAAAGAGCAACATGTGAGCAATACAATATTTCTTTGGGCATCTGTCCTCCTTTTTTAGCCCTTTAAGCACTTCTTTTTTTCATTTCTCCAACCCTCCATCGCAGACAACAATGCTATTTCTTATTTATTTTGTTCTCTCCACTTCCCTCTTCTTTTCATGTGTGCTACAGTGCTTGTCCTTAAGTTTAATTCTGTCAAACACGGCCCAGATTCGATTCCTAGCCCAACAACACCCCCTCACACACACAAACACACCATTTTGAGCAACTCAGACAAATAGAACATTGTTGGAAGTGCCTCAGAGCCATATTGTTTACATTATTCTGTAAAATAAACGTATGAATGACTAACTTAAAGTTGATAAATGTAATAATAACAAGCAGCCATTACGGGGCCAAGCGCAAAAGCAGACGACGAGATATGCCTACATGGCTGAAAGTGTGAGACAAACTGCAGCAAGGAGCAATTAAAGACATTTGAAGATGAATTTTGGCAAAATGGTTGAAAAATCACATACAATAACTAAAAATATGATTATCACTTTCGACCAATAGGTGGCGCAATTACGAAACTGATGTGATGTGGTCAGAGTGAAGTGACAATGACACATACAAAGTTTGGTGTCAATATGTCAAGGCATTGCAGATATAAAGCCTGAATAGTCATTTTGGCATCATGCCTCAACTTTGCCGCTGCGGTATACGAAAACGGTTTTGTCTATCGACACGAAATCCATAACTTTTACTCGGCACGGTCTGGAGATGACACGATCCGATTTTGGTGAAAATCGGACGTTCGGTCTAGGAGGAGTTCGAAAAAGTAGGTTTTAAAAGAAAATAAAGATGGTGGACAGGAAGTTTGGCTGACTATGGCAAAATTGGTATCTATGTTTTCAGCATAACCCAAGGAATCTATTGAGATCAGTGTCATTACTATAGGCAAATTTATTCAAAAGTTATTAGCATTTTTGGAAATTTCATTATAACTTTTGACCAAAAGGTGGCGCTGTCTCATAAATTTTTGAGTACCTTTAGGGCGTTGTACTGATGACCCATACTGAGTTTCGTAACGATACGTTCATGCGTTCATAAAATACAGCATTTTAGCACATAATTCAAAATGGCCGACAGCCAAAATGGCCGATATGGAAAAATTGGATATCAGTCAACTCAACATGACGCCCTGAATCTAACGAGACCACTTTTGTGATTTTTGGACAAACCGTTCAGAAGTTATAAGCAAAAATAGCCTTTTTTCATATCTCCAGACCAGTAGGTGGCGCTGCGCCGAAACGCAGCATGTAGCCTCAAGTCATGCTTGTGATGACATGTAGGAAGTTTGGTTTGAATACGATTAAGCGATGCGGAGATACAGCCTTATGTCTGTTTTCGCAAGCGCTACGTAAAATTTGTTTGCGCGTTTATCGAAAACGGTTTGACGAATCAACTTGAATTCCATAACTTTTTGTCCCCACAGCCTGAAGATGATCTGGTGCAATTTTGGTGCAAATCGGACAAACCGTCTAGGACGAGTTCGCAAAAGAAGGTTTTTTGGACAATTCAAAATGGCGGCCATATTTTTATGACGGAAAATGACGTCATAGGGTCCAGTCGAATCGTCGTGAGCTCAGGAATCAGAGGAAAAAAGAATTTTGTTGATAGGCCTTACGGTTTAAAAGTTATTAGCATAATATAAGTGAAACTTTGGACAGGTGGTGGCGCTAGAGGGAATGAGTTAGAGACACCAAAATTGGTGCAATTACTGTTGGGAATGTCCTCTATCAGAATGTCAAACCGGAACAACTTTCCCGCATACGCTTCTATGGGCTGCCATAGACGCCCAGTCGGAAGAAGCAGAATAATAATAAATATAGCTGCAAGCAGCAATCACCGGGGCCAAGCGCAAGCAAGACGACAAGACATGCCAAAGTGGCTGGGAGTGTGAGACCCACTGCAGCAAGGAGCAATTGAAGACATTTAAAGATGAATTTTGGCACAATGGTTGATACATTAACTAAAAATATGATTATCACTTTCGACCAATAGGTGGCGCAGTTACGAAACTGATGTGATGTGGTCAGAGTGAAGTGACAATGACACATACAAAGTTTGGTGTCAATATGTCAAGGCATTGCAGATATAAAGCCTGAATAGTCATTTTGGCATCATGCCTCAACTTTGCCACTGCGGTATACGAAAACGGTTTCGTCTATCGACACGAAATCCATAACTTTTACTCGGCACGGTCTGGAGATGACACGATCCGATTTTGGTGAAAATCGGACGTTCGGTCTAGGAGGAGTTCGAAAAAGTAGGTTTTAAAAGAAAATAAAGATGGCGGACAGGAAGTTTGGCTGACTATGGCAAAATTGGTATCTATGTTTTCAACATAACCCAAGGAATCTATTGAGATCAGTGTCATTACAATAGGCAAATTTATTCAAAAGTTATTAGCATTTTTGGAAATTTCATTATAACTTTTGACCAAAAGGTGGCGCTGTCTCATAATCTTTTGAGTACCTTTAGGGCGTTGTACTGATGACCCATACTGAGTTTCGTAACGATACGTTCATGTGTTCATAAAATACAGCATTTTAGCACATAATTCAAAATGGCCGACAGCCAAAATGGCCGATATGGGAAAATTGAATATCAGTCAACTCAGCACGACGCCCTGAATCTAACGAGACCACTTTTGTGATTTTTGAACAAACCGTTCAGAAGTTATAAGCAAAAACATAAATTCTTCATATCTCCAGACCAGTAGGTGGCGCTGCGCCGAAACGCAGCATGTAGCCTCAGATCATGCTTGTGATGACATGTACCAAATTTGGTCTGAATCCGATAAAGCGTTGTGGAGATACGGCCTTACGTCTGTTTTCGCAAGCGCTACGTAAAATTTATTTGCGCGGTATTCGAGAACGGTAATTCGAATCAACTTGAATTCCATAACTTTTGGTTGTCCAGGTCTGGAGATGATCTGGTTCATTTTTCGTGAAATTCGGAGCAACGGCCTAGGAGGAGTTCGAAAAAGTAGGTTTTTCGGAAAATTCAAAATGGCGGGAAAACTATTATGACGGAAAATGACGTCATAGGGTGTAGTCGAATCGTCATGAGCTCAGGAATCAGAGGAAAAAAGAATTTTGTTTCTAGCCCTTGTGGTTCAAAAGTTATTAGCATAAACATGAGTGAAACTTTGGACAGCTGGTGGCGCTAGAGGGAATGAGTTGGAGACTCCAAATTTGCTATGGTGATAGTTCAGGCTGTCCTCTATCACTGTGCCAATTTTCATAAGTTTCCCGCAAACGGTTCTATAGGCTGCCATAGACGCCCAGTCGGAAGAAGAAAAAGAAAAAGAAAAAGAAGAATAAGAACGGGAACAGATACAATAGGTGCCCGCACCTTCAGTGCTTGGCCCCTAAATATAGCTGCAAGCAGCAATCACCGGGGCCAAGCGCAAGCAAGACGACAAGACATGCCAAAGTGGCTGGGAGTGTGAGACCCACTGCAGCAAGGAGCAATTAAAGACATTTGAAGATGAATTTTGGCAAAATGGTTGAAAAATCACATACAATAACTAAAAATATGATTATCACTTTCGACCAATAGGTGGCGCAGTTACGAAACTGATGTGATGTGGTCAGAGTGAAGTGACAATGACACATACAAAGTTTGGTGTCAATATGTCAAGGCATTGCAGATATAAAGCCTGAATAGTCATTTTGGCATCATGCCTCAACTTTGCCACTGCGGTATACGAAAACGGTTTTGTCTATCGACACGAAATCCATAACTTTTACTCGGCACAGTCTGGAGATGACACGATCCGATTTTGGTGAAAATCGGACGTTCGGTCTAGGAGGAGTTCGAAAAAGTAGGTTTTAAAAGAAAATAAAGATGGCGGACAGGAACTTTGATTGACTATGGCAAAATTGGTATCTATGTTTTCAGCATAACCCAAGGAATCTATTGAGATCAGTGTCATTACTATAGGCAAATTTATTCAAAAGTTATTAGCATTTTTGGAAATTTCATTATAACTTTTGACCAAAAGGTGGCGCTGTCTCATAAATTTTTGAGTACTTTTAGGGCGTTGTACTGATGACCCATACTGAGTTTCGTAACGATACGTTCATGCGTTCATAAAATACAGCATTTTAGCACATAATTCAAAATGGCCGACAGCCAAAATGGCCGATATGGGAAAATTGGATATCAGTCGACTCAGCACGATGCCCTTAATCTAACGAGACCACTTTTGTGATTTTTGGACAAACCGTTCAGAAGTTATAAGCAAAAATATAAATTCTTCATATCTCCGGACCAGTAGGTGGCGCTGCGCCGAAACGCAGCATGTAGCCTCAGGTCATGCTTGTGATGACATGTACCAAATTTGGTCTGAATCCGATAAAGCGTTGTGGAGATACGGCCTTACGTCTGTTTTTGCAAGCGCTACGTAAAATTTATTTGCGCGGTATTCGAGAACAGTAATTCGAATCAACTTGAATTCCATAACTTTTTGTCGTCATGGTCTGGAGTTGATCTGGTTCAATGATCTGGTTCAATTTTCGTGAAATTCGGAGCAACGGCCTAGGAGGAGTTCGAAAAAGTAGGTTTTTTGGAAAATTCAAAATGGCGGGAAAACTATTATGACGGAAAATGGCGTCATAGGGTGCAATCGAATCGTCGTGAGCTCAGGAAACAGAGGAAAAAATAATTTTGTTTCTAGCCCTTGTGGTTCAAAAGTTATTAGCATAAATATGAGTGAAACTTTGGACAGCTGGTGGCGCTAGAGGGAATGAGTTGGAGACTCCAAATTTGCTATGGTGATAGTTCAGGCTGTCCTCTATCACTGTGCCAATTTTCATAAGTTTCCCGCAAACGGTTCTATAGGCTGCCATAGACGCCCAGTCGGAAGAAGAAAAAGAAGAAATATAGCTGCAAGCAGCAATCACCGGGGCCAAGCGCAAGCAAGACGACAAGACATGCCAAAGTGGCTGGGAGTGTGAGACCAACTGCAGCTAGGAGCAATTGAAGACATTTAAAGAAGAATTTTGGCAAAATGGTTGAAAAATCACATACATTAACTAAAAATATGATTATCACTTTCGACCAATAGGTGGCGCAGTTACGAAACTGATGTGATGTGGTCAGAGTGAAGTGACAATGACATATACAAAGTTTGGTGTCAATATGGCAAGGCATTGCAGATATAAAGCCTGAATAGTCATTTTGGCATCATGCCTCAAATTTGCCACTGCGGTATACAAAAACGGTTTCGTCTATCGACACGAAATCCATAACTTTTACTCGGCACGGTCTGGAGATGACACGATCCGATTTTGGTGAAAATCGGACGTTCGGTCTAGGAGGAGTTCGAAAAAGTAGGTTTTAAAAGAAAATAAAGATGGCGGACAGGAAGTTTGGCTGACTATGGCAAAATTGGTATCTATGTTTTCAGCATAACCCAAGGAATCTATTGAGATCAGTGTCATTACTATAGGCAAATTTATTCAAAAGTTATTAGCATTTTTGGAAATTTCATTATAACTTTTGACCAAAAGGTGGCGCTGTCTCATAAATTTTTGAGTACCTTTAGGGCGTTGTACTGATGACCCATACTGAGTTTCGTAACGATACGTTCATGCGTTCATAAAATACAGCATTTTAGCACATAATTCAAAATGGCCGACAGCCAAAATGGCCGATATGGGAAAATTGGATATCAGTCAACTCAACACGACGCCCTGAATCTAACGAGACCACTTTTGTGATTTTTGGACAAACCGTTCAGAAGTTATAAGCAAAAACATAAATTCTTCATATCTCCGGACCAGTAGGTGGCGCTGCGCCGAAACGCAGCATGTAGCCTCAGGTCATGCTTGTGATGACATGTACCAAATTTGGTCTGAATCCAACAAAGCGTTGTGGAGATACGGCCTTACGTCTGTTTTCGCAAGCGCTACGTAAAATTTATTTGCGCGGTATTCGAGAACGGTAATTCGAATCAACTTGAATTCCATAACTTTTTGTCGGCATGGTCTGTAGATGATCTGATTCAATTTTCATGGAAATTGGAGCAACGGCCTAGGAGGAGTTCGAAAAAGTAGCTTTTTCGGAAAATTCAAAATGGCGGAAAACTTTTCATGGCGCAAAATGACGTCATTGGGTGCAATCGAATCGTCACGAGGTCAGGAATCAGAGGAAAAAAGAATTTTGTTTCTAGCCCTTGTGGTTCAAAAGTTATTAGAATAAACATGAGTGAAACTTTGGACAGTTGGTGGCGCTAGAGGGAATGACTTAGACACACCAAAATTGGTGTATTTAATGTTGGGACTGTCCTCTATCCGAATGTCAAACCATTACAACTTTCCCGCGATCGGTTCTATGGGCTGCCATAGACTCCCAGAGCGGAAGAAGAAGAAGAATTATTTTTGGTACGGGAACAGATACAATAGGTGCCCGCACCTTCAGTGCTTGGCCCCTAATAAATATAGCTGCAAGCAGCAATCACCGGGGCCAAGCGCAAGCAAGACGACAAGACATGCCAAAGTGGCTGGGAGTGTGAGACCCACTGCAGCAAGGAGCAATTAAAGACATTTGAAGATGAATTTTGGCAAAATGGTTGAAAAATCACATACAATAACTAAAAATATGATTATCACTTTCGACCAATAGGTGGCGCAGTTACGAAACTGATGTGATGTGGTCAGAGTGAAGTGACAATGACACATACAAAGTTTGGTGTCAATATGTCAAGGCATTGCAGATATAAAGCCTGAATAGTCATTTTGGCATCATGCCTCAACTTTGCCACTGCGGTATACGAAAACGGTTTTGTCTATCGACACGAAATCCATAACTTTTACTCGGCACAGTCTGGAGATGACACGATCCGATTTTGGTGAAAATCGGACGTTCGGTCTAGGAGGAGTTCGAAAAAGTAGGTTTTAAAAGAAAATAAAGATGGCGGACAGGAACTTTGATTGACTATGGCAAAATTGGTATCTATGTTTTCAGCATAACCCAAGGAATCTATTGAGATCAGTGTCATTACTATAGGCAAATTTATTCAAAAGTTATTAGCATTTTTGGAAATTTCATTATAACTTTTGACCAAAAGGTGGCGCTGTCTCATAAATTTTTGAGTACTTTTAGGGCGTTGTACTGATGACCCATACTGAGTTTCGTAACGATACGTTCATGCGTTCATAAAATACAGCATTTTAGCACATAATTCAAAATGGCCGACAGCCAAAATGGCCGATATGGGAAAATTGGATATCAGTCGACTCAGCACGATGCCCTGAATCTAACGAGACCACTTTTGTGATTTTTGGACAAACCGTTCAGAAGTTATAAGCAAAAATATAAATTCTTCATATCTCCGGACCAGTAGGTGGCGCTGCGCCGAAACGCAGCATGTAGCCTCAGGTCATGCTTGTGATGACATGTACCAAATTTGGTCTGAATCCGATAAAGCGTTGTGGAGATACGGCCTTACGTCTGTTTTTGCAAGCGCTACGTAAAATTTATTTGCGCGGTATTCGAGAACGGTAATTCGAATCAACTTTAATTCCATAACTTTTTGTCGTCATGGTCTGGAGTTGATCTGGTTCAATTTTCGTGAAATTCGGAGCAACGGCCTAGGAGGAGTTCGAAAAAGTAGGTTTTTTGGAAAATTCAAAATGGCGGGAAAACTATTATGACGGAAAATGACGTCATAGAGTGCAATCGAATCGGCATGAGCTCAGGAATCAGAGGAAAAAAGAATTTTGTTGATAGGCCTTACGGTTCAAAGGTTATTAGCATACAATTTCTGAAACTTTGGACAGGTGGTGGCGCTAGAGGGAATGAGTTAGAAACACCAAAATTGGTGTATTTGATGTTGGGAATGTCCTCTATCAGAATGTCAAACCAAAACAACTTTCCCGCATACGCTTCTATGGGCTGCCATAGACGCCCAGTCGGAAGAAAAAAAAGAAGAAATATAGCTGCAAGCAGCAATCACCGGGGCCAAGCGCAAGCAAGACGACAAGACATGCCAAAGTGGCTGGGAGTGTGAGACCCACTGCAGCAAGGAGCAATTAAAGACATTTGAAGATGAATTTTGGCAAAATGGTTGAAAAATCACATACAATAACTAAAAATATGATTATCACTTTCGACCAATAGGTGGCGCAGTTACGAAACTGATGTGATGTGGTCAGAGTGAAGTGACAATGACACATACAAAGTTTGGTGTCAATATGTCAAGGCATTGCAGATATAAAGCCTGAATAGTCATTTTGGCATCATGCCTCAACTTTGCCACTGCGGTATACGAAAACGGTTTTGTCTATCGACACGAAATCCATAACTTTTACTCGGCACAGTCTGGAGATGACACGATCCGATTTTGGTGAAAATCGGACGTTCGGTCTAGGAGGAGTTCGAAAAAGTAGGTTTTAAAAGAAAATAAAGATGGCGGACAGGAACTTTGATTGACTATGGCAAAATTGGTATCTATGTTTTCAGCATAACCCAAGGAATCTATTGAGATCAGTGTCATTACTATAGGCAAATTTATTCAAAAGTTATTAGCATTTTTGGAAATTTCATTATAACTTTTGACCAAAAGGTGGCGCTGTCTCATACATTTTTGAGTACTTTTAGGGCGTTGTACTGATGACCCATACTGAGTTTCGTAACGATACGTTCATGCGTTCATAAAATACAGCATTTTAGCACATAATTCAAAATGGCCGACAGCCAAAATGGCCGATATGGGAAAATTGGATATCAGTCGACTCAGCACGATGCCCTGAATCTAACGAGACCACTTTTGTGATTTTTGGACAAACCGTTCAGAAGTTATAAGCAAAAATATAAATTCTTCATATCTCCGGACCAGTAGGTGGCGCTGCGCCGAAACGCAGCATGTAGCCTCAGGTCATGCTTGTGATGACATGTACCAAATTTGGTCTGAATCCGATAAAGCGTTGTGGAGATACGGCCTTACGTCTGTTTTTGCAAGCGCTACGTAAAATTTATTTGCGCGGTATTCGAGAACGGTAATTCGAATCAACTTGAATTCCATAACTTTTTGTCGTCATGGTCTGGAGTTGATCTGGTTCAATTTTCGTGAAATTCGGAGCAACGGCCTAGGAGGAGTTCGAAAAAGTAGGTTTTTTGGAAAATTCAAAATGGCGGGAAAACTATTATGACGGAAAATGACGTCATAGGGTGCAATCGAATCGTCGTGAGCTCAGGAATCAGAGGAAAAAAGAATTTTGATTCTAGCCCTTACGGTTCAAAAGTTATCAGCATAGACATGAGTGAAACTTTGGACTGTTGGTGGCGCTAGAGGGAATGAGTTGGAGACACCAAAATTGGTGTATTTAATGTTGGGACTGTCCTCTATCAGAATGTCAAATAAAATCAACTTTCCCGCAAGCGGTTCATAGGGCTGCCATAGACTTCAATGGCGGAAGAAGAAGAAGAAACGGAAGAATAATAATAAGAACGCCAACAAAAACAATAGGTGCCTCCGCACTTTCAGTGCTTGGCCCCTAAATATAGCTGCAAGCAGCAATCACCGGGGCCAAGCGCAAGCAAGACGACAAGACATGCCAAAGTGGCTGGGAGTGTGAGACCCACTGCAGCAAGGAGCAATTGAAGACATTTAAAGATGAATTTTGGCACAATGGTTGATACATTAACTAAAAATATGATTATCACTTTCGACCAATAGGTGGCGCAGTTACGAAACTGATGTGATAATGTCAGAGTGAAGTGACAATGACACATACAAAGTTTGGTGTCAATCTGTCAAGGCATTGCAGATATAAAGCCTGAATAGTCATTTTGGCATCATGCCTCAACTTTGCCACTGCGGTATACAAAAACGGTTTTGTCTATCGACACGAAATCCATAACTTTTACTCGGCACGGTCTGGAGATGACACGATCCGATTTTGGTGAAAATCGGACGTTCGGTCTAGGAGGAGTTCGAAAAAGTAGGTTTTAAAAGAAAATAAAGATGGCGGACAGGAAGTTTGGCTGACTATGGCAAAATTGGTATCTATGATTTCAGCATAACCCAAGGAATCTATTGAGATCAGTGTCATTACTATAGGCAAATTTATTCAAAAGTTATTAGCATTTTTGGAAATTTCATTATAACTTTTGACCAAAAGGTGGCGCTGTCTCATAATCTTTTGAGTACCTTTAGGGCTTTGTACTGATGACCCATACTGAGTTTCGTAACGATACGTTCATGCGTTCATAAAATACAGCATTTTAGCACATAATTCAAAATGGCCGACAGCCAAAATGGCCGATATGGAAAAATTGGATATCAGTCAACTCAACATGACGCCCTGAATCTAACGAGACCACTTTTGTGATTTTTGGACAAACCGTTCAGAAGTTATAAGCAAAAATAGCCTTTTTTCATATCTCCAGACCAGTAGGTGGCGCTGCGCCGAAACGCAGCATGTAGCCTCAAGTCATGCTTTTGATGACATGTAGGAAGTTTGGTTTGAATACGATTAAGCGATGCGGAGATACAGCCTTATGTCTGTTTTTGCAAGCGCTACGTAAAATTTGTTTGCGCGTTTATCGAAAACGGTTTGACGAATCAACTTGAATTCCATAACTTTTTGTCCCCACAGCCTGAAGATGATCTGGTGCAATTTTGGTGCAAATCGGACAAACCGTCTAGGACGAGTTCGCAAAAGAAGGTTTTTTGGACAATTCAAAATGGCGGCCATATTTTTATGACGGAAAATGACGTCATAGGGTCCAGTCGAATCGTCGTGAGCTCAGGAATCAGAGGAAAAAAGAATTTTGTTGATAGGCCTTACGGTTTAAAAGTTATTAGCATAATATAAGTGAAACTTTGGACAGGTGGTGGCGCTAGAGGGAATGAGTTAGAGACACCAAAATTGGTGCAATTACTGTTGGGAATGTCCTCTATCAGAATGTCAAACCGGAACAACTTTCCCGCATACGCTTCTATGGGCTGCCATAGACGCCCAGTCGGAAGAAGCAGAATAATAATAATAAATATAGCTGCAAGCAGCAATCACCGGGGCCAAGCGCAAGCAAGACGACAAGACATGCCAAAGTGGCTGGGAGTGTGAGACCCACTGCAGCAAAGAGCAATTAAAGACATTTGAAGATGAATTTTGGCAAAATGGTTGAAAAATCACATACAATAACTAAAAATATGATTATCACTTTCGACCAATAGGTGGCGCAGTTACGAAACTGATGTGATGTGGTCAGAGTGAAGTGACAATGACACATACAAAGTTTGGTGTCAATATGTCAAGGCATTGCAGATATAAAGCCTGAATAGTCATTTTGGCATCATGCCTCAACTTTGCCACTGCGGTATACGAAAACGGTTTTGTCTATCGACACGAAATCCATAACTTTTACTCGGCATGGTCTGGAGATGACACGATCCGATTTTGGTGAAAATCGGACGTTCGGTCTAGGAGGAGTTCGAAAAAGTAGGTTTTAAAAGAAAATAAAGATGGCGGACAGGAAGTTTGGCTGACTATGGCAAAATTGGTATCTATGTTTTCAGCATAACCCAAGGAATCTATTGAGATCAGTGTCATTACTATAGGCAAATTTATTCAAAAGTTATTAGCATTTTTGGAAATTTCATTATAACTTTTGACCAAAAGGTGGCGCTGTCTCATAATCTTTTGAGTACCTTTAGGGCTTTGTACTGATGACCCATACTGAGTTTCGTAACGATACGTTCATGCGTTCATAAAATACAGCATTTTAGCACATAATTCAAAATGGCCGACAGCCAAAATGGCCGATATGGAAAAATTGGATATCAGTCAACTCAACATGACGCCCTGAATCTATCGAGACCACTTTTGTGATTTTTGGACAAACCGTTCAGAAGTTATAAGCAAAAATAGCCTTTTTTCATATCTCCAGACCAGTAGGTGGCGCTGCGCCGAAACGCAGCATGTAGCCTCAGGTCATGCTTGTGATGACATGTAGGAAGTTTGGTTTGAATACGATTAAGCGATGCGGAGATACAGCCTTATGTCTGTTTTCGCAAGCGCTACGTAAAATTTGTTTGCGCGTTTATCGAAAACGGTTTGACGAATCAACTTGAATTCCATAACTTTTTGTCCCCACAGCCTGAAGATGATATGGTGCAATTTTGGTGCAAATCGGACAAACCGTCTAGGACGAGTTCGCAAAAGAAGGTTTTTTGGACAATTCAAAATGGCGGCCATATTTTTATGACGGAAAATGACGTCATAGGGTCCAGTCGAATCGTCGTGAGCTCAGGAATCAGAGGAAAAAAGAATTTTGTTGATAGGCCTTACGGTTTAAAAGTTATTAGCATAATATAAGTGAAACTTTGGACAGGTGGTGGCGCTAGAGGGAATGAGTTAGAGACACCAAAATTGGTGCAATTACTGTTGGGAATGTCCTCTATCAGAATGTCAAACCGGAACAACTTTCCCGCATACGCTTCTATGGGCTGCCATAGACGCCCAGTCGGAAGAAGCAGAATAATAATAAATATAGCTGCAAGCAGCAATCACCGGGGCCAAGCGCAAGCAAGACGACAAGACATGCCAAAGTGGCTGGGAGTGTGAGACCCACTGCAGCAAGGAGCAATTAAAGACATTTGAAGATGAATTTGGGCAAAATGGTTGAAAAATCACATACAATAACTAAAAATATGATTATCACTTTCGACCAATAGGTGGCGCAGTTACGAAACTGATGTGATGTGGTCAGAGTGAAGTGACAATGACACATACAAAGTTTGGTGTCAATATGTCAAGGCATTGCAGATATAAAGCCTGAATAGTCATTTTGGCATCATGGCTCAACTTTGCCACTGCGGTATACGAAAACGGTTTCGTCTATCGACACGAAATCCATAACTTTTACTCGGCACGGTCTGGAGATGACACGATCCGATTTTGGTGAAAATCGGACGTTCGGTCTAGGAGGAGTTTGAAAAAGTAGGTTTTAAAAGAAAATAAAGATGGCGGACAGGAAGTTTGGCTGACTATGGCAAAATTGGTATCTATGTTTTCAGCATAACCCAAGGAATCTATTGAGATCAGTGTCATTACTATAGGCAAATTTATTCAAAAGTTATTAGCATTTTTGGAAATTTCATTATAACTTTTGACCAAAAGGTGGCGCTGTCTCATAATCTTTTGAGTACCTTTAGGGCTTTGTACTGATGACCCATACTGAGTTTCGTAACGATACGTTCATGCGTTCATAAAATACAGCATTTTAGCACATAATTCAAAATGGCCGACAGCCAAAATGGCCGATATGGAAAAATTGGATATCAGTCAACTCAACATGACGCCCTGAATCTATCGAGACCACTTTTGTGATTTTTGGACAAACCGTTCAGAAGTTATAAGCAAAAATAGCCTTTTTTCATATCTCCAGACCAGTAGGTGGCGCTGCGCCGAAACGCAGCATGTAGCCTCAGGTCATGCTTGTGATGACATGTAGGAAGTTTGGTTTGAATACGATTAAGCGATGCGGAGATACAGCCTTATGTCTGTTTTCGCAAGCGCTACGTAAAATTTGTTTGCGCGTTTATCGAAAACGGTTTGACGAATCAACTTGAATTCCATAACTTTTTGTCCCCACAGCCTGAAGATGATCTGGTGCAATTTTGGTGCAAATCGGACAAACCGTCTAGGACGAGTTCGCAAAAGAAGGTTTTTTGGACAATTCAAAATGGCGGCCATATTTTTATGACGGAAAATGACGTCATAGGGTCCAGTCGAATCGTCGTGAGCTCAGGAATCAGAGGAAAAAAGAATTTTGTTGATAGGCCTTACGGTTTAAAAGTTATTAGCATAATATAAGTGAAACTTTGGACAGGTGGTGGCGCTAGAGGGAATGAGTTAGAGACACCAAAATTGGTGCAATTACTGTTGGGAATGTCCTCTATCAGAATGTCAAACCGGAACAACTTTCCCGCATACGCTTCTATGGGCTGCCATAGACGCCCAGTCGGAAGAAGCAGAATAATAATAATAAATATAGCTGCAAGCAGCAATCACCGGGGCCAAGCGCAAGCAAGACGACAAGACATGCCAAAGTGGCTGGGAGTGTGAGACCCACTGCAGCAAGGAGCAATTAAAGACATTTGAAGATGAATTTGGGCAAAATGGTTGAAAAATCACATACAATAACTAAAAATATGATTATCACTTTCGACCAATAGGTGGCGCAGTTACGAAACTGATGTGATGTGGTCAGAGTGAAGTGACAATGACACATACAAAGTTTGGTGTCAATATGTCAAGGCATTGCAGATATAAAGCCTGAATAGTCATTTTGGCATCATGCCTCAACTTTGCCACTGCGGTATACGAAAACGGTTTCGTCTATCGACACGAAATCCATAACTTTTACTCGGCACGGTCTGGAGATGACACGATCCGATTTTGGTGAAAATCGGACGTTCGGTCTAGGAGGAGTTCGAAAAAGTAGGTTTTAAAAGAAAATAAAGATGGCGGACAGGAAGTTTGGCTGACTATGGCAAAATTGGTATCTATGTTTTCAGCATAACCCAAGGAATCTATTGAGATCAGTGTAATTACTATAGGCAAATTTATTCAAAAGTTATTAGCATTTTTGGAAATTTCATTATAACTTTTGACCAAAAGGTGGCGCTGTCTCATAATCTTTTGAGTACCTTTAGGGCTTTGTACTGATGACCCATACTGAGTTTCGTAACGATACGTTCATGCGTTCATAAAATACAGCATTTTAGCACATAATTCAAAATGGCCGACAGCCAAAATGGCCGATATGGAAAAATTGGATATCAGTCAACTCAACATGACGCCTTGAATCTATCGAGACCACTTTTGTGATTTTTGGACAAACCGTTCAGAAGTTATAAGCAAAAATAGCCTTTTTTCATATCTCCAGACCAGTAGGTGGCGCTGCGCCGAAACGCAGCATGTAGCCTCAGGTCATGCTTGTGATGACATGTAGGAAGTTTGGTTTGAATACGATTAAGCGATGCGGAGATACAGCCTTATGTCTGTTTTCGCAAGCGCTACGTAAAATTTGTTTGCGCGTTTATCGAAAACGGTTTGACGAATCAACTTGAATTCCATAACTTTTTGTCCCCACAGCCTGAAGATGATCTGGTGCAATTTTGGTGCAAATCGGACAAACCGTCTAGGACGAGTTCGCAAAAGAAGGTTTTTTGGACAATTCAAAATGGCGGCCATATTTTTATGACGGAAAATGACGTCATAGGGTCCAGTCGAATCGTCGTGAGCTCAGGAATCAGAGGAAAAAAGAATTTTGTTGATAGGCCTTACGGTTTAAAAGTTATTAGCATAATATAAGTGAAACTTTGGACAGGTGGTGGCGCTAGAGGGAATGAGTTAGAGACACCAAAATTGGTGCAATTACTGTTGGGAATGTCCTCTATCAGAATGTCAAACCGGAACAACTTTCCCGCATACGCTTCTATGGGCTGCCATAGACGCCCAGTCGGAAGAAGCAGAATAATAATAATAATAATAATAATAATAAGAACCGGAACGAAAACAATAGGTGCCTCCGCACTTTCAGTGCTTGGCCCCTAAATATAGCTGCAAGCAGCAATCACCGGGGCCAAGCGCAAGCAAGACAACAAGACATGCCAAAGTGGCTGGGAGTGTGAGACCCACTGCAGCAAGGAGCAATTAAAGACATTTGAAGATGAATTTTGGCAAAATGGTTGAAAAATCACATACAATAACTAAAAATATGATTATCACTTTCGACCAATAGGTGGCGCAGTTACGAAACTGATGTGATGTGGTCAGAGTGAAGTGACAATGACACATACAAAGTTTGGTGTCAATACGTCAAGGCATTGCAGATATAAAGCCTGAATAGTCATTTTGGCATCATGCCTCAACTTTGCCACTGCGGTATACGAAAACGGTTTTGTCTATCGACACGAAATCCATAACTTTTACTCGGCACAGTCTGGAGATGACACGATCCGATTTTGGTGAAAATCGGACGTTCGGTCTAGGAGGAGTTCGAAAAAGTAGGTTTTAAAAGAAAATAAAGATGGCGGACAGGAACTTTGATTGACTATGGCAAAATTGGTATCTATGTTTTCAGCATAACCCAAGGAATCTATTGAGATCAGTGTCATTACTATAGGCAAATTTATTCAAAAGTTATTAGCATTTTTGGAAATTTCATTATAACTTTTGACCAAAAGGTGGCGCTGTCTCATAAATTTTTGAGTACTTTTAGGGCGTTGTACTGATGACCCATACTGAGTTTCGTAACGATACGTTCATGCGTTCATAAAATACAGCATTTTAGCACATAATTCAAAATGGCCGACAGCCAAAATGGCCGATATGGGAAAATTGGATATCAGTCAACTCAGCACGACGCCCTGAATCTAACGAGACCACTTTTGTGATTTTTGGACAAACTGTTCAGAAGTTATAAGCAAAAACATAAATTCTTCATATCTCCGGACCAGTAGGTGGCGCTGCGCCGAAACGCAGCATGTAGCCTCAGGTCATGCTTGTGATGACATGTACCAAATTTGGTCTGAATCCGATAAAGCGTTGTGGAGATACGGCCTTACGTCTGTTTTCGCAAGCGCTACGTAAAATTTATTTGCGTGGTATTCGAGAACGGTAATTCGAATCAACTTGAATTCCATAACTTTTGGTCGTCAAGGTCTGGAGATGATCTGGTTAATTTTTCGTGAAATTCGGAGCAACGGCCTAGGAGGAGTTCGAAAAAGTAGGTTTTTCGGAAAATTCAAAATGGCGGGAAAACTATCATGACGGAAAATGACGTCATAGGGTGCAATCGAATCGCCATGAGCTCAGGAATCAGAGGAAAAAATAATTTTGTTGATAGGCCTTACGGTTCAAAAGTTATTAGCATACAATTTCTGAAACTTTGGACAGGTGGTGGCGCTAGAGGGAATGAGTTAGAAACACCAAAATTGGTGTATTTGATGTTGGGACTGTCCTCTATCAGAATGTCAAACCAAAACAACTTTCCCGCATACGCTTCTATGGGCTGCCATAGACGCCCAGTCGGAAGAAAAAGAAGAAAAAGAAGAAATATAGCTGCAAGCAGCAATCACCGGGGCCAAGCGCAAGCAAGACGACAAGACATGCCAAAGTGGCTGGGAGTGTGAGACCCACTGCAGCAAGGAGCAATTAAAGACATTTGAAGATGAATTTTGGCAAAATGGTTGAAAAATCACATACAATAACTAAAAATATGATTATCACTTTCGACCAATAGGTGGCGCAGTTACGAAACTGATGTGATGTGGTCAGAGTGAAGTGACAATGACACATACAAAGTTTGGTGTCAATATGTCAAGGCATTGCAGATATAAAGCCTGAATAGTCATTTTGGCATCATGCCTCAACTTTGCCACTGCGGTATACGAAAACGGTTTTGTCTATCGACACGAAATCCATAACTTTTACTCGGCACAGTCTGGAGATGACACGATCCGATTTTGGTGAAAATCGGACGTTCGGTCTAGGAGGAGTTCGAAAAAGTAGGTTTTAAAAGAAAATAAAGATGGCGGACAGGAAGTTTGGCTGACTATGGCAAAATTGGTATCTATGTTTTCAGCATGACCCAAGGAATCTATTGAGATCAGTGTCATTACTATAGGCAAATTTATTCAAAAGTTATTAGCATTTTTGGAAATTTCATTATAACTTTTGACCAAAAGGTGGCGCTGTCTCATAATCTTTTGAGTACCTTTAGGGCTTTGTACTGATGACCCATACTGAGTTTCGTAACGATACGTTCATGCGTTCATAAAATACAGCATTTTAGCACATAATTCAAAATGGCCGACAGCCAAAATGGCCGATATGGAAAAATTGGATATCAGTCAACTCAACATGACGCCCTGAATCTATCGAGACCACTTTTGTGATTTTTGGACAAACCGTTCAGAAGTTATAAGCAAAAATAGCCTTTTTTCATATCTCCAGACCAGTAGGTGGCGCTGCGCCGAAACGCAGCATGTAGCCTCAAGTCATGCTTGTGATGACATGTAGGAAGTTTGGTTTGAATACGATTAAGCGATGCGGAGATACAGCCTTATGTCTGTTTTCGCAAGCGCTACGTAAAATTTGTTTGCGCGTTTATCGAAAACGGTTTGACGAATCAACTTGAATTCCATAACTTTTTGTCCCCACAGCCTGAAGATGATCTGGTGCAATTTTGGTGCAAATCGGACAAACCGTCCAGGACGAGTTCGCAAAAGAAGGTTTTTTGGACAATTCAAAATGGCGGCCATATTTTTATGACGGAAAATGACGTCATAGGGTCCAGTCGAATCGTCGTGAGCTCAGGAATCAGAGGAAAAAAGAATTTTGTTGATAGGCCTTACGGTTTAAAAGTTATTAGCATAATATAAGTGAAACTTTGGACAGGTGGTGGCGCTAGAGGGAATGAGTTAGAGACACCAAAATTGGTGCAATTACTGTTGGGAATGTCCTCTATCAGAATGTCAAACCGGAACAACTTTCCCGCATACGCTTCTATGGGCTGCCATAGACGCCCAGTCGGAAGAAGCAGAATAATAATAATAATAATAATAATAATAAGAACCGGAACGAAAACAATAGGTGCCTCCGCACTTTCAGTGCTTGGCCCCTAATAAGAACCGGAACAGATACAATAGGTGCCCGCACCTTCAGTGCTTGGCCCCTAAAATATAGCTGCAAGCAGCAATCACCGGGGCCAAGCGCAAGCAAGACGACAAGACATGCCAAAGTGGCTGGGAGTGTGAGACCCACTGCAGCAAGGAGCAATTGAAGACATTTAAAGATGAATTTTGGCACAATGGTTGATACATTAACTAAAAATATGATTATCACTTTCGACCAATAGGTGGCGCAGTTACGAAACTGATGTGATAATGTCAGAGTGAAGTGACAATGACACATACAAAGTTTGGTGTCAATCTGTCAAGGCATTGCAGATATAAAGCCTGAATAGTCATTTTGGCATCATGCCTCAACTTTGCCACTGCGGTATACAAAAACGGTTTTGTCTATCGACACGAAATCCATAACTTTTACTCGGCACGGTCTGGAGATGACACGATCCGATTTTGGTGAAAATCGGACGTTCGGTCTAGGAGGAGTTCGAAAAAGTAGGTTTTAAAAGAAAATAAAGATGGCGGACAGGAAGTTTGGCTGACTATGGCAAAATTGGTATCTATGATTTCAGCATAACCCAAGGAATCTATTGAGATCAGTGTCATTACTATAGGCAAATTTATTCAAAAGTTATTAGCATTTTTGGAAATTTCATTATAACTTTTGACCAAAAGGTGGCGCTGTCTCATAATCTTTTGAGTACCTTTAGGGCTTTGTACTGATGACCCATACTGAGTTTCGTAACGATACGTTCATGCGTTCATAAAATACAGCATTTTAGCACATAATTCAAAATGGCCGACAGCCAAAATGGCCGATATGGAAAAATTGGATATCAGTCAACTCAACATGACGCCCTGAATCTAACGAGACCACTTTTGTGATTTTTGGACAAACCGTTCAGAAGTTATAAGCAAAAATAGCCTTTTTTCATATCTCCAGACCAGTAGGTGGCGCTGCGCCGAAACGCAGCATGTAGCCTCAAGTCATGCTTGTGATGACATGTAGGAAGTTTGGTTTGAATACGATTAAGCGATGCGGAGATACAGCCTTATGTCTGTTTTCGCAAGCGCTACGTAAAATTTGTTTGCGCGTTTATCGAAAACGGTTTGACGAATCAACTTGAATTCCATAACTTTTTGTCCCCACAGCCTGAAGATGATCTGGTGCAATTTTGGTGCAAATCGGACAAACCGTCTAGGACGAGTTCGCAAAAGAAGGTTTTTTGGACAATTCAAAATGGCGGCCATATTTTTATGACGGAAAATGACGTCATAGGGTCCAGTCGAATCGTCGTGAGCTCAGGAATCAGAGGAAAAAAGAATTTTGTTGATAGGCCTTACGGTTTAAAAGTTATTAGCATAATATAAGTGAAACTTTGGACAGGTGGTGGCGCTAGAGGGAATGAGTTAGAGACACCAAAATTGGTGCAATTACTGTTGGGAATGTCCTCTATCAGAATGTCAAACCGGAACAACTTTCCCGCATACGCTTCTATGGGCTGCCATAGACGCCCAGTCGGAAGAAGCAGAATAATAATAAATATAGCTGCAAGCAGCAATCACCGGGGCCAAGCGCAAGCAAGACGACAAGACGTGCCAAAGTGGCTGGGAGTGAGAGATCAACTGCAGCAAGGAGCAATTAAAGACATTTAAAGATGAATTTTGGCAAAATGATTGAAAAATCACATACAATAACTAAAAATATGATTATCACTTTCGACCAATAGGTGGCGCAATTACGAAACTGATGTGATGTGGTCAGAGTGAAGTGACAATGACACTTACAAAGTTTGGTGTCAATATGTCAAGGCATTGCAGATATAAAGCCTGAATAGTCATTTTGGCATCATGCCTCAACTTTGCCACTGCGGTATACGAAAACGGTTTCGTCTATCGACACGAAATCCATAACTTTTACTCGGCACAGTCTGGAGATGACACGATCCGATTTTGGTGAAAATCGGACGTTCGGTCTAGGAGGAGTTCGAAAAAGTAGGTTTTAAAAAAAAAAAAAAAAGATGGCGGACAGGAAGTTTGACTGACTATGGCAAAAATTGGTATCAATGTTTTCAGCATAACCCAAGGAATCTATTGAGACCAGTGTCATTACTATAGGCAAATTTATTCAAAAGTTATTAGCATTTTTGGAAATTTCATTATAACTTTTGACCAAAAGGTGGCGCTGTCTCATAATCTTTTGAGTACCTTTAGGGCCTTGTACTGATGACCCATACTGAGTTTCGTAACGATACGTTCATGCGTTCGTAAAATACAGCATTTTAACACATAATTCAAAATGGCCGACAGCCAAAATGGCCGATATGGGAAAATTGGATATCAGTCAACTCAGCATGACGCCCTGAACCTAACGAGACCACTTTTGTGATTTTTGGACAAACCGTTCAGAAGTTAAAAGCAAAAACATAAATTCTTCATATCTCCGGACCAGTAGGTGGCGCTGCGCCGAAACGCAGCATGTAGCCTCAGGTCATGCTTGTGATGACATGTACCAAATTTGGTCTGAATCCGATAAAACGTTGTGGAGATACAGCCTTACGTCTGTTTTCGCAAGCGCAACGTAAAATTAAATTGCGCGGTATTCGTGAACGGTTTGACAAATCAACTTGAATTCCATAACTTTTTGTCGTCATGGTCTGGAGATGATCTGGTTCAATTTTCGTGAAATTCGGAGCAACGGCCCAGGAGGAGTTTGAAAAAGTAGGTTTTTCGGAAAATTCAAAATGGCGGGAAAACTATTATGACGGAAAATGACGTCATAGGGTGCAGTCGAATCGTCGTGAGCTCAGGAATCAGAGGAAAAAAGAATATTGTTTCTAGCCCTTGTGGTTCAAAAGTTATTAGCATAAATATGAGTGAAACTTTGGACAGTTGGTGGCGCTAGAGGGAATGAGTTGGAGACTCCAAATTTGCTATGCTGATAGTTCAGGCTGTCCTCTATCACTGTGCCAATTTTCATAAGTTTCCCGCAAACGGTTCTATAGGCTGCCATAGACGCCCAGTCGGAAGAAAAAGAAAAAGAAGAAGAAAAAGAACCGGAACAGATACAATAGGTGCCCGCACCTTCAGTGCTTGGCCCCTAAAAAGAAAAACAAGCAGCAATCACCGGGGCCAAGCGCAAGCAAGACGACAAGACATGCCAAAGTGGCTGGGAGTGTGAGACCCACTGCAGCAAGGAGCAATTAAAGACATTTGAAGATGAATTTTGGCAAAATGGTTGAAAAATCACATACAATAACTAAAAATATGATTATCACTTTCGACCAATAGGTGGCGCAGTTACGAAACTGATGTGATGTGGTCAGAGTGAAGTGACAATGACACATACAAAGTTTGGTGTCAATATGTCAAGGCATTGCAGATATAAAGCCTGAATAGTCATTTTGGCATCATGCCTCAACTTTGCCACTGCGGTATACGAAAACGGTTTTGTCTATCGACACGAAATCCATAACTTTTACTCGGCACAGTCTGGAGATGACACGATCCGATTTTGGTGAAAATCGGACGTTCGGTCTAGGAGGAGTTCGAAAAAGTAGGTTTTAAAAGAAAATAAAGATGGCGGACAGGAAGTTTGGCTGACTATGGCAAAATTGGTATCTATGTTTTCAGCATAACCCAAGGAATCTATTGAGATCAGTGTCATTACTATAGGCAAATTTATTCAAAAGTTATTAGCATTTTTGGAAATTTCATTATAACTTTTGACCAAAAGGTGGCGCTGTCTCATAATCTTTTGAGTACCTTTAGGGCTTTGTACTGATGACCCATACTGAGTTTCGTAACGATACGTTCATGCGTTCATAAAATACAGCATTTTAGCACATAATTCAAAATGGCCGACAGCCAAAATGGCCGATATGGAAAAATTGGATATCAGTCAACTCAACATGACGCCCTGAATCTATCGAGACCACTTTTGTGATTTTTGGACAAACCGTTCAGAAGTTATAAGCAAAAATAGCCTTTTTTCATATCTCCAGACCAGTAGGTGGCGCTGCGCCGAAACGCAGCATGTAGCCTCAGGTCATGCTTGTGATGACATGTAGAAAGTTTGGTTTGAATACGATTAAGCGATGCGGAGATACAGCCTTATGTCTGTTTTCGCAAGCGCTACGTAAAATTTGTTTGCGCGTTTATCGAAAACGGTTTGACGAATCAACTTGAATTCCATAACTTTTTGTCCCCACAGCCTGAAGATGATCTGGTGCAATTTTGGTGCAAATCGGACAAACCGTCTAGGACGAGTTCGCAAAAGAAGGTTTTTTGGACAATTCAAAATGGCGGCCATATTTTTATGACGGAAAATGACGTCATAGGGTCCAGTCGAATCGTCGTGAGCTCAGGAATCAGAGGAAAAAAGAATTTTGTTGATAGGCCTTACGGTTTAAAAGTTATTAGCATAATATAAGTGAAACTTTGGACAGGTGGTGGCGCTAGAGGGAATGAGTTAGAGACACCAAAATTGGTGCAATTACTGTTGGGAATGTCCTCTATCAGAATGTCAAACCGGAACAACTTTCCCGCATACGCTTCTATGGGCTGCCATAGACGCCCAGTCGGAAGAAGCAGAATAATAATAATAATAATAATAATAAGAACCGGAACGAAAACAATAGGTGCCTCCGCACTTTCAGTGCTTGGCCCCTAATAATAATAATAAGAACCGGAACGAAAACAATAGGTGCCTCCGCACTTTCAGTGCTTGGCCCCTAAATATAGCTGCAAGCAGCAATCACCGGGGCCAAGCGCAAGCAAGACGACAAGACATGCCAAAGTGGCTGGGAGTGTGAGACCCACTGCAGCAAGGAGCAATTAAAGACATTTGAAGATGAATTTGGGCAAAATGGTTGAAAAATCACATACAATAACTAAAAATATGATTATCACTTTCGACCAATAGGTGGCGCAGTTACGAAACTGATGTGATGTGGTCAGAGTGAAGTGACAATGACACATACAAAGTTTGGTGTCAATATGTCAAGGCATTGCAGATATAAAGCCTGAATAGTCATTTTGGCATCATGCCTCAACTTTGCCACTGCGGTATACGAAAACGGTTTCGTCTATCGACACGAAATCCATAACTTTTACTCGGCACGGTCTGGAGATGACACGATCCGATTTTGGTGAAAATCGGACGTTCGGTCTAGGAGGAGTTCGAAAAAGTAGGTTTTAAAAGAAAATAAAGATGGCGGACAGGAAGTTTGGCTGACTATGGCAAAATTGGTATCTATGTTTTCAGCATAACCCAAGGAATCTATTGAGATCAGTGTCATTACTATAGGCAAATTTATTCAAAAGTTATTAGCATTTTTGGAAATTTCATTATAACTTTTGACCAAAAGGTGGCGCTGTCTCATAATCTTTTGAGTACCTTTAGGGCTTTGTACTGATGACCCATACTGAGTTTCGTAACGATACGTTCATGCGTTCATAAAATACAGCATTTTAGCACATAATTCAAAATGGCCGACAGCCAAAATGGCCGATATGGAAAAATTGGATATCAGTCAACTCAACATGACGCCCTGAATCTATCGAGACCACTTTTGTGATTTTTGGACAAACCGTTCAGAAGTTATAAGCAAAAATAGCCTTTTTTCATATCTCCAGACCAGTAGGTGGCGCTGCGCCGAAACGCAGCATGTAGCCTCAGGTCATGCTTGTGATGACATGTAGGAAGTTTGGTTTGAATACGATTAAGCGATGCGGAGATACAGCCTTATGTCTGTTTTCGCAAGCGCTACGTAAAATTTGTTTGCGCGTTTATCGAAAACGGTTTGACGAATCAACTTGAATTCCATAACTTTTTGTCCCCACAGCCTGAAGATGATCTGGTGCAATTTTGGTGCAAATCGGACAAACCGTCTAGGACGAGTTCGCAAAAGAAGGTTTTTTGGACAATTCAAAATGGCGGCCATATTTTTATGACGGAAAATGACGTCATAGGGTCCAGTCGAATCGTCGTGAGCTCAGGAATCAGAGGAAAAAAAGAATTTTGTTGATAGGCCTTACGGTTTAAAAGTTATTAGCATAATATAAGTGAAACTTTGGACAGGTGGTGGCGCTAGAGGGAATGAGTTAGAGACACCAAAATTGGTGCAATTACTGTTGGGAATGTCCTCTATCAGAATGTCAAACCGGAACAACTTTCCCGCATACGCTTCTATGGGCTGCCATAGACGCCCAGTCGGAAGAAGCAGAATAATAAATATAGCTGCAAGCAGCAATCACCGGGGCCAAGCGCAAGCAAGACGACAAGACATGCCAAAGTGGCTGGGAGTGTGAGACCCACTGCAGCAAGGAGCAATTAAAGACATTTGAAGATGAATTTTGGCAAAATGGTTGAAAAATCACATACAATAACTAAAAATATGATTATCACTTTCGACCAATAGGTGGCGCAGTTACGAAACTGATGTGATGTGGTCAGAGTGAAGTGACAATGACACATACAAAGTTTGGTGTCAATATGTCAAGGCATTGCAGATATAAAGCCTGAATAGTCATTTTGGCATCATGCCTCAACTTTGCCACTGCGGTATACGAAAACGGTTTTGTCTATCGACACGAAATCCATAACTTTTACTCGGCACAGTCTGGAGATGACACGATCCGATTTTGGTGAAAATCGGACGTTCGGTCTAGGAGGAGTTCGAAAAAGTAGGTTTTAAAAGAAAATAAAGATGGCGGACAGGAAGTTTGGCTGACTATGGCAAAATTGGTATCTATGTTTTCAGCATGACCCAAGGAATCTATTGAGATCAGTGTCATTACTATAGGCAAATTTATTCAAAAGTTATTAGCATTTTTGGAAATTTCATTATAACTTTTGACCAAAAGGTGGCGCTGTCTCATAATCTTTTGAGTACCTTTAGGGCTTTGTACTGATGACCCATACTGAGTTTCGTAACGATACGTTCATGCGTTCATAAAATACAGCATTTTAGCACATAATTCAAAATGGCCGACAGCCAAAATGGCCGATATGGAAAAATTGGATATCAGTCAACTCAACATGACGCCCTGAATCTATCGAGACCACTTTTGTGATTTTTGGACAAACCGTTCAGAAGTTATAAGCAAAAATAGCCTTTTTTCATATCTCCAGACCAGTAGGTGGCGCTGCGCCGAAACGCAGCATGTAGCCTCAAGTCATGCTTGTGATGACATGTAGGAAGTTTGGTTTGAATACGATTAAGCGATGCGGAGATACAGCCTTATGTCTGTTTTCGCAAGCGCTACGTAAAATTTGTTTGCGCGTTTATCGAAAACGGTTTGACGAATCAACTTGAATTCCATAACTTTTTGTCCCCACAGCCTGAAGATGATCTGGTGCAATTTTGGTGCAAATCGGACAAACCGTCTAGGACGAGTTCGCAAAAGAAGGTTTTTTGGACAATTCAAAATGGCGGCCATATTTTTATGACGGAAAATGACGTCATAGGGTCCAGTCGAATCGTCGTGAGCTCAGGAATCAGAGGAAAAAAGAATTTTGTTGATAGGCCTTACGGTTTAAAAGTTATTAGCATAATATAAGTGAAACTTTGGACAGGTGGTGGCGCTAGAGGGAATGAGTTAGAGACACCAAAATTGGTGCAATTACTGTTGGGAATGTCCTCTATCAGAATGTCAAACCGGAACAACTTTCCCGCATACGCTTCTATGGGCTGCCATAGACGCCCAGTCGGAAGAAGCAGAATAATAATAATAATAATAAATATAGCTGCAAGCAGCAATCACCGGGGCCAAGCGCAAGCAAGACGACAAGACATGCCAAAGTGGCTGGGAGTGTGAGACCCACTGCAGCAAGGAGCAATTAAAGACATTTGAAGATGAATTTGGGCAAAATGGTTGAAAAATCACATACAATAACTAAAAATATGATTATCACTTTCGACCAATAGGTGGCGCAGTTACGAAACTGATGTGATGTGGTCAGAGTGAAGTGACAATGACACATACAAAGTTTGGTGTCAATATGTCAAGGCATTGCAGATATAAAGCCTGAATAGTCATTTTGGCATCATGCCTCAATTTTGCCACTGCGGTATACGAAAACGGTTTCGTCTATCGACACGAAATCCATAACTTTTACTCGGCACGGTCTGGAGATGACACGATCCGATTTTGGTGAAAATCGGACGTTCGGTCTAGGAGGAGTTCGAAAAAGTAGGTTTTAAAAGAAAATAAAGATGGCGGACAGGAAGTTTGGCTGACTATGGCAAAATTGGTATCTATGTTTTCAGCATAACCCAAGGAATCTATTGAGATCAGTGTCATTACTATAGGCAAATTTATTCAAAAGTTATTAGCATTTTTGGAAATTTCATTATAACTTTTGACCAAAAGGTGGCGCTGTCTCATAATCTTTTGAGTACCTTTAGGGCTTTGTACTGATGACCCATACTGAGTTTCGTAACGATACGTTCATGCGTTCATAAAATACAGCATTTTAGCACATAATTCAAAATGGCCGACAGCCAAAATGGCCGATATGGAAAAATTGGATATCAGTCAACTCAACATGACGCCCTGAATCTATCGAGACCACTTTTGTGATTTTTGGACAAACCGTTCAGAAGTTATAAGTAAAAATAGCCTTTTTTCATATCTCCAGACCAGTAGGTGGCGCTGCGCCGAAACGCAGCATGTAGCCTCAGGTCATGCTTGTGATGACATGTAGGAAGTTTGGTTTGAATACGATTAAGCGATGCGGAGATACAGCCTTATGTCTGTTTTCGCAAGCGCTACGTAAAATTTGTTTGCGCGTTTATCGAAAACGGTTTGACGAATCAACTTGAATTCCATAACTTTTTGTCCCCACAGCCTGAAGATGATCTGGTGCAATCTTGGTGCAAATCGGACAAACCGTCTAGGACGAGTTCGCAAAAGAAGGTTTTTTGGACAATTCAAAATGGCGGCCATATTTTTATGACGGAAAATGACGTCATAGGGTCCAGTCGAATCGTCGTGAGCTCAGGAATCAGAGGAAAAAAGAATTTTGTTGATAGGCCTTACGGTTTAAAAGTTATTAGCATAATATAAGTGAAACTTTGGACAGGTGGTGGCGCTAGAGGGAATGAGTTAGAGACACCAAAATTGGTGCAATTACTGTTGGGAATGTCCTCTATCAGAATGTCAAACCGGAACAACTTTCCCGCATACGCTTCTATGGGCTGCCATAGACGCCCAGTCGGAAGAAGCAGAATAATAATAATAATAATAATAATAAGAACCGGAACGAAAACAATAGGTGCCTCCGCACTTTCAGTGCTTGGCCCCTAATAATAATAAGAACCGGAACGAAAACAATAGGTGCCTCCGCACTTTCAGTGCTTGGCCCCTAAATATAGCTGCAAGCAGCAATCACCGGGGCCAAGCGCAAGCAAGACGACAAGACATGCCAAAGTGGCTGGGAGTGTGAGACCCACTGCAGCAAGGAGCAATTAAAGACATTTGAAGATGAATTTGGGCAAAATGGTTGAAAAATCACATACAATAACTAAAAATATGATTATCACTTTCGACCAATAGGTGGCGCAGTTACGAAACTGATGTGATGTGGTCAGAGTGAAGTGACAATGACACATACAAAGTTTGGTGTCAATATGTCAAGGCATTGCAGATATAAAGCCTGAATAGTCATTTTGGCATCATGCCTCAACTTTGCCACTGCGGTATACGAAAACGGTTTCGTCTATCGACACGAAATCCATAACTTTTACTCGGCACGGTCTGGAGATGACACGATCCGATTTTGGTGAAAATCGGACGTTCGGTCTAGGAGGAGTTCGAAAAAGTAGGTTTTAAAAGAAAATAAAGATGGCGGACAGGAAGTTTGGCTGACTATGGCAAAATTGGTATCTATGTTTTCAGCATAACCCAAGGAATCTATTGAGATCAGTGTCATTACTATAGGCAAATTTATTCAAAAGTTATTAGCATTTTTGGAAATTTCATTATAACTTTTGACCAAAAGGTGGCGCTGTCTCATAATCTTTTGAGTACCTTTAGGGCTTTGTACTGATGACCCATACTGAGTTTCGTAACGATACGTTCATGCGTTCATAAAATACAGCATTTTAGCACATAATTCAAAATGGCCGACAGCCAAAATGGCCGATATGGAAAAATTGGATATCAGTCAACTCAACATGACGCCCTGAATCTATCGAGACCACTTTTGTGATTTTTGGACAAACCGTTCAGAAGTTATAAGCAAAAATAGCCTTTTTTCATATCTCCAGACCAGTAGGTGGCGCTGCGCCGAAACGCAGCATGTAGCCTCAGGTCATGCTTGTGATGACATGTAGGAAGTTTAGTTTGAATACGATTAAGCGATGCGGAGATACAGCCTTATGTCTGTTTTCGCAAGCGCTACGTAAAATTTGTTTGCGCGTTTATCGAAAACGGTTTGACGAATCAACTTGAATTCCATAACTTTTTGTCCCCACAGCCTGAAGATGATCTGGTGCAATTTTGGTGCAAATCGGACAAACCGTCTAGGACGAGTTCGCAAAAGAAGGTTTTTTGGACAATTCAAAATGGCGGCCATATTTTTATGACGGAAAATGACGTCATAGGGTCCAGTCGAATCGTCGTGAGCTCAGGAATCAGAGGAAAAAAGAATTTTGTTGATAGGCCTTACGGTTTAAAAGTTATTAGCATAATATAAGTGAAACTTTGGACAGGTGGTGGCGCTAGAGGGAATGAGTTAGAGACACCAAAATTGGTGCAATTACTGTTGGGAATGTCCTCTATCAGAATGTCAAACCGGAACAACTTTCCCGCATACGCTTCTATGGGCTGCCATAGACGCCCAGTCGGAAGAAGCAGAATAATAATAATAATAATAATAATAAGAACCGGAACGAAAACAATAGGTGCCTCCGCACTTTCAGTGCTTGGCCCCTAATAATAAGAACCGGAACGAAAACAATAGGTGCCTCCGCACTTTCAGTGCTTGGCCCCTAATAAATATAGCTGCAAGCAGCAATCACCGGGGCCAAGCGCAAGCAAGACGACAAGACATGCCAAAGTGGCTGGGAGTGTGAGACCCACTGCAGCAAGGAGCAATTAAAGACATTTGAAGATGAATTTTGGCAAAATGGTTGAAAAATCACATACAATAACTAAAAATATGATTATCACTTTCGACCAATAGGTGGCGCAGTTACGAAACTGATGTGATGTGGTCAGAGTGAAGTGACAATGACACATACAAAGTTTGGTGTCAATATGTCAAGGCATTGCAGATATAAAGCCTGAATAGTCATTTTGGCATCATGCCTCAACTTTGCCACTGCGGTATACGAAAACGGTTTTGTCTATCGACACGAAATCCATAACTTTTACTCGGCACAGTCTGGAGATGACACGATCCGATTTTGGTGAAAATCGGACGTTCGGTCTAGGAGGAGTTCGAAAAAGTAGGTTTTAAAAGAAAATAAAGATGGCGGACAGGAAGTTTGGCTGACTATGGCAAAATTGGTATCTATGTTTTCAGCATAACCCAAGGAATCTATTGAGATCAGTGTCATTACTATAGGCAAATTTATTCAAAAGTTATTAGCATTTTTGGAAATTTCATTATAACTTTTGACCAAAAGGTGGCGCTGTCTCATAAATTTTTGAGTACTTTTAGGGCGTTGTACTGATGACCCATACTGAGTTTCGTAACGATACGTTCATGCGTTCATAAAATACAGCATTTTAGCACATAATTCAAAATGGCCGACAGCCAAAATGGCCGATATGGGAAAATTGGATATCAGTCGACTCAGCACGACGCCCTGAATCTAACGAGACCACTTTTGTGATTTTTGGACAAACCGTTCAGAAGTTATAAGCAAAAATATAAATTCTTCATATCTCCGGACCAGTAGGTGGCGCTGCGCCGAAACGCAGCATGTAGCCTCAGGTCATGCTTGTGATGACATGTACCAAATTTGGTCTGAATCCGATAAAGCGTTGTGGAGATACGGCCTTACGTCTGTTTTTGCAAGCGCTACGTAAAATTTATTTGCGCGGTATTCGAGAACGGTAATTCGAATCAACTTGAATTCCATAACTTTTTGTCGTCATGGTCTGGAGTTGATCTGGTTCAATTTTCGTGAAATTCGGAGCAACGGCCTAGGAGGAGTTCGAAAAAGTAGGTTTTTTGGAAAATTCAAAATGGCGGGAAAACTATTATGACAGAAAATGACGTCATAGAGTGCAATCGAATCGACATGAGCTCAGGAATCAGAGGAAAAAAGAATTTTGTTGATAGGCCTTACGGTTCAAAAGTTATTAGCATACAATTTCTGAAACTTTGGACAGGTGGTGGCGCTAGAGGGAATGAGTTAGAAACACCAAAATTGGTGTATTTGATGTTGGGAATGTCCTCTATCAGAATGTCAAACCAAAACAACTTTCCCGCATACGCTTCTATGGGCTGCCATAGACGCCCAGTCGGAAGAAAAAAAAGAAGAAGAAATATAGCTGCAAGCAGCAATCACCGGGGCCAAGCGCAAGCAAGACGACAAGACATGCCAAAGTGGCTGGGAGTGTGAGACCCACTGCAGCAAAGAGCAATTAAAGACATTTGAAGATGAATTTTGGCAAAATGGTTGAAAAATCACATACAATAACTAAAAATATGATTATCACTTTCGACCAATAGGTGGCGCAGTTACGAAACTGATGTGATGTGGTCAGAGTGAAGTGACAATGACACATACAAAGTTTGGTGTCAATATGTCAAGGCATTGCAGATATAAAGCCTGAATAGTCATTTTGGCATCATGCCTCAACTTTGCCACTGCGGTATACGAAAACGGTTTTGTCTATCGACACGAAATCCATAACTTTTACTCGGCACGGTCTGGAGATGACACGATCCAATTTTGGTGAAAATCGGACGTTCGGTCTAGGAGGAGTTTGAAAAAGTAGGTTTTAAAAGAAAATAAAGATGGCGGACAGGAAGTTTGGCTGACTATGGCAAAATTGGTATCTATGTTTTCAGCATAACCCAAGGAATCTATTGAGATCAGTGTCATTACTATAGGCAAATTTATTCAAAAGTTATTAGCATTTTTGGAAATTTCATTATAACTTTTGACCAAAAGGTGGCGCTGTCTCATAAATTTTTGAGTACTTTTAGGGCGTTGTACTGATGACCCATACTGAGTTTCGTAACGATACGTTCATGCGTTCATAAAATACAGCATTTTAGCACATAATTCAAAATGGCCGACAGCCAAAATGGCCGATATGGGAAAATTGGATATCAGTCGACTCAGCACGATGCCCTGAATCTAACGAGACCACTTTTGTGATTTTTGGACAAACCGTTCAGAAGTTATAAGCAAAAATAGCCTTTTTTCATATCTCCAGACCAGTAGGTGGCGCTGCGCCGAAACGCAGCATGTAGCCTCAAGTCATGCTTGTGATGACATGTAGGAAGTTTGGTTTGAATACGATTAAGCGATGCGGAGATACAGCCTTATGTCTGTTTTCGCAAGCGCTACGTAAAATTTGTTTGCGCGTTTATCGAAAACGGTTTGACGAATCAACTTGAATTCCATAACTTTTTGTCCCCACAGCCTGAAGATGATCTGGTGCAATTTTGGTGCAAATCGGACAAACCGTCTAGGACGAGTTCGCAAAAGAAGGTTTTTTGGACAATTCAAAATGGCGGCCATATTTTTATGACGGAAAATGACGTCATAGGGTCCAGTCGAATCGTCGTGAGCTCAGGAATCAGAGGAAAAAAGAATTTTGTTGATAGGCCTTACGGTTTAAAAGTTATTAGCATAATATAAGTGAAACTTTGGACAGGTGGTGGCGCTAGAGGGAATGAGTTAGAGACACCAAAATTGGTGCAATTACTGTTGGGAATGTCCTCTATCAGAATGTCAAACCGGAACAACTTTCCCGCATACGCTTCTATGGGCTGCCATAGACGCCCAGTCGGAAGAAGCAGAATAATAATAATAATAATAATAATAAGAACCGGAACGAAAACAATAGGTGCCTCCGCACTTTCAGTGCTTGGCCCCTAATAAATATAGCTGCAAGCAGCAATCACCGGGGCCAAGCGCAAGCAAGACGACAAGACATGCCAAAGTGGCTGGGAGTGTGAGACCCACTGCAGCAAGGAGCAATTAAAGACATTTGAAGATGAATTTTGGCAAAATGGTTGAAAAATCACATACAATAACTAAAAATATGATTATCACTTTCGACCAATAGGTGGCGCAGTTACGAAACTGATGTGATGTGGTCAGAGTGAAGTGACAATGACACATACAAAGTTTGGTGTCAATATGTCAAGGCATTGCAGATATAAAGCCTGAATAGTCATTTTGGCATCATGCCTCAACTTTGCCACTGCGGTATACGAAAACGGTTTTGTCTATCGACACGAAATCCATAACTTTTACTCGGCACAGTCTGGAGATGACACGATCCGATTTTGGTGAAAATCGGACGTTCGGTCTAGGAGGAGTTCGAAAAAGTAGGTTTTAAAAGAAAATAAAGATGGCGGACAGGAAGTTTGGCTGACTATGGCAAAATTGGTATCTATGTTTTCAGCATAACCCAAGGAATCTATTGAGATCAGTGTCATTACTATAGGCAAATTTATTCAAAAGTTATTAGCATTTTTGGAAATTTCATTATAACTTTTGACCAAAAGGTGGCGCTGTCTCATAAATTTTTGAGTACTTTTAGGGCGTTGTACTGATGACCCATACTGAGTTTCGTAACGATACGTTCATGCGTTCATAAAATACAGCATTTTAGCACATAATTCAAAATGGCCGACAGCCAAAATGGCCGATATGGGAAAATTGGATATCAGTCGACTCAGCACGACGCCCTGAATCTAACGAGACCACTTTTGTGATTTTTGGACAAACCGTTCAGAAGTTATAAGCAAAAATATAAATTCTTCATATCTCCGGACCAGTAGGTGGCGCTGCGCCGAAACGCAGCATGTAGCCTCAGGTCATGCTTGTGATGACATGTACCAAATTTGGTCTGAATCCGATAAAGCGTTGTGGAGATACGGCCTTACGTCTGTTTTTGCAAGCGCTACGTAAAATTTATTTGCGCGGTATTCGAGAACGGTAATTCGAATCAACTTGAATTCCATAACTTTTTGTCGTCATGGTCTGGAGTTGATCTGGTTCAATTTTCGTGAAATTCGGAGCAACGGCCTAGGAGGAGTTCGAAAAAGTAGGTTTTTTGGAAAATTCAAAATGGCGGGAAAACTATTATGACAGAAAATGACGTCATAGAGTGCAATCGAATCGACATGAGCTCAGGAATCAGAGGAAAAAAGAATTTTGTTGATAGGCCTTACGGTTCAAAAGTTATTAGCATACAATTTCTGAAACTTTGGACAGGTGGTGGCGCTAGAGGGAATGAGTTAGAAACACCAAAATTGGTGTATTTGATGTTGGGAATGTCCTCTATCAGAATGTCAAACCAAAACAACTTTCCCGCATACGCTTCTATGGGCTGCCATAGACGCCCAGTCGGAAGAAAAAAAAGAAGAAGAAATATAGCTGCAAGCAGCAATCACCGGGGCCAAGCGCAAGCAAGACGACAAGACATGCCAAAGTGGCTGGGAGTGTGAGACCCACTGCAGCAAAGAGCAATTAAAGACATTTGAAGATGAATTTTGGCAAAATGGTTGAAAAATCACATACAATAACTAAAAATATGATTATCACTTTCGACCAATAGGTGGCGCAGTTACGAAACTGATGTGATGTGGTCAGAGTGAAGTGACAATGACACATACAAAGTTTGGTGTCAATATGTCAAGGCATTGCAGATATAAAGCCTGAATAGTCATTTTGGCATCATGCCTCAACTTTGCCACTGCGGTATACGAAAACGGTTTTGTCTATCGACACGAAATCCATAACTTTTACTCGGCACGGTCTGGAGATGACACGATCCAATTTTGGTGAAAATCGGACGTTCGGTCTAGGAGGAGTTTGAAAAAGTAGGTTTTAAAAGAAAATAAAGATGGCGGACAGGAAGTTTGGCTGACTATGGCAAAATTGGTATCTATGTTTTCAGCATAACCCAAGGAATCTATTGAGATCAGTGTCATTACTATAGGCAAATTTATTCAAAAGTTATTAGCATTTTTGGAAATTTCATTATAACTTTTGACCAAAAGGTGGCGCTGTCTCATAAATTTTTGAGTACTTTTAGGGCGTTGTACTGATGACCCATACTGAGTTTCGTAACGATACGTTCATGCGTTCATAAAATACAGCATTTTAGCACATAATTCAAAATGGCCGACAGCCAAAATGGCCGATATGGGAAAATTGGATATCAGTCGACTCAGCACGATGCCTTGAATCTAACGAGACCACTTTTGTGATTTTTGGACAAACCGTTCAGAAGTTATAAGCAAAAATATAAATTCTTCATATCTCCGGACCAGTAGGTGGCGCTGCGCCGAAACGCAGCATGTAGCCTCAGGTCATGCTTGTGATGACATGTACCAAATTTGGTCTGAATCCGATAAAGCGTTGTGGAGATACGGCCTTACGTCTGTTTTTGCAAGCGCTACGTAAAATTTATTTGCGCGGTATTCGAGAACGGTAATTCGAATCAACTTGAATTCCATAACTTTTTGTCGGCATGGTCTGTAGATGATCTGATTCAATTTTCATGGAAATTGGAGCAACGGCCTAGGAGGAGTTCGAAAAAGTAGCTTTTTCGGAAAATTCAAAATGGCGGAAAACTTTTCATGGCGCAAAATGACGTCATTGGGTGCAATCGAATTGTCACGAGGTCAGGAATCAGAGGAAAAAAGAATTTTGTTTCTAGCCCTTGTGGTTCAAAAGTTATTAGAATAAACATGAGTGAAACTTTGGACAGTTGGTGGCGCTAGAGGGAATGACTTAGACACACCAAAATTGGTGTATTTAATGTTGGGACTGTCCTCTATCCGAATGTCAAACCATTACAACTTTCCCGCGATCGGTTCTATGGGCTGCCATAGACTCCCAGAGCGGAAGAAGAAGAAGAATTATTTTTGGTACGGGAACAGATACAATAGGTGCCCGCACCTTCAGTGCTTGGCCCCTAATAAGAACGGGAACAGATACAATAGGTGCCCGCACCTTCAGTGCTTGGCCCCTAACAAGCGCAAGCAAGACGACAAGACATGCCAAAGTGGCTGGAAGTGAGAGACCAACTGCAGCAAGGAGCAATTGAAGACATTTAAAGATGAATTTTGGCAAAATGGTTGAAAAATCACATACATTAACTAAAAATATGATTATCACTTTCGACCAATAGGTGGCGCAATTACGAAATTGATGTGATGTGGTCAGAGTGAAGTGACAATGACACATACAAAGATTGGTGTCAATATGTCAAGGCATTGCAGATATAAAGCCTGAATAGTCATTTTGGCATCATGCCTCAACTTTGCCACTGCGGTATACGAAAACGGTTTCGTCTATCGACACGAAATCCATAACTTTTACTCGGCACGGTCTGGAGATGACACGATCCGATTTTGGTGAAAATCGGACGTTCGGTCTAGGAGGAGTTCGAAAAAGTAGGTTTTAAAAGAAAATAAAGATGGCGGACAGGAAGTTTGGCTGACTATGGCAAAATTGGTATCTATGTTTTCAGCATAACCCAAGGAATCTATTGAGATCAGTGTCATTACTATAGGCAAATTTATTCAAAAGTTATTAGCATTTTTGGAAATTTCATTATAACTTTTGACCAAAAGGTGGCGCTGTCTCATACATTTTTGAGTACCTTTAGGGCGTTGTACTGATGACCCATACTGAGTTTCGTAACGATACGTTCATGCGTTCGTAAAATACAGCATTTTAGCACATAATTCAAAATGGCCGACAGCCAAAATGGCCGATATGGGAAAATTGAATATCAGTCAACTCAGCACGACGCCCTGAATCTAACGAGACCACTTTTGTGATTTTTGGACAAACCGTTCAGAAGTTATAAGCAAAAACATAAATTCTTCATATCTCCGGACCAGTAGGTGGCGCTGCGCCGAAACGCAGCATGTAGCCTCAGGTCATGCTTGTGACGACATGTACCAAATTTGGTCTGAATCCGATAAAGCGTTGTGGAGATACGGCCTTACGTCTGTTTTCGCAAGCGCTACGTAAAATTTATTTGCGCGGTATTCAAGAACGGTAATTCGAATCGACTTGAATTCCATAACTTTTTGTCGGCACTGCCTGAAGATGATCTGGTGCAATTTTGGTGAGAATCGGACAAACCGTCTAGGACGAGTTCGAAAAAGTAGGTTTTTCGGAAAATTCAAAATGGCGGGAAAACTATTATGACGGAAAATGACGTCATATGGTCCAGTCGAATCGTCGTGAGCTCAGGAATCAGAGGAAAAAAGAATTTTGCTTCTAGCCCTTGTGGTTCAAAAGTTATTAGCATAAACATGAGTGAAACTTTGGACAGCTGGTGGCGCTAGAGGGAATGAGTTGGAGACTCCAAATTTGCTATGGTGATAGTTCAGGCTGTCCTCTATCACTGTGCCAATTTGTATAAGTTTCCCGCAAACGGTTCTATAGGCTGCCATAGACGCCCAGTCGGAAGAAAAAGAAGAAAAAGAAAAAGAAATATAGCTGCAAGCAGCAATCACCGGGGCCAAGCGCAAGCAAGACGACAAGACATGCCAAAGTGGCTGGGAGTGTGAGACCAACTGCAGCAAGGAGCAATTGAAGACATTTAAAGGTGAATTTTGGCACAATGGTTGATACATTAACTAAAAATATGATTATCACTTTCGACCAATAGGTGGCGCAGTTACGAAACTGATGTGATGTGGTCAGAGTGAAGTGACAATGACACATACAAAGTTTGGTGTCAATATGTCAAGGCATTGCAGATATAAAGCCTGAATAGTCATTTTGGCATCATGCCTCAACTTTGACACTGCGGTATACGAAAACGGTTGTGTCTATCGACACGAAATCCATAACTTTTACTCGGCACGGTCTGGAGATGACACGATCCGATTTTGGTGAAAATCTGACGTTTGGTCTAGGAGGAGTTCGAAAAAGTAGGTTTTAAAACAAAATAAAGATGGCGGACAGGAAGTTTGACTGACTATGGCGAAATTGGTATCTATGTTTTCATCATAACCAAAGGAATCTATTGAGATCAGTGTCATTACTATAGGCAAATTTATTCAAAAGTTATTAGCATTTTTGGAAATGTCATTATAACTTTTGACCAAAAGGTGGCGCTGTCTCATAATCTTTTGAGTACCTTTAGGGCCTTGTACTGATGACCCATACTGAGTTTCGTAACGATACGTTCATGCGTTCATAAAATACAGCATTTTAGCACATAATTCAAAATGGCCGACAGGCAAAATTGCCGATATGGGAAAATTGTATATCAGTCAACTCAGTATGACGCCCTGAATCTAACGAGACCACTTTTATGATATTTGGACAAACCGTTCAGAAGTTATAAGCAAAAACATAAATTCTTCATATCTCCGGACCAGTAGGTGGCGCTGCGCCGAAACGCAGCATGTAGCCTCAGGTCATGCTTGTGATGACATGTACCAAATTTGGTCTGAATCCGATAAAGCGTTGTGGAGATACGGCCTTACGTCTATTTTCGCAAGCGCTACGTAAAATTTATTTGCGCGGTATTCGAGAACGGTTATTCGAATCAACTTGATTTCCATAACTTTTTGTCGTCATGGTCTGGAGATGATCTGGTTCAATTTTCGTGAAATTCGGAGCAACGGCCTAGGAGGAGTTCGAAAAAGTAGGTTTTTCGGAAAATTCAAAATGGCGGGAAAACTATTATGACGGAAAATGACGTCATAGGGTGCAGTCGAATCGTCATGAGCTCAGGAATCAGAGGAAAAAAGAATTTTGTTTCTAGCCCTTGTGGTTCAAAAGTTATTAGCACAAACATGAGTGAAACTTTGGACAGCTGGTGGCGCTAGAGGGAATGAGTTGGAGACTCCAAATTTGCTATGGTGATAGTTCAGGCTGTCCTCTATCACTGTGCCAATTTTCATAAGTTTCCCGCAAACGGTTCTATAGGCTGCCATAGACGCCCAGTCGGAAGAAAAAGAAAAAGAAGAAGAACAAGACATGCCAAAGTGGCTGGGAGTGTGAGACCCACTGCAGCAAGGAGCAATTAAAGACATTTGAAGATGAATTTGGGCAAAATGGTTGAAAAATCACATACAATAACTAAAAATATGATTATCACTTTCGACCAATAGGTGGCGCAGTTACGAAACTGATGTGATGTGGTCAGAGTGAAGTGACAATGACACATACAAAGTTTGGTGTCAATATGTCAAGGCATTGCAGATATAAAGCCTGAATAGTCATTTTGGCATCATGCCTCAACTTTGCCACTGCGGTATACGAAAACGGTTTCGTCTATCGACACGAAATCCATAACTTTTACTCGGCACGGTCTGGAGATGACACGATCCGATTTTGGTGAAAATCGGACGTTCGGTCTAGGAGGAGTTTGAAAAAGTAGGTTTTAAAAGAAAATAAAGATGGCGGACAGGAAGTTTGGCTGACTATGGCAAAATTGGTATCTATGTTTTCAGCATAACCCAAGAAATCTATTGAGATCAGTGTCATTACTATAGGCAAATTTATTCAAAAGTTATTAGCATTTTTGGAAATTTCATTATAACTTTTGACCAAAAGGTGGCGCTGTCTCATAATCTTTTGAGTACCTTTAGGGCTTTGTACTGATGACCCATACTGAGTTTCGTAACGATACGTTCATGCGTTCATAAAATACAGCATTTTAGCACATAATTCAAAATGGCCGACAGCCAAAATGGCCGATATGGAAAAATTGGATATCAGTCGACTCAACATGACGCCCTGAATCTATCGAGACCACTTTTGTGATTTTTGGACAAACCGTTCAGAAGTTATAAGCAAAAATAGCCTTTTTTCATATCTCCAGACCAGTAGGTGGCGCTGCGCCGAAACGCAGCATGTAGCCTCAGGTCATGCTTGTGATGACATGTAGGAAGTTTGGTTTGAATACGATTAAGCGATGCGGAGATACAGCCTTATGTCTGTTTTCGCAAGCGCTACGTAAAATTTGTTTGCGCGTTTATCGAAAACGGTTTGACGAATCAACTTGAATTCCATAACTTTTTGTCCCCACAGCCTGAAGATGATCTGGTGCAATTTTGGTGCAAATCGGACAAACCGTCTAGGACGAGTTCGCAAAAGAAGGTTTTTTGGACAATTCAAAATGGCGGCCATATTTTTATGACGGAAAATGACGTCATAGGGTCCAGTCGAATCGTCGTGAGCTCAGGAATCAGAGGAAAAAAGAATTTTGTTGATAGGCCTTACGGTTTAAAAGTTATTAGCATAATATAAGTGAAACTTTGGACAGGTGGTGGCGCTAGAGGGAATGAGTTAGAGACACCAAAATTGGTGCAATTACTGTTGGGAATGTCCTCTATCAGAATGTCAAACCGGAACAACTTTCCCGCATACGCTTCTATGGGCTGCCATAGACGCCCAGTCGGAAGAAGCAGAATAATAATAAATATAGCTGCAAGCAGCCATTACGGGGCCAAGCGCAAAAGCAGACGACGAGATATGCCTACATGGCTGAAAGTGTGAGACAAACTGCAGCAAGGAGCAATTAAAGACATTTGAAGATGAATTTTGGCAAAATGGTTGAAAAATCACATACATTAACTAAAAATATGATTATCACTTTCGACCAATAGGTGGCGCAGTTACGAAACTGATGTGATGTGGTCAGAGTGAAGTGACAATGACACATACAAAGTTTGGTGTCAATATGTCAAGGCATTGCAGATATAAAGCCTGAATAGTCATTTTGGCATCATGCCTCAACTTTGCCACTGCGGTATACAAAAACGGTTTCATCTATCGACACGAAATCCATAACTTTTACTCGGCACGGTCTGGAGATGACACGATCCGATTTTGGTGAAAATCGGACGTTTGGTCTAGGAGGAGTTCGAAAAAGTAGGTTTTAAAAGAAAATAAAGATGGCGGACAGGAAGTTTGGCTGACTATGGCAAAATTGGTATCTATGTTTTCAGCATAACCCAAGGAATCTATTGAGATCAGTGTCATTACTATAGGCAAATTTATTCAAAAGTTATTAGCAATTTGGGAAATTTCATTATAACTTTTGACCAAAAGGTGGCGCTGTCTCATACATTTTTGAGTACCTTTAGGGCGTTGTACTGATGACCCATACTGAGTTTCGTAACGATACGTTCATGCGTTCATAAAATACAGCATTTTAGCACATAATTCAAAATGGCCGACAGCCAAAATGGCCGATATGGGAAAATTGGATATCAGTCGACTCAGCACGATGCCCTGAATCTAACGAGACCACTTTTGTGATTTTTGGACAAACCGTTCAGAAGTTATAAGCAAAAATATAAATTCTTCATATCTCCGGACCAGTAGGTGGCGCTGCGCCGAAACGCAGCATGTAGCCCCAGGTCATGCTTGTGATGACATGTACCAAATTTGGTCTGAATCCGATAAAGCGTTGTGGAGATACGGCCTTACGTCTGTTTTTGCAAGCGCTACGTAAAATTTATTTGCGCGGTATTCGAGAACGGTAATTCGAATCAACTTGAATTCCATAACTTTTTGTCGTCATGGTCTGGAGTTGATCTGGTTCAATTTTCGTGAAATTCGGAGCAACGGCCTAGGAGGAGTTCGAAAAAGTAGGTTTTTTGGAAAATTCAAAATGGCGGGAAAACTATTATGACGGAAAATGACTTCATAGGGTGCAGTCGAATCGTCATGAGCTCAGGAATCAGAGGAAAAAAGAATTTTGTTTCTAGCCCTTGTGGTTCAAAAGTTATTAGCATAAACATGAGTGAAACTTTGGACAGCTGGTGGCGCTAGAGGGAATGAGTTGGAGACTCCAAATTTGCTATGGTGATAGTTCAGGCTGTCCTCTATCACTGTGCCAATTTGTATAAGTTTCCCGCAAACGGTTCTATAGGCTGCCATAGACGCCCAGTCGGAAGAAAAAAAAGAAAAAAAAGAAAAAGAAGAAGAATAAGAACGGGAACAGATACAATAGGTGCCCGCACCTTCAGTGCTTGGCCCCTAATAAATATAGCTGCAAGCAGCAATCACCGGGGCCAAGCGCAAGCAAGACGACAAGACATGCCAAAGTGGCTGGGAGTGTGAGACCCACTGCAGCAAGGAGCAATTGAAGACATTTAAAGATGAATTTTGGCACAATGGTTGATACATTAACTAAAAATATGATTATCACTTTCGACCAATAGGTGGCGCAGTTACGAAACTGATGTGATAATGTCAGAGTGAAGTGACAATGACACATACAAAGTTTGGTGTCAATCTGTCAAGGCATTGCAGATATAAAGCCTGAATAGTCATTTTGGCATCATGCCTCAACTTTGCCACTGCGGTATACAAAAACGGTTTTGTCTATCGACACGAAATCCATAACTTTTACTCGGCACGGTCTGGAGATGACACGATCCGATTTTGGTGAAAATCGGACGTTCGGTCTAGGAGGAGTTCGAAAAAGTAGGTTTTAAAAGAAAATAAAGATGGCGGACAGGAAGTTTGGCTGACTATGGCAAAATTGGTATCTATGATTTCAGCATAACCCAAGGAATCTATTGAGATCAGTGTCATTACTATAGGCAAATTTATTCAAAAGTTATTAGCATTTTTGGAAATTTCATTATAACTTTTGACCAAAAGGTGGCGCTGTCTCATAATCTTTTGAGTACCTTTAGGGCTTTGTACTGATGATCCATACTGAGTTTCGTAACGATACGTTCATGCGTTCATAAAATACAGCATTTTAGCACATAATTCAAAATGGCCGACAGCCAAAATGGCCGATATGGAAAAATTGGATATCAGTCAACTCAACATGACGCCCTGAATCTAACGAGACCACTTTTGTGATTTTTGGACAAACCGTTCAGAAGTTATAAGCAAAAATAGCCTTTTTTCATATCTCCAGACCAGTAGGTGGCGCTGCGCCGAAACGCAGCATGTAGCCTCAAGTCATGCTTGTGATGACATGTAGGAAGTTTGGTTTGAATACGATTAAGCGATGCGGAGATACAGCCTTATGTCTGTTTTCGCAAGCGCTACGTAAAATTTGTTTGCGCGTTTATCGAAAACGGTTTGACGAATCAACTTGAATTCCATAACTTTTTGTCCCCACAGCCTGAAGATGATCTGGTGCAATTTTGGTGCAAATCGGACAAACCGTCTAGGACGAGTTCGCAAAAGAAGGTTTTTTGGACAATTCAAAATGGCGGCCATATTTTTATGACGGAAAATGACGTCATAGGGTCCAGTCGAATCGTCGTGAGCTCAGGAATCAGAGGAAAAAAGAATTTTGTTGATAGGCCTTACGGTTTAAAAGTTATTAGCATAATATAAGTGAAACTTTGGACAGGTGGTGGCGCTAGAGGGAATGAGTTAGAGACACCAAAATTGGTGCAATTACTGTTGGGAATGTCCTCTATCAGAATGTCAAACCGGAACAACTTTCCCGCATACGCTTCTATGGGCTGCCATAGACGACCAGTCGGAAGAAGCAGAATAATAATAATAATAATAATAATAAGAACCGGAACGAAAACAATAGGTGCCTCCGCACTTTCAGTGCTTGGCCCCTAATAATAATAATAAGAACCGGAACGAAAACAATAGGTGCCTCCGCACTTTCAGTGCTTGGCCCCTAAAAAGAAAAAGAAGAATAAGAACGGGAACAGATACAATAGGTGCCCGCACCTTCAGTGCTTGGCCCCTAATAATAATAAGAACCGGAACGAAAACAATAGGTGCCTCCGCACTTTCAGTGCTTGGCCCCTAATAATAATAATAATAATAAGAACCGGAACGAAAACAATAGGTGCCTCCGCACTTTCAGTGCTTGGCCCCTAATAATAAGAACCGGAACGAAAACAATAGGTGCCTCCGCACTTTCAGTGCTTGGCCCCTAATAAATATAGCTGCAAGCAGCAATCACCGGGGCCAAGCGCAAGCAAGACGACAAGACATGCCAAAGTGGCTGGGAGTGTGAGACCCACTGCAGCAAGGAGCAATTAAAGACATTTGAAGATGAATTTGGGCAAAATGGTTGAAAAATCACATACAATAACTAAAAATATGATTATCACTTTCGACCAATAGGTGGCGCAGTTACGAAACTGATGTGATGTGGTCAGAGTGAAGTGACAATGACACATACAAAGTTTGGTGTCAATATGTCAAGGCATTGCAGATATAAAGCCTGAATAGTCATTTTGGCATCATGCCTCAACTTTGCCACTGCGGTATACGAAAACGGTTTCGTCTATCGACACGAAATCCATAACTTTTACTCGGCACGGTCTGGAGATGACACGATCCGATTTTGGTGAAAATCGGACGTTCGGTCTAGGAGGAGTTCGAAAAAGTAGGTTTTAAAAGAAAATAAAGATGGCGGACAGGAAGTTTGGCTGACTATGGCAAAATTGGTATCTATGTTTTCAGCATAACCCAAGGAATCTATTGAGATCAGTGTCATTACTATAGGCAAATTTATTCAAAAGTTATTAGCATTTTTGGAAATTTCATTATAACTTTTGACCAAAAGGTGGCGCTGTCTCATAATCTTTTGAGTACCTTTAGGGCTTTGTACTGATGACCCATACTGAGTTTCGTAACGATACGTTCATGCGTTCATAAAATACAGCATTTTAGCACATAATTCAAAATGGCCGACAGCCAAAATGGCCGATATGGAAAAATTGGATATCAGTCAACTCAACATGACGCCCTGAATCTATCGAGACCACTTTTGTGATTTTTGGACAAACCGTTCAGAAGTTATAAGCAAAAATAGCCTTTTTTCATATCTCCAGACCAGTAGGTGGCGCTGCGCCGAAACGCAGCATGTAGCCTCAGGTCATGCTTGTGATGACATGTAGGAAGTTTGGTTTGAATACGATTAAGCGATGCGGAGATACAGCCTTATGTCTGTTTTCGCAAGCGCTACGTAAAATTTGTTTGCGCGTTTATCGAAAACGGTTTGACGAATCAACTTGAATTCCATAACTTTTTGTCCCCACAGCCTGAAGATGATCTGGTGCAATTTTGGTGCAAATCGGACAAACCGTCTAGGACGAGTTCGCAAAAGAAGGTTTTTTGGACAATTCAAAATGGCGGCCATATTTTTATGACGGAAAATGACGTCATAGGGTCCAGTCGAATCGTCGTGAGCTCAGGAATCAGAGGAAAAAAGAATTTTGTTGATAGGCCTAACGGTTTAAAAGTTATTAGCATAATATAAGTGAAACTTTGGACAGGTGGTGGCGCTAGAGGGAATGAGTTAGAGACACCAAAATTGGTGCAATTACTGTTGGGAATGTCCTCTATCAGAATGTCAAACCGGAACAACTTTCCCGCATACGCTTCTATGGGCTGCCATAGACGCCCAGTCGGAAGAAGCAGAATAATAATAATAATAAATATAGCTGCAAGCAGCAATCACCGGGGCCAAGCGCAAGCAAGACGACAAGACATGCCAAAGTGGCTGGGAGTGTGAGACCAACTGCAGCAAGGAGCAAAAGTGGCTGAAAGTGTGAGACAAACTGCAGCAAGGAGCAATTAAAGACATTTGAAGATGAATTATGGCAAAATGGTTGAAAAATCACATACATTAACTAAAAATATGATTATCACTTTCGACCAATAGGTGGCGCAATTACGAAACTGATGTGATGTGGTCCGAGTGAAGTGACAATGACACATACAAAGTTTGGTGTCAATATGTCAAGGCATTGCCGATATAAAGCCTGAATAGTCATTTTGGCATCATGCCTCAACTTTGCCACTGCGGTATACGAAAACGGTTTCGTCTATCGACACGAAATCCATAACTTTTACTCGGCACGGTCTGGAGATGACACGATCCGATTTTGGTGAAAATCGGACGTTCGGTCTAGGAGGAGTTCGAAAAAGTAGGTTTTAAAAGAAAATAAAGATGGCGGACAGGAAGTTTGGCTGACTATGGCAACATTGGTATCTATGTTTTCAGCATAACCCAAGGAATCTATTGAGATCAGTGTCATTACTATAGGCAAATTTATTCAAAAGTTATTAGCATTTTTGGAAATTTCATTATAACTTTTGACCAAAAGGTGGCGCTGTCTCATAAATTTTTGAGTACCTTTAGGGCGTTGTACTGATGACCCATACTGAGTTTCGTAACGATACGTTCATGCGTTCATAAAATACAGCATTTTAGCACATAATTCAAAATGGCCGACAGCCAAAATGGCCGATATGGGAAAATTGAATATCAGTCAACTCAGTATGACGCTCTGAATCTAACGAGACCACTTTTGTGATTTTTGGACAAACCGTTCAGAAGTTATAAGCAAAAACATAAATTCTTCATATCTCCGGACCAGTAGGTGGCGCTGCGCCGAAACGCAGCATGTAGCCTCAGGTCATGCTTGTGATGACATGTACCAAATTTGGTCTGAATCCGATAAAGCGTTGTGGAGATACAGCCTTACGTCTGTTTTTGCAAGCGCTACGTAAAATTAAATTGCATGGTATTCGTGAACGGTTTGACAAATCAACTTGAATTCCATAACTTTTTGTCGTCACGGTCTGGAGATGATCTGGTTCAATTTTCGTGAAATTCGGAGCAACGGCCTAAGAGGAGTTCGAAAAAGTAGGTTTTTCGGAAAATTCAAAATGGCGGGAAAACTATTATGACGGAAAATGACGTCATAGGGTGCAGTCGAATCGTCATGAGCTCAGGAATCAGAGAAAAAAAGAATTTTGTTTCTAGCCCTTGTGGTTCAAAAGTTATTAGCATAAACATGAGTGAAACTTTGGACAGCTGGTGGCGCTAGAGGGAATGAGTTGGAGACTCCAAATTTGCTATGGTGATAGTTCAGGCTGTCCTCTATCACTGTGCCAATTTTCATAAGTTTCCCGGAAACGGTTCTATAGGCTGCCATAGACGCCCAGTCGGAAAAAGAAAAAAAAGAAGAAGAATAAGAACCGGAACAGATACAATAGGTGCCCGCACCTTCGGTGCTTGGCCCCTAAATATAGCTGCAAGCAGCAATCACCGGGGCCAAGCGCAAGCAAGACGACAAGACATGCCAAAGTGGCTGGAAGTGTGAGACCCACTGCAGCAAGGAGCAATTAAAGACATTTGAAGATGAATTTTGGCAAAATGGTTGAAAAATCACATACAATAACTAAAAATATGATTATCACTTTCGACCAATAGGTGGCGCAGTTACGAAACTGATGTGATGTGGTCAGAGTGAAGTGACAATGACACATACAAAGTTTGGTGTCAATATGTCAAGGCATTGCAGATATAAAGCCTGAATAGTCATTTTGGCATCATGCCTCAACTTTGCCACTGCGGTATACGAAAACGGTTTTGTCTATCGACACGAAATCCATAACTTTTACTCGGCACAGTCTGGAGATGACACGATCCGATTTTGGTGAAAATCGGACGTTCGGTCTAGGAGGAGTTCGAAAAAGTAGGTTTTAAAAGAAAATAAAGATGGCGGACAGGAACTTTGATTGACTATGGCAAAATTGGTATCTATGTTTTCAGCATAACCCAAGGAATCTATTGAGATCAGTGTCATTACTATAGGCAAATTTATTCAAAAGTTATTAGCATTTTTGGAAATTTCATTATAACTTTTGACCAAAAGGTGGCGCTGTCTCATACATTTTTGAGTACTTTTAGGGCGTTGTACTGATGACCCATACTGAGTTTCGTAACGATACGTTCATGCGTTCATAAAATACAGCATTTTAGCACATAATTCAAAATGGCCGACAGCCAAAATGGCCGATATGGGAAAATTGGATATCAGTCGACTCAGCACGATGCCCTGAATCTAACGAGACCACTTTTGTGATTTTTGGACAAACCGTTCAGAAGTTATAAGCAAAAATATAAATTCTTCATATCTCCGGACCAGTAGGTGGCGCTGCGCCGAAACGCAGCATGTAGCCTCAGGTCATGCTTGTGATGACATGTACCAAATTTGGTCTGAATCCGATAAAGCGTTGTGGAGATACGGCCTTACGTCTGTTTTTGCAAGCGCTACGTAAAATTTATTTGCGCGGTATTCGAGAACGGTAATTCGAATCAACTTGAATTCCATAACTTTTTGTCGTCATGGTCTGGAGTTGATCTGGTTCAATTTTCGTGAAATTCGGAGCAACGGCCTAGGAGGAGTTCGAAAAAGTAGGTTTTTTGGAAAATTCAAAATGGCGGGAAAACTATTATGACGGAAAATGACGTCATAGGGTGCAATCGAATCGTCGTGAGCTCAGGAATCAGAGGAAAAAAGAATTTTGATTCTAGCCCTTACGGTTCAAAAGTTATCAGCATAGACATGAGTGAAACTTTGGACTGTTGGTGGCGCTAGAGGGAATGAGTTGGAGACACCAAAATTGGTGTATTTAATGTTGGGACTGTCCTCTATCAGAATGTCAAATAAAATCAACTTTCCCGCAAGCGGTTCATAGGGCTGCCATAGACTTCAATGGCGGAAGAAGAAGAATAATAAATATAGCTGCAAGCAGCCATTACGGGGCCAAGCGCAAAAGCAGACGACGAGATATGCCTACATGGCTGAAAGTGTGAGACAAACTGCAGCAAGGAGCAATTAAAGACATTTGAAGATGAATTTTGGCAAAATGGTTGAAAAATCACATACAATAACTAAAAATATGATTATCACTTTCGACCAATAGGTGGCGCAATTACGAAACTGATGTGATGTGGTCAGAGTGAAGTGACAATGACACATACAAAGTTTGGTGTCAATATGTCAAGGCATTGCAGATATAAAGCCTGAATAGTCATTTTGGCATCATGCCCCAACTTTGCCGCTGCGGTATATGAAAACGGTTTCGTCTATCGACACGAAATCCATAACTTTTACTCGGCACGGTCTGGAGATGACACGATCCGATTTTGGTGAAAATCGGACGTTCGGTCTAGGAGGAGTTCGAAAAAGTAGGTTTTAAAAGAAAATAAATATGGCGGACCGGAAGTTTGGCTGACTATGGCAAAATTGGTATCTATGTTTTCAGCATAACCCAAGGAATCTATTGAGATCAGTGTCATTACTATAGGCAAATTTATTCAAAAGTTATTAGCATTTTTGGAAATTTCATTATAACTTTTGACCAAAAGGTGGCGCTGTCTCATAAATTTTTGAGTACCTTTAGGGCGTTGTACTGATGACCCATACTGAGTTTCGTAACGATACGTTCATGCGTTCATAAAATACAGCATTTTAGCACATAATTCAAAATGGCCGACAGCAAAAATGGCCGATATGGGAAAATTGGATATCAGTCAACTCAGCACGACGCCCTGAATCTAACGAGACCACTTTTGTGATTTTTGGACAAACCGTTCAGAAGTTATAAGCAAAAACATAAATTCTTCATATCTCCGGACCAGTAGGTGGCGCTGCGCCCAAACGCAGCATGTAGCCTCAAGTCATGCTTGTGATGACATGTACCAGATTTGGTCTGAATCCGATAAAGCGTTGTGGAGATACGGCCTTACGTCTGTTTTCGCAAGCGCTACGTAAAATTTATTTGCGCGGTATTTGAGAACGGTAATTCGAATCAACTTGAATTCCATAACTTTTGGTCGTCAAGGTCTGGAGATGATCTGGTTCATTTTTCGTGAAATTCGAAGCAACGGCCTAGGAGGAGTTTGAAAAAGTAGGTTTTTCGGAAAATTCAAAATGGCGGGAAAACTATTATGACGGAAAATGACGTCATAGGGTGCAGTCGAATCGTCATGAGCTCAGGAATCAGAGGAAAAAAGAATTTTGTTTCTAGCCCTTGTGGTTCAAAAGTTATTAGCATAAACATGAGTGAAACTTTGGACAGCTGGTGGCGCTAGAGGGAATGAGTTGGAGACTCCAAATTTGCTATGGTGATAGTTCAGGCTGTCCTCTATCACTGTGCCAATTTGTATAAGTTTCCCGCAAACGGTTCTATAGGCTGCCATAGACGCCCAGTCGGAAGAAAAAAAAGAAAAAAAAGAAAAAGAAGAAGAATAAGAACGGGAACAGATACAATAGGTGCCCGCACCTTCAGTGCTTGGCCCCTAAATATAGCTGCAAGCAGCAATCACCGGGGCCAAGCGCAAGCAAGACGACAAGACATGCCAAAGTGGCTGGGAGTGTGAGACCCACTGCAGCAAGGAGCAATTAAAGACATTTGAAGATGAATTTTGGCAAAATGGTTGAAAAATCACATACAATAACTAAAAATATGATTATCACTTTCGACCAATAGGTGGCGCAGTTACGAAACTGATGTGATGTGGTCAGAGTGAAGTGACAATGACACATACAAAGTTTGGTGTCAATATGTCAAGGCATTGCAGATATAAAGCCTGAATAGTCATTTTGGCATCATGCCTCAACTTTGCCACTGCGGTATACGAAAACGGTTTTGTCTATCGACACGAAATCCATAACTTTTACTCGGCACAGTCTGGAGATGACACGATCCGATTTTGGTGAAAATCGGACGTTCGGTCTAGGAGGAGTTCGAAAAAGTAGGTTTTAAAAGAAAATAAAGATGGCGGACAGGAAGTTTGGCTGACTATGGCAAAATTGGTATCTATGTTTTCAGCATGACCCAAGGAATCTATTGAGATCAGTGTCATTACTATAGGCAAATTTATTCAAAAGTTATTAGCATTTTTGGAAATTTCATTATAACTTTTGACCAAAAGGTGGCGCTGTCTCATAATCTTTTGAGTACCTTTAGGGCTTTGTACTGATGACCCATACTGAGTTTCGTAACGATACGTTCATGCGTTCATAAAATACAGCATTTTAGCACATAATTCAAAATGGCCGACAGCCAAAATGGCCGATATGGAAAAATTGGATATCAGTCAACTCAACATGACGCCCTGAATCTATCGAGACCACTTTTGTGATTTTTGGACAAACCGTTCAGAAGTTATAAGCAAAAATAGCCTTTTTTCATATCTCCAGACCAGTAGGTGGCGCTGCGCCGAAACGCAGCATGTAGCCTCAAGTCATGCTTGTGATGACATGTAGGAAGTTTGGTTTGAATACGATTAAGCGATGCGGAGATACAGCCTTATGTCTGTTTTCGCAAGCGCTACGTAAAATTTGTTTGCGCGTTTATCGAAAACGGTTTGACGAATCAACTTGAATTCCATAACTTTTTGTCCCCACAGCCTGAAGATGATCTGGTGCAATTTTGGTGCAAATCGGACAAACCGTCTAGGACGAGTTCGCAAAAGAAGGTTTTTTGGACAATTCAAAATGGCGGCCATATTTTTATGACGGAAAATGACGTCATAGGGTCCAGTCGAATCGTCGTGAGCTCAGGAATCAGAGGAAAAAAGAATTTTGTTGATAGGCCTTACGGTTTAAAAGTTATTAGCATAATATAAGTGAAACTTTGGACAGGTGGTGGCGCTAGAGGGAATGAGTTAGAGACACCAAAATTGGTGCAATTACTGTTGGGAATGTCCTCTATCAGAATGTCAAACCGGAACAACTTTCCCGCATACGCTTCTATGGGCTGCCATAGACGCCCAGTCGGAAGAAGCAGAATAATAATAATAAATATAGCTGCAAGCAGCAATCACCGGGGCCAAGCGCAAGCAAGACGACAAGACATGCCAAAGTGGCTGGGAGTGTGAGACCCACTGCAGCAAAGAGCAATTAAAGACATTTGAAGATGAATTTTGGCAAAATGGTTGAAAAATCACATACAATAACTAAAAATATGATTATCACTTTCGACCAATAGGTGGCGCAGTTACGAAACTGATGTGATGTGGTCAGAGTGAAGTGACAATGACACATACAAAGTTTGGTGTCAATATGTCAAGGCATTGCAGATATAAAGCCTGAATAGTCATTTTGGCATCATGCCTCAACTTTGCCACTGCGGTATACGAAAACGGTTTTGTCTATCGACACGAAATCCATAACTTTTACTCGGCACGGTCTGGAGATGACACGATCCAATTTTGGTGAAAATCGGACGTTCGGTCTAGGAGGAGTTTGAAAAAGTAGGTTTTAAAAGAAAATAAAGATGGCGGACAGGAAGTTTGGCTGACTATGGCAAAATTGGTATCTATGTTTTCAGCATAACCCAAGGAATCTATTGAGATCAGTGTCATTACTATAGGCAAATTTATTCAAAAGTTATTAGCATTTTTGGAAATTTCATTATAACTTTTGACCAAAAGGTGGCGCTGTCTCATAAATTTTTGAGTACTTTTAGGGCGTTGTACTGATGACCCATACTGAGTTTCGTAACGATACGTTCATGCGTTCATAAAATACAGCATTTTAGCACATAATTCAAAATGGCCGACAGCCAAAATGGCCGATATGGGAAAATTGGATATCAGTCGACTCAGCACGATGCCCTGAATCTAACGAGACCACTTTTGTGATTTTTGGACAAACCGTTCAGAAGTTATAAGCAAAAATATAAATTCTTCATATCTCCGGACCAGTAGGTGGCGCTGCGCCGAAACGCAGCATGTAGCCTCAGGTCATGCTTGTGATGACATGTACCAAATTTGGTCTGAATCCGATAAAGCGTTGTGGAGATACGGCCTTACGTCTGTTTTTGCAAGCGCTACGTAAAATTTATTTGCGCGGTATTCGAGAACGGTAATTCGAATCAACTTGAATTCCATAACTTTTTGTCGGCATGGTCTGTAGATGATCTGATTCAATTTTCATGGAAATTGGAGCAACGGCCTAGGAGGAGTTCGAAAAAGTAGCTTTTTCGGAAAATTCAAAATGGCGGAAAACTTTTCATGGCGCAAAATGACGTCATTGGGTGCAATCGAATCGTCACGAGGTCAGGAATCAGAGGAAAAAAGAATTTTGTTTCTAGCCCTTGTGGTTCAAAAGTTATTAGAATAAACATGAGTGAAACTTTGGACAGTTGGTGGCGCTAGAGGGAATGACTTAGACACACCAAAATTGGTGTATTTAATGTTGGGACTGTCCTCTATCCGAATGTCAAACCATTACAACTTTCCCGCGATCGGTTCTATGGGCTGCCATAGACTCCCAGAGCGGAAGAAGAAGAAGAATTATTTTTGGTACGGGAACAGATACAATAGGTGCCCGCACCTTCAGTGCTTGGCCCCTAATAATAAGGGAACCTTTTTGCCATTTATAGTGCCACCTATGGTCCGATCTGCATGAAACTCGGCACGCTTGTTCACCATGTCATGACACATATGCTCAGCGATTTTCGTGATGTTCTGAGTTTTTGTTTAGGATTTAGAGGCTTTTGACTGTATTTTGCCCCGCCCATTTTCCAAATGACCCTGTTATAGCCAACCAAATGCAAAAATTCTACTTTTTTTTCAAAAACTATTGATCGAGAGAGTCCAGAGAAATGTCCTAGACTGGTTTGGCTCCGGTCGGGCGAAAAACCAGGGACTAGTTCGCAAAAGTAGGTTTTGGACAAAATTCGACATAGCAGAAATTTTTTCTGGCCTAAATCGAAATCGGAGATGGCCATTTTGTCCGCCTTGAGCCAAGGATTCCAACGATTTGGGGCACTTGATCCTGGGACAAACGGTCTAAGAGCTATGATCAATTTTGAACTTTTGGTTGCTGTAGCGCCACCTATGGGCCATTCGGGGTCATACTCTGATAGGTTGTCCCCAAATTGAGGCCTACCATCTGGCCAGGTTTCACGTCTCTAGGCCTTACGGTTTGGCCTGCACGATGCGTTTTACGAATCCTTAATTACAATAGGGTTTCAGCATTTCATGCTTGAACCCCTAATAAGATTGAAGGCTTTTTGCCAGTTACAGCGCCACCTATGGTCCGATCTCCATGAAACTCTGCATGCTTCCTCACCATGTTCTGACACATATGCTCATCAATTTTGGTGAAGTTCTGAATTTTCATATGGGATTTATAGGCTTTTTAGTGTATTTTGCCACGCCCCTTTTCTAAATGACCCTGTTACAGCCACCCAAATGCAAAAGTTCAACTTTTTTTTCGATATTTATTGATCTAGAGAGTCCAGAGAAATGTCCTAGACTGGTTTGGTTCCGATCTGGTGAAAAACCTAGGACTAGTTTGCAAAAGTAGGTTTCGGACAAAATTCGACATAGCAGAAAATTTTTCTGGCCTAAATCGAAATTGGAGATAGCCATTTTGTCCGCCTTGAGCCAGGGATCACAGTGGTGTGAGACACTTGAGTCTAGGACAAACGGACTCTAGGAGTTATGGGCGATGTAGTACTTTTGCACTAAATCTGTAGCTGTAGCACAACGTAAAATTTGTTTGCGCGGTATTTGAGAACGGTTTGACGAATCAACACGAATTCCATAACTTTTTGTCGGTACAGTGTGGAGATGATACGATTCGATTTTGGTGAAAATCGGACAAACGGTCTAGGAGGAGTTCGACAAAGTAGGTTTTGACTGAAAATCAAGATGGCGGACAGGAAGTTCGGCCAAATATGGCAAACTTGGTATCTATGTTCTCAGCGTGACCCAGCGAATCTATTGAGACCAGTGGCATTTCAATAGGCAGATGTATTCAAAGGTTATTAGCCTTTTTGGAAATGTTGTTATAACTTTTGACCACAAGGTGGCGCTGTTTCGAAACTTCTCACGCTCCTTCAGGGCATCGTGCTGATGACCCATACCATGTTTCGTAACAATCCATTCATGCGTTCTTAAAATACAGCATTTTAGCACAAAATTCAAAATGGCCGACAGCCAAAATGGCCGACATGGTAAAATTGGATATCAGTCGACTCAGCATGTTGGCCTGAATCTAACGAGACCAATTTGATGATTTTTGGGCAAACTGTTCAGAAGTTATAAGCAAAAATAGCCATTTTTCATATCTCCGGACCAGTAGGTGGCGCTGCGCCGAAACGCAGCATGTAGCCTCAAGTCATGCTTGTGATGACATGTGGCAAATTTGGTCTGAATCCAACAAAGCGTTGCGGAGATACAGCCTTACGTCTGTTTTCGCAAGCGCTACGTAAAATTTGTTTGTGGGTTTTTTCGAAAATTGCTAAGCGAATCAACTTGAATTCCATAACTTTTTGTCGGCATGGTCTGTAGATGATCTGATTCAATTTTCATGGAAATTGGAGCAACGGCCTAGGAGGAGTTCGAAAAAGTAGCTTTTTCGGAAAATTCAAAATGGCGGAAAACTTTTCATGGCGCAAAATGACGTCATTGGGTGCAATCGAATCGTCACGAGGTCAGGAATCAGAGGAAAAAAGAATTTTGTTTCTAGCCCTTGTGGTTCAAAAGTTATTAGAATAAACATGAGTGAAACTTTGGACAGTTGGTGGCGCTAGAGGGAATGACTTAGACACACCAAAATTGGTGTATTTAATGTTGGGACTGTCCTCTATCCGAATGTCAAACCATTACAACTTTCCCGCGATCGGTTCTATGGGCTGCCATAGACTCCCAGAGCGGAAGAAGAAGAAGAATTATTTTTGGTACGGGAACAGATACAATAGGTGCCCGCACCTTCAGTGCTTGGCCCCTAATAATAATAATAAGAACCGGAACGAAAACAATAGGTGCCTCCGCACTTTCAGTGCTTGGCCCCTAATAATAGGAACGCCAACAAAAACAATAGGTGCCTCCGCACTTTCAGTGCTTGGCCCCTAATAATAATAAGAACCGGAACGAAAACAATAGGTGCCTCCGCACTTTCAGTGCTTGGCCCCTAATAAATATAGCTGCAAGCAGCAATCACCGGGGCCAAGCGCAAGCAAGACGACAAGACATGCCAAAGTGGCTGGAAGTGAGAGACCAACTGCAGCAAGGAGCAATTGAAGACATTTAAAGATGAATTTTGGCAAAATGGTTGAAAAATCACATACAATAACTAAAAATATGATTATCACTTTCGACCAATAGGTGGCGCAGTTACGAAAATGATGTGATGTGGTCAGAGTGAAGTGACAATGACACTTACAAAGTTTGGTGTCAATATGTCAAGGCATTGCAGATATAAAGCCTGAATAGTCATTTTGGCATCATGCCTCAACTTTGCCACTGCGGTATACGAAAACGGTTTCGTCTATCGACACGAAATCCATAACTTTTACTCGGCACGGTCTGGAGATGACACGATCCGATTTTGGTGAAAATCGGACATTCGGTCTAGGAGGAGTTCGAAAAAGTAGGTTTTAAAAGAAAATAAAGATGGCGGACAGGAAGTTTGGCTGACTATGGCAAAATTGGTATCTATGTTTTCAGCATAACCCAAGGAATCTATTGAGATCAGTGTCATTACTATAGGCAAATTTATTCAAAAGTTATTAGCATTTTTGGAAATTTCATTATAACTTTTGACTAAAAGGTGGCGCTGTCTCATAAATTTTTGAGTACCTTTAAGGCGTTGTACTGATGACCCATACTGAGTTTCGTAACGATACGTTCATGCGTTCATAAAATACAGCATTTTAGCACATAATTCAAAATGGCCGACAGCCAAAATGGCCGATATGGGAAAATTGGATATCAGTCAACTCAGCACGACGCCTTGAATCTAACGAGACCACTTTTGTGATTTTTGGACAAACCGTTCAGAAGTTATAAGCAAAAACATAAATTCTTCATATCTCCGGACCAGTAGGTGGCGCTGCGCCGAAACGCAGCATGTAGCCTCAGGTCATGCTTGTGATGACATGTACCAAATTTGGTCTGAATCCGATAAAGCGTTGTGGAGATACGGCCTTACGTCTGTTTTTGCAAGCGCTACGTAAAATTTATTTGCGCGGTATTCGAGAACGGTAATTCGAATCAACTTGAATTCCATAACTTTTGGTCGTCAAGGTCTGGAGATGATCTGGTTAATTTTTCGTGAAATTCGGAGCAACGGCCTAGGAGGAGTTTGAAAAAGTAGGTTTTTCGGAAAATTCAAAATGGCGGGAAAACTATTATGACGGAAAATGACGTCATATGTTGCAGTCGAATCGTCATGAGCTCAGGAATCAGAGGAAAAAAGAATTTTGTTTCTAGCCCTTGTGGTTCAAAAGTTATTAGCATAAACATGAGTGAAACTTTGGACAGCTGGTGGCGCTAGAGGGAATGAGTTGGAGACTCCAAAATTGGTGTATTTAATGTTGGGACTGTCCTCTATCAGAATGTCAAATAAAATCAACTTTCCCGCAAGCGGTTCATAGGGCTGCCATAGACTTCAATGGCGGAAGAAGAAGAATAATAAATATAGCTGCAAGCAGCGATTACGGGCCCAAGCCGGTGGCACCGCCACCCCGGTGCCTTTAGTTGCACTAAAGGCACCAGGAAGACGGTGCCACCGGCTTGGGCCCTCCATCGCTGCTTGCAGCTGCCACCCCGGTGCCTTTAGAGTTCCTGTGCACGACGGGCAATAACGTAACTCCGCTTTGACTGTCGAGAAGAAGTCTGCTTTAGAGCTTGCATCAGTGTGGGTTCTGCAAAAGTGCGCATTGAGGGCACATATCAACCACAGAGTATGCGTGAGCACCCTTCTGAAACCTAAAATGAAAAATTAGACACCCAGTCTCATGGACTTAACGGACACATGAAATCAGCAGCCATTGTAAGTAAACAAGACCAAAAATTCATATGAAGTGTGGTATATATAATATATATATTAAATTTTTTAAGGGACAAGACAGAGAATTTGACTTGCCTGACCTGATTAGAACAGTGAAAAAATAAAATAAAAAAATGGGTTGTGCAAAAGGCTCATCGAGGGCATATTTTTTGCCAGATTTTTTTAAAAAGTTTAAATATATCAAAACAGAAAGATTTTTTTACATTGAAAAACGTGCAATGAAAAAACAGGAATAGGGGAGGGGAATGACCGACAGAGACAGAGAACTTTTGAAACTAAAAAAATAACATCCTAACTTTGACAGAAAGTAGTCTTTGATAATGTTTAAATATACATAAAAATGCAGCATTGAATTAATTGAAATTAGTGTACTTTAAAACACTTGTTTAAAAGAAAAAACACATTTATACATAGTATAAAACACTAGATGGCACAATATACCTATTTTTAATAGTCTTTCTGCCCCCCTCCCCACACAGACACACACAGGAGGGGCTGTCTGTGTGTGTGGCTGCAATGTCAAGATTGCAATGTGTGTGTGTGTGTGTGTGTGTGTGTGTACGAGGATCGATCGAAAAATGGAAACAAAAACATACTCTGTCATTTTGTTCATACAGGACATCATTCAAACTGCAAAGTGTTTCCTTATATTTGTGTACACTCGCAATAAAACACAACATTGTGCTTTTGTTAAACTATAAACTCTTGTCAAACTGTAACCTACAAATGTCACCCAACCAAAATCACACACACACACACACAACAATGTTGACTGTTTTTGTTCTGTTTCAGCAGCGAAAATAGTTAAAGGGTTAGTTCACCCAAAAATGAAAATAATGTCATTAATGACTCACCCTCATGTCGTTCTAAGCCCGTAAGACCTCCGTTCATCTTCGAACACAGTTTAAGATATTTTAGATTTAGTCCGAGAGATTTCTGTCCCTCCATTGAAGCTGTATATACAGTATACTGTCCATGTCCATAAAGGTAATAAAAACATCATCAAAGTAGTCCATGTGACATCAGTGGGTTAGTTAGAAGTTTTTGAAGCATCGAAAATACTTTTTGGTCCAAAAATAACACAAAATAAGACTTTATTCAGCATTAAATTCTCTCCCGGGTCTGTTGTCACGGCCAAACCGTTCGAGATATCAAAAATCCCCTGGCAATTTTTCATCCTCCATGTCTTGACTATATGCACACCGAGTTTCGTGGTGATTGGTTGAATTCTCCAGGAGGAGTATTTTAAATTCCATTGCATGTGTTTTTTAAACTATGCCAAATAGCCGACTTCCTGTTGGGCTGGGGTAAAAAGTCAGAGCACGAAGGATATATGAACCGATGAGATCTATAAGTGTACCGAGTTTCATATTATTCCACGCAAGCGTGTTTGATTTATGGACCAAGTTTTCGGACCGCGTTCCAGGGGGCGCTGTCGAGCCCCCCTGCCACGCCCGGGTCCCAACTTCAGCCCGGCCCTAATGGCCGCGGGTTCTGACCCATGTGCAAAGTTTCAAGAGTTTTTGAGCACGTTAAGAGACCCAAAAGTGCCCGAATAGTCGTAAGAAAAATAATAATAATAATAATAAATATAGCTGCAAGCAGCAATCACCGGGGCCAAGCGCAAGCAAGACGACAAGACATGCCAAAGTGGCTGGGAGTGTGAGACCCACTGCAGCAAGGAGCAATTAAAGACATTTGAAGATGAATTTTGGCAAAATGGTTGAAAAATCACATACAATAACTAAAAATATGATTATCACTTTCGACCAATAGGTGGCGCAGTTACGAAACTGATGTGATGTGGTCAGAGTGAAGTGACAATGACACATACAAAGTTTGGTGTCAATATGTCAAGGCATTGCAGATATAAAGCCTGAATAGTCATTTTGGCATCATGCCTCAACTTTGCCACTGCGGTATACAAAAACGGTTTCGTCTATCGACACGAAATCCATAACTTTTACTCGGCACGGTCTGGAGATGACACGATCCGATTTTGGTGAAAATCGGACGTTCGGTCTAGGAGGAGTTCGAAAAAGTAGGTTTTAAAAGAAAATAAAGATGGCGGACAGGAAGTTTGGCTGACTATGGCAAAATTGGTATCTATGTTTTCAGCATAACCCAAGGAATCTATTGAGACCAGTGTCATTACTATAGGCAAATTTATTCAAAAGTTATTAGCATTTTTGGAAATTTCATTATAACTTTTGACCAAAAGGTGGCGCTGTCTCATAAATTTTTGAGTACCTTAAGGGCGTTGTACTGATGACTCATACTGAGTTTCGTAACGATACGTTCATGCGTTCATAAAATACAGCATTTTAGCACATAATTCAAAATGGCCGACAGCCAAAATGGCCGATATGGAAAAATTGGATATCAGTCAACTCAACATGACGCCCTGAATCTATCGAGACCACTTTTGTGATTTTTGGACAAACCGTTCAGAAGTTATAAGCAAAAATAGCCTTTTTTCATATCTCCAGACCAGTAGGTGGCGCTGCGCCGAAACGCAGCATGTAGCCTCAAGTCATGCTTGTGATGACATGTAGGAAGTTTGGTTTGAATACGATTAAGCGATGCGGAGATACAGCCTTATGTCTGTTTTCGCAAGCGCTACGTAAAATTTGTTTGCGCGTTTATCGAAAACGGTTTGACGAATCAACTTGAATTCCATAACTTTTTGTCCCCACAGCCTGAAGATGATCTGGTGCAATTTTGGTGCAAATCGGACAAACCGTCTAGGACGAGTTCGCAAAAGAAGGTTTTTTGGACAATTCAAAATGGCGGCCATATTTTTATGACGGAAAATGACGTCATAGGGTCCAGTCGAATCGTCGTGAGCTCAGGAATCAGAGGAAAAAAGAATTTTGTTGATAGGCCTTACGGTTTAAAAGTTATTAGCATAATATAAGTGAAACTTTGGACAGGTGGTGGCGCTAGAGGGAATGAGTTAGAGACACCAAAATTGGTGCAATTACTGTTGGGAATGTCCTCTATCAGAATGTCAAACCGGAACAACTTTCCCGCATACGCTTCTATGGGCTGCCATAGACGCCCAGTCGGAAGAAGCAGAATAATAATAATAAATATAGCTGCAAGCAGCAATCACCGGGGCCAAGCGCAAGCAAGACGACAAGACATGCCAAAGTGGCTGGGAGTGTGAGACCCACTGCAGCAAAGAGCAATTAAAGACATTTGAAGATGAATTTTGGCAAAATGGTTGAAAAATCACATACAATAACTAAAAATATGATTATCACTTTCGACCAATAGGTGGCGCAGTTACGAAACTGATGTGATGTGGTCAGAGTGAAGTGACAATGACACATACAAAGTTTGGTGTCAATATGTCAAGGCATTGCAGATATAAAGCCTGAATAGTCATTTTGGCATCATGCCTCAACTTTGCCACTGCGGTATACGAAAACGGTTTTGTCTATCGACACGAAATCCATAACTTTTACTCGGCACGGTCTGGAGATGACACGATCCAATTTTGGTGAAAATCGGACGTTCGGTCTAGGAGGAGTTTGAAAAAGTAGGTTTTAAAAGAAAATAAAGATGGCGGACAGGAAGTTTGGCTGACTATGGCAAAATTGGTATCTATGTTTTCAGCATAACCCAAGGAATCTATTGAGATCAGTGTCATTACTATAGGCAAATTTATTCAAAAGTTATTAGCATTTTTGGAAATTTCATTATAACTTTTGACCAAAAGGTGGCGCTGTCTCATAAATTTTTGAGTACTTTTAGGGCGTTGTACTGATGACCCATACTGAGTTTCGTAACGATACGTTCATGCGTTCATAAAATACAGCATTTTAGCACATAATTCAAAATGGCCGACAGCCAAAATGGCCGATATGGGAAAATTGGATATCAGTCGACTCAGCACGATGCCCTGAATCTAACGAGACCACTTTTGTGATTTTTGGACAAACCGTTCAGAAGTTATAAGCAAAAATATAAATTCTTCATATCTCCGGACCAGTAGGTGGCGCTGCGCCGAAACGCAGCATGTAGCCTCAGGTCATGCTTGTGATGACATGTACCAAATTTGGTCTGAATCCGATAAAGCGTTGTGGAGATACGGCCTTACGTCTGTTTTTGCAAGCGCTACGTAAAATTTATTTGCGCGGTATTCGAGAACGGTAATTCGAATCAACTTGAATTCCATAACTTTTTGTCGGCATGGTCTGTAGATGATCTGATTCAATTTTCATGGAAATTGGAGCAACGGCCTAGGAGGAGTTCGAAAAAGTAGCTTTTTCGGAAAATTCAAAATGGCGGAAAACTTTTCATGGCGCAAAATGACGTCATTGGGTGCAATCGAATCGTCACGAGGTCAGGAATCAGAGGAAAAAAGAATTTTGTTTCTAGCCCTTGTGGTTCAAAAGTTATTAGAATAAACATGAGTGAAACTTTGGACAGTTGGTGGCGCTAGAGGGAATGACTTAGACACACCAAAATTGGTGTATTTAATGTTGGGACTGTCCTCTATCCGAATGTCAAACCATTACAACTTTCCCGCGATCGGTTCTATGGGCTGCCATAGACTCCCAGAGCGGAAGAAGAAGAAGAATTATTTTTGGTACGGGAACAGATACAATAGGTGCCCGCACCTTCAGTGCTTGGCCCCTAATAATAAGGGAACCTTTTTGCCATTTATAGTGCCACCTATGGTCCGATCTGCATGAAACTCGGCACGCTTGTTCACCATGTCATGACACATATGCTCAGCGATTTTCGTGATGTTCTGAGTTTTTGTTTAGGATTTAGAGGCTTTTGACTGTATTTTGCCCCGCCCATTTTCCAAATGACCCTGTTATAGCCAACCAAATGCAAAAATTCTACTTTTTTTCAAAAACTATTGATCGAGAGAGTCCAGAGAAATGTCCTAGACTGGTTTGGCTCCGGTCGGGCGAAAAACCAGGGACTAGTTCGCAAAAGTAGGTTTTGGACAAAATTCGACATAGCAGAAATTTTTTCTGGCCTAAATCGAAATCGGAGATGGCCATTTTGTCCGCCTTGAGCCAAGGATTCCAACGATTTGGGGCACTTGATCCTGGGACAAACGGTCTAAGAGCTATGATCAATTTTGAACTTTTGGTTGCTGTAGCGCCACCTATGGGCCATTCGGGGTCATACTCTGATAGGTTGTCCCCAAATTGAGGCCTACCATCTGGCCAGGTTTCACGTCTCTAGGCCTTACGGTTTGGCCTGCACGATGCGTTTTACGAATCCTTAATTACAATAGGGTTTCAGCATTTCATGCTTGAACCCCTAATAAGATTGAAGGCTTTTTGCCAGTTACAGCGCCACCTATGGTCCGATCTCCATGAAACTCTGCATGCTTCCTCACCATGTTCTGACACATATGCTCATCAATTTTGGTGAAGTTCTGAATTTTCATATGGGATTTATAGGCTTTTTAGTGTATTTTGCCACGCCCCTTTTCTAAATGACCCTGTTACAGCCACCCAAATGCAAAAGTTCAACTTTTTTTTCGATATTTATTGATCTAGAGAGTCCAGAGAAATGTCCTAGACTGGTTTGGTTCCGATCTGGTGAAAAACCTAGGACTAGTTTGCAAAAGTAGGTTTCGGACAAAATTCGACATAGCAGAAAATTTTTCTGGCCTAAATCGAAATTGGAGATAGCCATTTTGTCCGCCTTGAGCCAGGGATCACAGTGGTGTGAGACACTTGAGTCTAGGACAAACGGACTCTAGGAGTTATGGGCGATGTAGTACTTTTGCACTAAATCTGTAGCTGTAGCACAACGTAAAATTTGTTTGCGCGGTATTTGAGAACGGTTTGACGAATCAACACGAATTCCATAACTTTTTGTCGGTACAGTGTGGAGATGATACGATTCGATTTTGGTGAAAATCGGACAAACGGTCTAGGAGGAGTTCGACAAAGTAGGTTTTGACTGAAAATCAAGATGGCGGACAGGAAGTTCGGCCAAATATGGCAAACTTGGTATCTATGTTCTCAGCGTGACCCAGCGAATCTATTGAGACCAGTGGCATTTCAATAGGCAGATGTATTCAAAGGTTATTAGCCTTTTTGGAAATGTTGTTATAACTTTTGACCACAAGGTGGCGCTGTTTCGAAACTTCTCACGCTCCTTCAGGGCATCGTGCTGATGACCCATACCATGTTTCGTAACAATCCATTCATGCGTTCTTAAAATACAGCATTTTAGCACAAAATTCAAAATGGCCGACAGCCAAAATGGCCGACATGGTAAAATTGGATATCAGTCGACTCAGCATGTTGGCCTGAATCTAACGAGACCAATTTGATGATTTTTGGGCAAACTGTTCAGAAGTTATAAGCAAAAATAGCCATTTTTCATATCTCCGGACCAGTAGGTGGCGCTGCGCCGAAACGCAGCATGTAGCCTCAAGTCATGCTTGTGATGACATGTGGCAAATTTGGTCTGAATCCAACAAAGCGTTGCGGAGATACAGCCTTACGTCTGTTTTCGCAAGCGCTACGTAAAATTTGTTTGTGGGTTTTTTCGAAAATTGCTAAGCGAATCAACTTGAATTCCATAACTTTTTGTCGGCATGGTCTGTAGATGATCTGATTCAATTTTCATGGAAATTGGAGCAACGGCCTAGGAGGAGTTCGAAAAAGTAGCTTTTTCGGAAAATTCAAAATGGCGGAAAACTTTTCATGGCGCAAAATGACGTCATTGGGTGCAATCGAATCGTCACGAGGTCAGGAATCAGAGGAAAAAAGAATTTTGTTTCTAGCCCTTGTGGTTCAAAAGTTATTAGAATAAACATGAGTGAAACTTTGGACAGTTGGTGGCGCTAGAGGGAATGACTTAGACACACCAAAATTGGTGTATTTAATGTTGGGACTGTCCTCTATCCGAATGTCAAACCATTACAACTTTCCCGCGATCGGTTCTATGGGCTGCCATAGACTCCCAGAGCGGAAGAAGAAGAAGAATTATTTTTGGTACGGGAACAGATACAATAGGTGCCCGCACCTTCAGTGCTTGGCCCCTAATAATAATAATAAGAACCGGAACGAAAACAATAGGTGCCTCCGCACTTTCAGTGCTTGGCCCCTAATAATAGGAACGCCAACAAAAACAATAGGTGCCTCCGCACTTTCAGTGCTTGGCCCCTAATAATAATAAGAACCGGAACGAAAACAATAGGTGCCTCCGCACTTTCAGTGCTTGGCCCCTAATAAATATAGCTGCAAGCAGCAATCACCGGGGCCAAGCGCAAGCAAGACGACAAGACATGCCAAAGTGGCTGGAAGTGAGAGACCAACTGCAGCAAGGAGCAATTGAAGACATTTAAAGATGAATTTTGGCAAAATGGTTGAAAAATCACATACAATAACTAAAAATATGATTATCACTTTCGACCAATAGGTGGCGCAGTTACGAAAATGATGTGATGTGGTCAGAGTGAAGTGACAATGACACTTACAAAGTTTGGTGTCAATATGTCAAGGCATTGCAGATATAAAGCCTGAATAGTCATTTTGGCATCATGCCTCAACTTTGCCACTGCGGTATACGAAAACGGTTTCGTCTATCGACACGAAATCCATAACTTTTACTCGGCACGGTCTGGAGATGACACGATCCGATTTTGGTGAAAATCGGACATTCGGTCTAGGAGGAGTTCGAAAAAGTAGGTTTTAAAAGAAAATAAAGATGGCGGACAGGAAGTTTGGCTGACTATGGCAAAATTGGTATCTATGTTTTCAGCATAACCCAAGGAATCTATTGAGATCAGTGTCATTACTATAGGCAAATTTATTCAAAAGTTATTAGCATTTTTGGAAATTTCATTATAACTTTTGACTAAAAGGTGGCGCTGTCTCATAAATTTTTGAGTACCTTTAAGGCGTTGTACTGATGACCCATACTGAGTTTCGTAACGATACGTTCATGCGTTCATAAAATACAGCATTTTAGCACATAATTCAAAATGGCCGACAGCCAAAATGGCCGATATGGGAAAATTGGATATCAGTCAACTCAGCACGACGCCTTGAATCTAACGAGACCACTTTTGTGATTTTTGGACAAACCGTTCAGAAGTTATAAGCAAAAACATAAATTCTTCATATCTCCGGACCAGTAGGTGGCGCTGCGCCGAAACGCAGCATGTAGCCTCAGGTCATGCTTGTGATGACATGTACCAAATTTGGTCTGAATCCGATAAAGCGTTGTGGAGATACGGCCTTACGTCTGTTTTTGCAAGCGCTACGTAAAATTTATTTGCGCGGTATTCGAGAACGGTAATTCGAATCAACTTGAATTCCATAACTTTTGGTCGTCAAGGTCTGGAGATGATCTGGTTAATTTTTCGTGAAATTCGGAGCAACGGCCTAGGAGGAGTTTGAAAAAGTAGGTTTTTCGGAAAATTCAAAATGGCGGGAAAACTATTATGACGGAAAATGACGTCATATGTTGCAGTCGAATCGTCATGAGCTCAGGAATCAGAGGAAAAAAGAATTTTGTTTCTAGCCCTTGTGGTTCAAAAGTTATTAGCATAAACATGAGTGAAACTTTGGACAGCTGGTGGCGCTAGAGGGAATGAGTTGGAGACTCCAAAATTGGTGTATTTAATGTTGGGACTGTCCTCTATCAGAATGTCAAATAAAATCAACTTTCCCGCAAGCGGTTCATAGGGCTGCCATAGACTTCAATGGCGGAAGAAGAAGAATAATAAATATAGCTGCAAGCAGCGATTACGGGCCCAAGCCGGTGGCACCGCCACCCCGGTGCCTTTAGTTGCACTAAAGGCACCAGGAAGACGGTGCCACCGGCTTGGGCCCTCCATCGCTGCTTGCAGCTGCCACCCCGGTGCCTTTAGAGTTCCTGTGCACGACGGGCAATAACGTAACTCCGCTTTGACTGTCGAGAAGAAGTCTGCTTTAGAGCTTGCATCAGTGTGGGTTCTGCAAAAGTGCGCATTGAGGGCACATATCAACCACAGAGTATGCGTGAGCACCCTTCTGAAACCTAAAATGAAAAATTAGACACCCAGTCTCATGGACTTAACGGACACATGAAATCAGCAGCCATTGTAAGTAAACAAGACCAAAAATTCATATGAAGTGTGGTATATATAATATATATATTAAATTTTTTAAGGGACAAGACAGAGAATTTGACTTGCCTGACCTGATTAGAACAGTGAAAAAATAAAATAAAAAAATGGGTTGTGCAAAAGGCTCATCGAGGGCATATTTTTTGCCAGATTTTTTTAAAAAGTTTAAATATATCAAAACAGAAAGATTTTTTTACATTGAAAAACGTGCAATGAAAAAACAGGAATAGGGGAGGGGAATGACCGACAGAGACAGAGAACTTTTGAAACTAAAAAAATAACATCCTAACTTTGACAGAAAGTAGTCTTTGATAATGTTTAAATATACATAAAAATGCAGCATTGAATTAATTGAAATTAGTGTACTTTAAAACACTTGTTTAAAAGAAAAAACACATTTATACATAGTATAAAACACTAGATGGCACAATATACCTATTTTTAATAGTCTTTCTGCCCCCCTCCCCACACAGACACACACAGGAGGGGCTGTCTGTGTGTGTGGCTGCAATGTCAAGATTGCAATGTGTGTGTGTGTGTGTGTGTGTGTGTGTACGAGGATCGATCGAAAAATGGAAACAAAAACATACTCTGTCATTTTGTTCATACAGGACATCATTCAAACTGCAAAGTGTTTCCTTATATTTGTGTACACTCGCAATAAAACACAACATTGTGCTTTTGTTAAACTATAAACTCTTGTCAAACTGTAACCTACAAATGTCACCCAACCAAAATCACACACACACACACACAACAATGTTGACTGTTTTTGTTCTGTTTCAGCAGCGAAAATAGTTAAAGGGTTAGTTCACCCAAAAATGAAAATAATGTCATTAATGACTCACCCTCATGTCGTTCTAAGCCCGTAAGACCTCCGTTCATCTTCGAACACAGTTTAAGATATTTTAGATTTAGTCCGAGAGATTTCTGTCCCTCCATTGAAGCTGTATATACAGTATACTGTCCATGTCCATAAAGGTAATAAAAACATCATCAAAGTAGTCCATGTGACATCAGTGGGTTAGTTAGAAGTTTTTGAAGCATCGAAAATACTTTTTGGTCCAAAAATAACACAAAATAAGACTTTATTCAGCATTAAATTCTCTCCCGGGTCTGTTGTCACGGCCAAACCGTTCGAGATATCAAAAATCCCCTGGCAATTTTTCATCCTCCATGTCTTGACTATATGCACACCGAGTTTCGTGGTGATTGGTTGAATTCTCCAGGAGGAGTATTTTAAATTCCATTGCATGTGTTTTTTAAACTATGCCAAATAGCCGACTTCCTGTTGGGCTGGGGTAAAAAGTCAGAGCACGAAGGATATATGAACCGATGAGATCTATAAGTGTACCGAGTTTCATATTATTCCACGCAAGCGTGTTTGATTTATGGACCAAGTTTTCGGACCGCGTTCCAGGGGGCGCTGTCGAGCCCCCCTGCCACGCCCGGGTCCCAACTTCAGCCCGGCCCTAATGGCCGCGGGTTCTGACCCATGTGCAAAGTTTCAAGAGTTTTTGAGCACGTTAAGAGACCCAAAAGTGCCCGAATAGTCGTAAGAAAAATAATAATAATAATAATAAATATAGCTGCAAGCAGCAATCACCGGGGCCAAGCGCAAGCAAGACGACAAGACATGCCAAAGTGGCTGGGAGTGTGAGACCCACTGCAGCAAGGAGCAATTAAAGACATTTGAAGATGAATTTTGGCAAAATGGTTGAAAAATCACATACAATAACTAAAAATATGATTATCACTTTCGACCAATAGGTGGCGCAGTTACGAAACTGATGTGATGTGGTCAGAGTGAAGTGACAATGACACATACAAAGTTTGGTGTCAATATGTCAAGGCATTGCAGATATAAAGCCTGAATAGTCATTTTGGCATCATGCCTCAACTTTGCCACTGCGGTATACAAAAACGGTTTCGTCTATCGACACGAAATCCATAACTTTTACTCGGCACGGTCTGGAGATGACACGATCCGATTTTGGTGAAAATCGGACGTTCGGTCTAGGAGGAGTTCGAAAAAGTAGGTTTTAAAAGAAAATAAAGATGGCGGACAGGAAGTTTGGCTGACTATGGCAAAATTGGTATCTATGTTTTCAGCATAACCCAAGGAATCTATTGAGACCAGTGTCATTACTATAGGCAAATTTATTCAAAAGTTATTAGCATTTTTGGAAATTTCATTATAACTTTTGACCAAAAGGTGGCGCTGTCTCATAAATTTTTGAGTACCTTAAGGGCGTTGTACTGATGACTCATACTGAGTTTCGTAACGATACGTTCATGCGTTCATAAAATACAGCATTTTAGCACATAATTCAAAATGGCCGACAGCCAAAATGGCCGATATGGGAAAATTGGATATCAGTCGACTCAGCACGATGCCCTGAATCTAACGAGACCACTTTTGTGATTTTTGGACAAACCGTTCAGAAGTTATAAGCAAAAATATAAATTCTTCATATCTCCGGACCAGTAGGTGGCGCTGCGCCGAAACGCAGCATGTAGCCTCAGGTCATGCTTGTGATGACATGTACCAAATTTGGTCTGAATCCGATAAAGCGTTGTGGAGATACGGCCTTACGTCTGTTTTTGCAAGCGCTACGTAAAATTTATTTGCGCGGTATTCGAGAACGGTAATTCGAATCAACTTGAATTCCATAACTTTTTGTCGGCATGGTCTGTAGATGATCTGATTCAATTTTCATGGAAATTGGAGCAACGGCCTAGGAGGAGTTCGAAAAAGTAGCTTTTTCGGAAAATTCAAAATGGCGGAAAACTTTTCATGGCGCAAAATGACGTCATTGGGTGCAATCGAATCGTCACGAGGTCAGGAATCAGAGGAAAAAAGAATTTTGTTTCTAGCCCTTGTGGTTCAAAAGTTATTAGAATAAACATGAGTGAAACTTTGGACAGTTGGTGGCGCTAGAGGGAATGACTTAGACACACCAAAATTGGTGTATTTAATGTTGGGACTGTCCTCTATCCGAATGTCAAACCATTACAACTTTCCCGCGATCGGTTCTATGGGCTGCCATAGACTCCCAGAGCGGAAGAAGAAGAAGAATTATTTTTGGTACGGGAACAGATACAATAGGTGCCCGCACCTTCAGTGCTTGGCCCCTAAATATAGCTGCAAGCAGCAATCACCGGGGCCAAGCGCAAGCAAGACGACAAGACATGCCAAAGTGGCTGGGAGTGTGATACCAACTGCAGCAAGGAGCAAAAGTGGCTGGGAGTGTGAGACCAACTGCAGCAAGGAGCAATTGAAGACATTTAAAGATGAATTTTAGCAAAATGGTTGAAAAATCACATACATTAACTATTCAATATGACTATAAAGTTAGGCCAAATAAGGTAAACTTGGTATCTATGTTCCCAGCTTGACCCAAGGAATCTATTAAGACCAGTGACATTTCAATAGCCAGATTTATACAAAAGTTATTAGCCTTTATAACAAAATAACTAAAACAAAATATAAAAAGTTATAACAAAATTTCCAAAATTGTGTTATAACTTTTTATATTTTGTTTTAGTTATTTTGTTATAACTTTGTTATGACGCTGTTTCAAAATATTTTGAGTACCTTGTGATCTGTCAGACACATTAAGGAGTCACAAAACGGTATTTATTGTTTAAATGTCTCTAAAAATGACTACATTTGAAAGGTGAGACTTTGTAAATTCATATCAAAAGTACATGTCTGTCTTTTTTCTGATCCGCAATGTATTTTTCACTACGTGAGAACTTGGTGTGGTGTGAGAGTGGCGTCGCTTGTCAGACATAGCAACAGTAACTAAAGTGGTCGGGTCTTTGCGACCGGTCATTGACAGTATGGACGGGGATTCGTCAGTCCCAATTCAAAACAAATTTCATCACAATCAATCATTGTTCGTTTCAAATATGTGAGAGCATCAAAATGATCCATGGGTGAAATTGATTGGATTTAATTAATTTTTTTGTCAGTTCCTATCATAATTTTAACATTTTGGCGTTATTGTTAGCTATTTACCAATGTTTTCAAATTTCCTTTGTTTGCATGTTTGGTATTGTTGGACTCGGCAAGGATTCTTAGGAGGTCACTCCTGTGAAAAAAACACGGGCTTCCTTGAAACTTCTAAGGGTCCTTCAAGGCTTTGTGCCAATGACGTATACTGAGTTTTTTTAGATACACCAATGTTCTCATAGACAATCATGGCACCCTGGACAAAGACACTGTGTGCCAATTTTCAGTAGACTAACGGTTGGGTGCGCTTATTGCTATTTTCATGATTTTTTTTTACTGTTATAGTGCCACCAAGTGGCCAATTGTCACGATTTTTTTCATGTCAACTTAGATTGAGCTTATGAACATGTGTCACAAGTTTAGCGAAAATATCTCATTCCGTTCACAAGTTATAACCATTTTATAGCGCCACCAAGTGGCCAATTGTCATGATTTTTTTTACGCGATCTCAGAATGAGCTCATGAACATGTGTCCCAAGTTTTGCGAAAATATCTCTTTCCGTTCACAAGTTATAACCGTTTTACAGTGCCACCTAGAGGCCAATTGTTGCGATTTTTTTCAAGTGATCTCAAATTGAGCTCACGAAGATGTGTCCCAAGTTTAGCAAAAAAATCTCTTCCGGTTCACAATTTATAACCATTTTAGTAAAAGTGACCCTGGTGCCATCAAAGATTTTGGTTCCCCTTATCGACCGTTAATTAAAAATTTTATTTTTTTGGATGATTATTTATTGTCAGACTCCAGAAAATATTATTGCAGTGGTTTGGTTCCGATCGGGCAAAAGACCAAGGATAAGTTCGCAAAAATAGGTTTTAAAAAAAAATGCAATTTACTCGAAATTGGCGCCTTAAGGGCAAATCGGAGATAGCCATTTTGTCCGTCTTGAGCCAAGGATTCCAACGATATGGGGCACTTGATCCTGGGACAAACGGTCTAAGAGCTATGAGCAATTTTGAACTTTTGGTTGCTGTAGCGCCACCTATGGGCCATTCGGGGTTATACTCTGATAGGTTGTCCCCAAATTGAGGCCTACCATCTGGCCACGTCTCTAGGCCTTACGGTTTGGCCTGCACGATGCGTTTTACGAATCCTTAATTACAATAGGGTTTCAGCATTTCATGCTTGAACCCCTAATAAGATTGAAGGCTTTTTGCCAGTTACAGCGCCACCTATGGTCCGATCTCCATGAAACTCTGCATGCTTCCTCACCATGTTCTGACACATATGCTCATCAATTTTGGTGAAGTTCTGAATTTTCATATGGGATTTATAGGCTTTTTAGTGTATTTTGCCACGCCCCTTTTCTAAATGACCCTGTTACAGCCACCCAAATGCAAAAGTTCAACTTTTTTTTCGATATTTATTGATCTAGAGAGTCCAGAGAAATGTCCTAGACTGGTTTGGTTCCGATCTGGTGAAAAACCTAGGACTAGTTTGCAAAAGTAGGTTTCGGACAAAATTCGACATAGCAGAAAATTTTTCTGGCCTAAATCGAAATTGGAGATAGCCATTTTGTCCGCCTTGAGCCAGGGATCACAGTGGTGTGAGACACTTGAGTCTAGGACAAACGGACTCTAGGAGTTATGGGCGATGTAGTACTTTTGCACTAAATCTGTAGCTGTAGCACAACGTAAAATTTGTTTGCGCGGTATTTGAGAACGGTTTGACGAATCAACACGAATTCCATAACTTTTTGTCGGTACAGTGTGGAGATGATACGATTCGATTTTGGTGAAAATCGGACAAACGGTCTAGGAGGAGTTCGACAAAGTAGGTTTTGACTGAAAATCAAGATGGCGGACAGGAAGTTCGGCCAAATATGGCAAACTTGGTATCTATGTTCTCAGCGTGACCCAGCGAATCTATTGAGACCAGTGGCATTTCAATAGGCAGATGTATTCAAAGGTTATTAGCCTTTTTGGAAATGTTGTTATAACTTTTGACCACAAGGTGGCGCTGTTTCGAAACTTCTCACGCTCCTTCAGGGCATCGTGCTGATGACCCATACCATGTTTCGTAACAATCCATTCATGCGTTCTTAAAATACAGCATTTTAGCACAAAATTCAAAATGGCCGACAGCCAAAATGGCCGACATGGTAAAATTGGATATCAGTCGACTCAGCATGTTGGCCTGAATCTAACGAGACCAATTTGATGATTTTTGGGCAAACTGTTCAGAAGTTATAAGCAAAAATAGCCATTTTTCATATCTCCGGACCAGTAGGTGGCGCTGCGCCGAAACGCAGCATGTAGCCTCAAGTCATGCTTGTGATGACATGTGGCAAATTTGGTCTGAATCCAACAAAGCGTTGCGGAGATACAGCCTTACGTCTGTTTTCGCAAGCGCTACGTAAAATTTGTTTGTGGGTTTTTTCGAAAATTGCTAAGCGAATCAACTTGAATTCCATAACTTTTTGTCGGCATGGTCTGTAGATGATCTGATTCAATTTTCATGGAAATTGGAGCAACGGCCTAGGAGGAGTTCGAAAAAGTAGCTTTTTCGGAAAATTCAAAATGGCGGAAAACTTTTCATGGCGCAAAATGACGTCATTGGGTGCAATCGAATCGTCACGAGGTCAGGAATCAGAGGAAAAAAGAATTTTGTTTCTAGCCCTTGTGGTTCAAAAGTTATTAGAATAAACATGAGTGAAACTTTGGACAGTTGGTGGCGCTAGAGGGAATGACTTAGACACACCAAAATTGGTGTATTTAATGTTGGGACTGTCCTCTATCCGAATGTCAAACCATTACAACTTTCCCGCGATCGGTTCTATGGGCTGCCATAGACTCCCAGAGCGGAAGAAGAAGAAGAATTATTTTTGGTACGGGAACAGATACAATAGGTGCCCGCACCTTCAGTGCTTGGCCCCTAATAATAGGAACGCCAACAAAAACAATAGGTGCCTCCGCACTTTCAGTGCTTGGCCCCTAATAAGAACCGGAACAGATACAATAGGTGCCCGCACCTTCAGTGCTTGGCCCCTAATAATAATAATGTTTAATTTATATAGCGCCTTTCCCAAGCTCAAGGATGCTTCACAATAACAGTAAAGAACAAACAATCAGTTCATACATAAATGGACAATAGATATTTGCCCAGTCCAAGAAATGAGCGATTGCAGTTGCATATAACATCACACGCCTAGCACGCGCAATAGCAGCCGACACAGACCACCCCCTGAATAAATTCTTCACACTACTCCCATCCGGTCGCAGATACAGAGCACTAACCTGGACTAAAGCCCACTTCAAAAAAAGTTTTGTCCCCACCGCCATCACAGTGCTGAACAAACTGTAATACTGCCCCCTCACCTCAGTTGTCTTGTTGTTGTTTTTTTTTTATGTAGGTGTCTTAATGAGTTGTGTGTTTGTATATGCACTTGGATATGTGTTATATGTTCTATATGTTCCTTATATGTTTTATTTCTGTGCTATGGAGAATGGAAAAAATGTGTGAAAATGATTATCCCTATGGGACAATAAAGACTCTATCTATCTATCTATCTATCTATCTATCTATCTATCTATCTATCTATTTAATTTGGAATACAAGAAGAGAGTTCTATAGATTAGGGGTTAAAACAGAGAAAGACCTGCCACCCATAGATGAAAGACGAAATCTCAGCTCACAGAGGAGTCCACGGCCAGAAGATCGGAGAGGTCGAGGCGAAGGAGAAAGTAAGTCAGAAAGATAGGAAGGAGCAAGACCATTGAGTGACTTAAAGGTAGTGAATGATTGAGAGTATCGAAGGCTGCAGTTAAGTCTAATAATACTAAAACCACAGGGTTTCCAGCATCTGTTGTAGCTAAAATGTCATTTAACACTCTCAGCAGAGCAGATTCGGTGCTGTGAAAAGACTTAAAACCAGACTGGAAAGTTTCTACCGTTTTTGACATATTTAGGAATGACTGAAGTTGATACAACACAGTCTTTTCCAGAATCTTTGAAATAAAAGGAAGTACAGAGATAGGTCGATAATTATTTAGAACTGAAGTGTCTAAGAAAGGCTTCTTGAGTATCGGAGAGACAAAAGCCATTTTTAGGCATGAAGGAACCGAAGCGGTGGATAAACATTTGTTTGTAAGAGATAACAGGCCAGGGCCAATAGACTCTGTTAGCATTATAAAGAAGCGAGAATGTATATCATCAGAAGGGCAAAAGGAGGGTTTGATTTTAGCAATGGTTTCCGTAAGTAATTGAAGAGTGATAGGGTTAAAAGTACCCCATGATGTTTCCGGCATTCTCAGATCACCGTGATCACCATATGGAACTGTTTTCTGAGGCCTTAATTTAGCAATTTTGTCAATGAAGAAACTCAGGCCACATTTACACATAGCCGGGTATTTAGAGAAACGAATATTTCCCCCCCTCCGTTTTCAATAATAACATCGTGCACACAACCCGCATAAATACGCTGTCGAGCGCCATCATAACTATGCCAAACCTATGGGCGGCAGTGTAGGGAGAAGGATAAAGCCATGCAAGCCAATCAGAATCCTCAGAATCGACAAGAGAGAACCTAAAACCCTGTTTCTCCCAGTTGACACGACAACACATAACCGCCGTTTTCAGAAATCTCCACTTTGGCCAGAGTTTTTAGAAATAATCGTTTTCTGGGATAAAAACGGCGTTTTCGTGTAAATGACAGGCCAAAACGCAGAGAAATATCTGCGTTTTCCCATCGTGTAAACGGGGCCTCAGGAAGCTTTCACATAGTGCATTTGAGGGGTTTGGAAAAGTATTTACAGGTGGATTTAAGGCAGCATGTATAACGGAGAACAGAATCTTAGGTCTATGATGGTTGTTAGAAATCATGTTTGAGAAATAAGCAGCTTTTGCGGCTATTGCAGCTGACTGGTAGGCCAGTAGGCTATCCTTCAGTGATTTAAGTGACGACTGAAGTCTGTCCTTTTTCCATTTCCGCTCCGCTTTTCTACATGCTTGTCTTAAAGTACGGGTCTCTGGGGTATGCCACGGATCTGTTCTAGTTCTTTGATTTTGTTTAAAAACTTTCAGAGGAGCAATTTTGTTTGACACCTCCAACCATGCGTCCTTTAGTAGATCCAGATGTTGGTCAACATTAAGATCAGGAAAGGAAGAATCCAGCGCCATTTGTGAACTCAGTTCGTTAAAAAGTATGTTAAAATTCACATGAAACTGAGGTGGAAAGTGCCGAGCAAGAATTTCTACCTTTGCCGGTGCATAAAGCAGATCAGGGAGAGATATATTAAATGTGATAGGGTTATGGTCAGATATCAGTGTATCCGATATTACAATTTCAGAAACGGGGAAACCATGGGTAAGCACTAAGTCCAGGGTGTGGCCATGGACATGGGTAGGAGAAGTTATCCACTGTTTTAAGTTGAAGGACTCAATAAGATATAACAATTCCTTCGAAAGGTTGTTTGAAGGACAACACACGTGAATATTAAAATCACCTACAATTGAAAAGCGATCGAAGTTAGTAGCAATGTCCCCCATTAGTTCTGTAAATTCAAGAATAAAATCCTTTACAAGCTGAGGAGGGCGGTACAAGACTGCTAGCAGAATAGGGCCATTCCACTCAAGCCTTAACAACTGCACTTCAAAACTGGAGAAGACCTTTGCAGAAATCATTTTACAGTGGGCGAGAAAGGATTGTTTTCAGACAGTCACCAAGCCACCCCCCCCCCCCCCCGTCCATCTTGACGAGGTGAATTAAAAAACGAGCAGTCATTTGGAACCAGTTCAGTAAAAGGGCTTAAATCTCCCACCTGTGTCCAAGATTCCGTGATAAACAAGAAGTCCAACTCATTCGAGGAGAAAAAATCGTTCAGTAAGAACGTCTTATTCACCAAAGACCGAGCATTAATCAAAGCCATTTTTGGTGAGGTGATGACGTTGAGTGTGCGAGCTCTGTTCAATGGGCGAAGATTCGAATTAATCACCCCTCCGTGACGCGCATGAAGAAACCGGATGTTGACAGAGTCGGATCTTTTACCACCCGACGAATCACTTGCAGGGTGTATGAGGCGCAGCCAGCGCGGGGGGAGATCCATCGAGCCGCGGACAGCGTGACCACGGCCAGCTCGCAGGTGTGCTTTCCATCGGATGGATATCCCAGCCCGTTTCCCTCGTTTTCTCCGGGCAAGATCGAGAGACTGCGGCGTATACAGATTGGTATGTCCAAAGGCACAGATCCGTGCTGTTCGTAGGAGAAACAATCAACAGCGGCCTTTTTTCCCGCGGGAATAGAGGTACGAATGTTCAGTAACGTTTGACGATCATACGTCAAAAGTGCATAGCAAGTTGGAAGAAAGTTTAGTAAAAGGATGAGTGACAGACGGCAAGCCAACCACAGCGGCGCCATCTTGTTCGCAAGATTGAGATTGATTGCAGATTGAGATTGAGATACTTGCGCTTTGCGCTTTGACACTTGCGTTTCAGATCGTTAAAATAGGGCCCACTGTATCACAGGCATCGCACTAAAAATGTGCCAGAACAACAAAACGGCCAACAAAATGGCCTGCACAAATATGTAAAATTATTCAGTTTGAAATGCAAATGTTTGAGATATATCTGCGAGTATGTGTAATGAATAGAACTCTATTTTGAGATAACATGAAAGAAACTGAGACCAAGCACTGTGCTGCATAATAATTCTGTAAAATAGTAATGGAGAGGAATCCAGAGACACTTTAATGAGAGAAAAGACTGAAACATGGGAAAAGTGAAGATACTCAAGACTGGCAAAAAGGCTAAAGCCAAAAACTTCAGCCAAAAACTTGCACATAAAACTTCAGCATCTTTAATGAAAAGAATCAGAGAACTCATTATGATACATGGAGAAGATCCGTGTCTTAATACTCTCCTGTGTGATCACAAGTAGACAGTGCTTACTACTCATCTCATTCAGTAACTTTTTGGCTCATCCGCTATAAACCATCTGCAGGGCATTATACAAAAACACATCAACAGAGTTACCACAAAAAAATTGCTGATCTTTGGATTTGACCTATACCAGGTCACAGATTTTTTTTTTTTTTTACAGATATCAAGCTCAGACCCTACTAAATCTAATATTTGTAGACATTACTGCATATGTTTAATCAACAATCATTCTTCATGTAAATCTGTAAATATGTTCTCTGTGATGAGAGTCCACCGGTATACCGATATTGACTGTGGATTGTGATGTATTTAGTGTTAAGACAGTTAATACAGATGTTACTCATTCTAAGAAACTTTTTTTTTAACATTCAGATTTAATATTCACGGGAGCAAAATTAGTAACCAATTATTTAATATTGGTCACAAATACATGCAATTGAATTGAACATGTATTAACCAGGAACGCCATACATTTCAATAGATTTGTTCTTTATTATATGTCACTTTCAACCCACTTAAAAATATGTTTTGATGTTATTGAGGAACACATTGTCACAATCTGCAGTCACCAGGCCAGTCTCTAGAACTACATTTCCCAGAATCCCTCTTGGCTCCTACCTGCACAGACTCCATCACCTGCACCTGCCACTAATTACTCACCTCATCAGCTCAACATTAAAACACACACCTCAGCCTCAGTAATTGTCTGACCTTGAACAAGGAAAGACTCTCATACCTGCTCTCTTTTGATGCTAGTGGCGACTGTGATTATTCCCCTCAAATTATTCCTTGTGTCTTCCTGTTTGATCTATGGATATCTACTTTAATTTCTGACCTGTTTTACCAGCCATCCACTGTCGTCATCCATCTAACCTGTAAGAGAAAGAGACAGTTAATATCATCATCATTCTCCGTATTCAAGATATTTAATTACTACTCAAATGTTCACCCTGTGTTTGCCGTGTGCCTACAATAAAGTTTTGTCTGGATTCATTTTACATCTGTCTAGTGTGTATTTCCTGACACACATATTCTTTGGAGGTTGCGAATTTGTATGAATTCATACGTCATCCATACATTTTTGTATAATCAGCTTTTATGCCCCACTGAGGGTTTGGTTTAGGGGTGGACCTTCATGATTTTTTTTTTTTCATACAAATCAATTTGAATGTGTTCATAGCAAATCTCCCACTTGTAAAATAGTTACATTTTCTCATGAAATCAAGTTTGACATTGAACCCACCATGGGGTCCAAAATTGAGCCCACTAGTAAAAATGCCACCCCTCCCACATTATTTTGATATTCAATAACATAAAATAAAAAATAAAAATGTATAACAATTTGAGAGAATTTTTGAGTGAACATGCATTTTCTTTCTTAGAATGTTCTTTGGACTATAACTTAGATCAGGTTTGGCACAAACTTGTGGAAAATGCCAGCTCGAGTACATTTACCAAATACAAAGAAAATGCATATTCACTCAAAAATTCTCTCAAATTGTTATAAATTTGAATTTTTTGTATCTTATTTATTTGTTTTTGAATATCAAAAGAATGTGGGAGGGGTGGCATTTTTACTAGTGGGCTCAATTTTGGACCCCATGGTGGGTTCAATGTCAAACTTGTGGGACAAGTGGGAGATTTGCTATGAATTTGTTCAAATTGATTATGAAAAACTCATGAAGGTCCACCCCTAAACAAAACACTCAGTGGGGCATAAGCTGATCATGCATTCTAAGAAAAGAAGGAAATCTGACTTTTCAAATAAAGGAGTTCAAAAACATTTGATGCTCAATGTCAAAAATGTGCATGCATTTGATTAAATGTCCAGAAATGGTGCTTATTTTTTCATGCCCTAAATTCTGTTTGTTTTAAAGTCATTTACAGATTTAAGTGAAGGAAAAAAAATGATTTTCAGTATGGTATCAGACTTTAGAACAGTATCCCAGATGTAAATACTAAACAGGATCTTCTTGGGACCAGGTTGAATATGCCCTACAAATGCACACTATGTAGAAAGACGTGTTTGAGTAGGTCTCGGACATTATTTGAACCACTTTTAAGGGGAGAACACGAGACAGTTAGTATGTTACAGTGTGGTGTGTCACAGCTAACAAGAAAAACCCATCCCTTAAAAAAATCAGAAAGACACTGACAAGAGTTTTACATTTTACTTTTAATAAGAACTCCTCATAGATTACATACTGCACATATTTTAATATGTTCCTTGTGAACTGTCCAGCCAAAATAACTTTCGCTCAGTAATTTTACAAAGTAATTCCATACACACTTGAGGCTATGAAGAAAGTGAAACAAAATTAAGTGAGGTTTATTGGAGCTTGCACATTGCTCAGTGTTTGATCGATGTCACTGTTATAGATGAGAAACTTATGATAGATGATTCAGGAGAATCCAGGCTCCGTTTGAGCTGAGGAACGTAATTGAGGAGGGTAGAGAAACTCTCTGACAAAGTTGACAATGACAGTATTAAAACTCCGAAACCAAGCGTTACGCAATTTAAAGCCAATCTAAGTTTCCCAAATTATTCATGGAAAAAGTTTCAGATATATTTTTTGTTGAATGTGTTCATTTATCAGCCCCCCTGCCCTCAGCAAATAGCTTTCTTAAATAATAAGATGTAAGAGATGAATTTAAGGTTAAGTTTGATTAAACTAACATTTCTAGGAAAAATGGGCCAGGTTGTGTTAGCGGGACAAATAATGTAGTCTTTGGGACAAATAAAAAAGCTGACCCTCCTGCAAAATGAGGGTCAGAGTGATGAGAATTGTTGCACACACTGAGAAAGAGGGAAGGAGAGAGAGAGACAAAATAGGGCATTTCATTCCTCCGTAATTAGAACCTGTGGTTCAGTCGGGCTGACAACCAGGGGCTAAAATGGCAAGACTTATGCACTGCATTATGGGTACGACCAGCAGGGTCTCGTTGAATAAATGTGTGTGTGTAACACTGACTTTCCCCGAGTATGACAGCATGTTTTAAGACCTCATTAAACAGTAAGTAAGCCATGCACCGTCTGAAGTCTGATTTTGCATTCCATCAAAGACCAGTAATGGACCTTCCTAACCCTAAGTCACAGCTCCGTGGCTGTCAATCAATCCTAGCACTGGGGGTAGCCAGATGAACAGTTATTAATGGCCAGATTAATTATAGATCTGCTGCCTAATTATGAGAAGGACTGCGGAAACAAGGTCTTAACTTAGTCTCTCAGTCTCTAATGAGAACATTTCCATTTTACTCAGTCACATATAAAGGAAAAAGAATATGAACATCCTCTAAGGCTTTCAACATACATGCCAAAAGTTTAATTAATAGTATAGTTTAATTTTATTTCCACCTCTTTGCATTTCTTCCTGTTTTCTCTTTCTCATCCTGTCTGTCCTGTTCTTTATCGACTTTTTCCATGACTCAATAATATTGAGTATAAGATACGAAAGGATTTATTTTACACTGGCATGGAAAACATCTCAGGTTACGTATGTAGCCCAGTACCCAGAGAAGGGAACGAGACACTCCGTTATAGCGTTGATGCTATGGGAAAACTTCCACAGTTCCATGTGAGCCGGTGTCTGAAGAATGTGTCTGCACACGGCATTGACCAAAGTATACATACAATCCATTTATAGATGGCAGAAATGAGCGTCAATATATTCAAATTGTCTGAAGAAGAAGCACAGGTATAACCAAAGTGTGGCAATGCGACAAAGTGTCTTGTTCCCTTTCTCAGGAAACCGTATTACATACATAACCTGAGACATTGCCCCACGAAGTAAGACATTAACGCCAGGTCATGGCATTGACGCAATGGGAACTTCAATACCAAAGTCAGCACACCCAAGGTAACAGTGCCAAGGCTGTGCATAAGCACAGATGCTTGTGGAGCGCAAAGTGGACTTGAGTCAACCCTGAAGTACTCGCGATCCTGAGGTTGAATCTGCATCCAAACTGTAGAGCTTGACGAATGTGTGCGGAGAGGACTAGCCTGCAACAGCACAAACATCCTGTAAAGGTTCACCCTTTGCAAGAGCTTTAGAAGATGCTACACTCCTAGTGGAGTGGGCCCTGACACCTAGAATCCAAATAATACAATCCAAAATATGAACAGAGCGAGATTCAAGATCCAGGAGAGGGTTCTCTGAGTCCGCAGAGAGCGTGAGAAACAGGTTATTCTCTTTCATCTCAAAGTCTGCCTCCACTAACTCAAGGTGCAAGAGCTCAGTCTTCATCCCTCGAGAAAAGGGCCACGCGGGATCGGAGCTTGCTGATTGTAAAGTGCTCACGATGCTCACAGTCAGACCCCTCGAGGATTGACCCCGCATGCTCCTAACCCATGCACATAATGCACATTTGATGTGAATCATCAGACTGTAATGACTTCAGACTTCATACATTTCATATTATTTTCCTGAAGTTGTGTTAACTTAAATTATGACTAAGCATTAAGCAAGTAAAATAAATTCAGTATTATAGACATATCACTGACTTTAACACAGGAGAGCCTGAAAAAAATAGTCATTAACTGATCTTAGTAACTGTTTTTATTGTGTTTAGTTTTGTTGAGTTTCACTAGATGTAATTTCTCTTCATTTGTACAGGACGTTCAGGACGATTCAGGGGATTCCTGTCCTCCTGAGGTCTGCCTATGGCATCAGAATCATCTGTCTCATCATCAGTGGAGTTGGTAAGTGGAATTGATATGCATTGTTACAGAGGTTTTAGATGATATATGTGACGCATATTATACACACACAGGATTGAAGGTATAGACATGCGCTCAACAAATGCCCAGCTTCTGAAGACAAAGAAGCTGCAAAAGTTATTTTCTGGCGTCTATTTATGGACCCATGCTATGGACTGCCGTCCTTTTTATGGACTTGCGCTATGCTACGTCATGACATCCATACGTTCGCCCAATCAGATTCAGACACCTGCTCATGATGAAATGTCGAAGTTCACTATTTAGTAGGATCGAGAAGTCTGAAACCATATTGATTTTGTATTTCTTAGTATTTGGCATTTCTGTCTTTTGCTTTAATGACAGCAGAATTTGAGTTCACATGAACAACATAAGTTTGTGCAAAACATGACGATTATGCTATCCAGCAAGATTTGAGAAATTTGGAAGCAAGGAAATCTGATCTTTTGTATAAAGAAGTTGAGCCAAGAGCTGTGGATATTTAAGGGAAAACTAATAGACCAACCATAATTGTTCAATGTTCATCTTCTCTGATTAGTAATTTTATCAATAAAACTTTGATTTATATTTAATACCAAGTTAAGTTGTTTAGACATCACATACCACAAAGCACATTTTGTGAACTCAACAGATACACCAGCACTATGGTGGACCACAGTATTTTACTAAAATTTTGATTGATTCGCTTTTGAATCATTCTGACTGACCACTGTTTGGGGGTGCCTCAAGCTCTGGTGGCTGTGGAGTTTGGCCCAGCTCTTCTAAGTCTGGTGGTCCCAAGTCCGAAAGTCTCTGTGCGTCCAATTCCGGGTGGTCCTAAGTCTAGTGGTCTCAGCGCATCTGAGTCCAGTGGTTCCTGTAATGTCAGTAACCACTTATGTGTTTGGGCCGCACACATGTCTACAGCTCCTCTCTGTCTGCTTCGACACAGCCAAGGAGCCTCTGAACTTTTTGTCTGATTCAAAATTGCCAAGGAGGCCATCCCTGATCGCTCTGTCTGCTTTGACATGGCCAAGGAGGCAGAATATGGTAAATGGACTGCATTTATATAGCGCTTTCACAGACACAATGGCCACCAAAACGCTTTACATATATTTCCTCACATTCACCCATTCACTCACAGCGCTCTCCAGTTCGTCGGGAGCAGCTGGGGTTAGGTGTTTTGCTCATGGACACCTCAACACTTGGTCAGGTGGAACCGGGGATTGAACCACTAACCTTCCGGTTTGTAGACAACCTACATGAACCACTGAGCCACTGCTGCCCCATATGAATTCTCTGTCTGCCAAGGAAGCTGAATGTGTACTCTCCTTTTGCTCTGACATGGCCACAGGGGCCACCTATGAACTATACTGTATGTGCTGTCCTGGCTAAGGAGGCATTACCAAAATCCTCTGTGCTTCCTGTTATGGCCATCGAGGCCGTATAGTGTATGTCATGATTCCAGCCGGTTTTCCCCTGTCTAGTAGGAACCTTCTGTTGAAGTGTTTTTCTGTCGCCATTGTTTCTGTATTTATTCATGTGTTCAGTTCCTGTTTCCCTTGTTGTATTTCCTACCTTGTTTGGTCACCTTCACCTGTCCCCTGTCAGCCCCACATTACCTTGTGTACAGTATTTAAACCCCATGTTTTCCCATGTTCTTTGTCAGGTCTTGTCCTATATATTTTGGGTATGATTTAGTTATGTTTCTTGTGGATTTGCTCTGTTCTGTTCCATGTGGATTTACTCTGTTTCCTGTGGACTTATTCTGCTTTAGTTTTTTTTTTTTTTTTTTAACTGTGTGTATTGTCTGCTTAGCGTTACAGAAACTTATACTTTCTTCATGAATATATACTGTATAACATCTTAAATGAAGTAAAATACACATCTTTAACAACTTTACTTTTGTGTCCAATGTGTGAAGTCATATATTGGTCTTCCTATAATCCCCAGCTCTTTGGCCTGAAATGACCTTCTCTGGATGCAATGTACAACATTAAAGCCCAGAGAACACATCATAGTGTCCAAACATAATATACTTACATAGTATGTCATGACAGAGTAAGTGTTAGAACCAGCAGTAGACATTATATTAGAGAAAACAGATCAAGTGTCTTTCTCTTTCTCTTTGAGTGTGTGCTGTGTGTGCTTGACAAGAGCTGGAGGAGGAATGTTGGGATAGGAGAGAGCGTGTTAAATTATTCCCTTCGCAGATCTAATAGCCTGCATGCTGAGCAGAATTGAATTAGGCATTTAACTTTTTACAGATGAGTAAGAGGGCTGATACACGTCACTCTGACTCAAAGCAAGAAACCCAAACCTGGCTAATGCCTTTGTAAGTACATTTATGGTTTATGGAACATGTTGTTGTGTTCACTATATTGTTATATATTGAATAAGAATAAGAATAATATTCTAAAAACAATGTCAGTATCACAATAACATAATAGGATTTACGGTATTATATTATAATGTAATTTGTTTTATTTAATTCCTTATTTTTTTAATAATAATTGTATAATGTCATAAAACAATGTGATGCAATCAGAATAATGTAATATAAGAATAAGATGAATGCATCAGGAATGCAAATTAGGCAAGATAAGGTTTTAAGGAATATTACACATCAAATCTATTTCAACAAGTTATTTCATAGAATTAGTGTTTAATATTGGATGTATCAGCATAAATGCAATAAATGTAATAAATGGCAAAAACTCATAAGAAAAATACACACTATTCTGTATTAACTGGCAGGTACTGTGATCGGGATATACTTTTTAAGCACAATAATCGAGGTCCACCAAGTGCAATTTCCAGATTTGATGTAATTATGTCAATATTTAACATGGTGTGCACATCATGCATTATGTCACTGTTGGGAACATGTCATTTTGAACTTACCCTGTTAAGATTCTTACTAAAAAACTCGTGTTGTATAATAACACGATGAGACAAATGTCATTGTAACAATTCAGTTAATATCGAATTATCCTAATTCAAATAGAATACATCACTTCAAATTTTAAAGTTAACTGCAACAATTTCTAAATATTAAAGCTTGCGAACCATTATTTATCTTTAATTTTTTAAAACATTTTGATCCTGATATGTATGCTTTGTTAACAGCAGCAGAGAGGGAAAGTTAGTTGTTCAGATATGTTACTGTTTCAAAGCTAAAAAGAGAACACTTTCAGGAAACCTCTAAACATTCTCTCCAAAATAAATAAAGACAAACACCTCTTGCTGCGCCTCACAGAGCACCAATAAATCTGACGTTTCTTCAAATGACCTTCATATTTGGTCCACATCCAGTCTGTGACGAAGCAAATGCTTATTAGCTGACATTTACCTGGAAAACTTGCCTGATGATAGCACTGCAGGAAAATGCAATCGCACATTGAAAAGTTTGGCATGAAGCTTCACACAGACAAACTGGCAGATAAGATCCCTTTGAAATCTGCTTCTGTTCAAAGCTCAGGCTCACAGGCTGCTCTCTCTCTCTCTCTCTCTCTCTCTCTCTCTCTCTCTCTCTCTCTCTCTCTCTCTCTCTCTCTCTCTCTCTCTCTCTCTCTCTCTCTCTCTCTCTCTCTCTCTCACTCACTCACTCACTCACTCACACACACACACACACACACACACACACACACACACACACACACACACACACACACACACACACACACACACTCCCTGACTGAAGTGATTCCTACTCTTACTCACTCATTGCCAAAATAGAAGAACTGCTCCAAATCCACATCCCTTGGTAAAAGAGGATGTAAAAACCGACTGCTAATAAACTAATTGCTATTCATATTATGCCCATTTTGTTTCAGTGCATTGATGAGCTACCACTAATTTAATGAGAAATGTACATAACACAGATATGAGATATACAGACACACATTCTCTGCCCAAGCATTTAAATTATTACGCGGTGTGCGAGCAGACCATCTACGGGACAAGCCGGATTCCACCCTATCTTTATGTACACGATATTAATCTTTTACATTGTAATCCTTTTATTTTTTAAATATTTGGCTAGTAGTTTAGAACACACCTCGTTTTCAGACCAGCACGTCCATGGGCGCACAAATGGGCGCAAGTGCATTTGCTATTTAAAATGTAACAAAAATAAACAGGTATGCTTTATAACAGCTTAATAAATCTAGATCTGATCTGATTTCAACCTCTTATTTTTAGTCTTTTGTCTCAATTTTACCATATTGTTACAGCCACCAGTTCACTTTGCACTGTGCATTGTGGCTGAATTATTATTTTTCACACATTTGCAAAAACTTTCTCTGTGTTGTGGTCATGCTAGTTCATAATACAGGTGCTGGTCATATAGCCTAATTAGAATATCATGAAAAAGTTGATTTAATTCAGTAATTCCATTCAAAAAGTGAAACTTGTTTATTATATATCATTCATTACACACAGACTGATATATTTAAAATGTTTATTTCTTTTAATTTTGATGATTATACTAATGAAAATCTCAGAATCAGTATCTCATAAAATTAGAATATTGCTTAAGACCAACACAAAAAAAAGGATTTTTAGAAATGCTGGCCAACTGAAAATTATGAACATGAAAATTATGAGCATGTACAGCACTCAATACTTAGTTAGGGCTCATTTTGCCTGAATTACTGCAGCAATGCGGCGTGGCATGGAGTCGGTCAGTCTGTGGCACTGCTCAGGTGTTATGAGAGCCCAGGTTGCTCTGATAGTTGCTCTTCTGCATTGTTGGGTCTGGAGTTTCACATCTTCCTCTTCACACCTTATAGATTTTCTATAGGGTTAAGGTCAGGCGAGTTTTCTGGCCAATTAAAAACAGGGATACCATGGTACTTAAACCAGGTACTGGTAGCTTTGCCACTGTGTGCAGGTGCCAAGTCCTGTTGGAAATTAAAATCTGCATCTCCATAAAGTTGGTCAGTAGCAGGAAGCATGAAGTGCTCTAAAACTTCCTGGTAGACGGCTGCGTTGACCTTGGACCTCAGAAAACACAGTGGACCAACACCAGAAGATGACATGGCACCCCAAACCATCACTGACTGTGGAAACTTTACACTGGACTTCAAGCAATGTGGATTCTGTGCCTCTCCTCTCTTCCTCCAGACTCTGGGACCTTGATTTCCAAATGAGATGCAAAATTGGCTCTCATCAGAAAAGAGGACTTTGGTCCACTGTGCTTTATTAATAAATCCAGAGTCAACGCAGCTGTCTACCAGGACATTTTCAGAGCACTTCATGCTTCCTTCATTTTCCAGCAGGATTTGCACCTGCCCACACTGCCAAAAGAACCAAAACCTGGTTAATTTCCATGTTGAAAGAATGTGACCCTCTGTTCTAAACTAAATGTTGGAGAGAGTCCTCACGCTCACTCGGCTCTAATGGTCATGTGAATTTGAGCAAAAATTAGACAAACACATATCTTTCAAAGAAAAAACTTACACTTACAACAGGTGTATCAGTAAAAGATATCAGCCAAAGAAGGAAAAAGGTCTAAATCAGAAGACAGATAGACAAAAGATAAGCATAAACATCAATATGGTATGCACAAGGTGGAAATATTTGATAACTGAGAAAATTCTGAGCAGTGATCCCCAAGGTACTTCTTTTTTATTGGACAGTTAAATGGATTAACCATTAAGCAGACCCCTCTAGTATCATTGTAATTTGAATTAAACTCATGCTGATCCACATCAATAGATGGCAGTGCAGCATATAACCATTGAGGTAATTGTACTTGAAGTGCACAAAGAAGAACAATGCTAATGTCACAGGTCGAGGTGGGCCAAGCCAGACTGCACCCACCCCTGGACCAGGATCACCCTGAGGAGCGCGTCAAAGGAGGAGGCAGGAGGCAGGAATAAAAAGAATGACAGGCTTTATTAAATATAAAAACAATTTGAAAATCCTAATCTAAAATTCCTCTTCCTTCCTCTTCCCAGGAATCCAAGGCAAGTGGGGGGTCAGGCTCACTTCCTTCTGGCGCTGGTGCCAACTCGCAGTGGTAGGTACTGAACAGGTGGGTGTCGCAGGTGAGTAATTGAGTCAAGCTTACTTCCTTCTGGCGCTGGTGCCAACTCACAGTGGTAGATACTGAACAGGTGGGTATCACAGGTGAGTGGGGGGTCAGGCTTACTTCCTTCTGGCACTGGTGCCAACTCCCAGTGGTAGGTACTAAACAGGTGGGTATCGCAGGTAAGTAAATGAGTCAGGCTTACTTCATTCTGGCTCTGGTGCCAACTCGCTGAACAGGTGAGTATCACAGGTGAGTATCGCAGGGGAGTAGGTGGATCAGGGCTCACAGGTGTTGTAAAGGGTGGGCACTTCGCACCATACAGGTGGGTTTCAGGGCTACAGCAGACTCAAGTCGCAAGCGGAGCGGGGCTTTGGCTGGCACAGACAGAATCAACACTTCAAATAGAGGTGAATAGCTCTCACATGGGTGGCAGGAGACAGAGTCAATAGCTGAACAGGGCTTTCACTGGGACAGACAGAATTCAAACTGCAAGCAGAGGTAAACAGTTCTCACGTGTGTTGCAGGGGACAAAGTCACAAGCTGAGCGGGCGTTCACTGGAACAGACGGAGTCAACGCTTCAAATAGAGGTGAACAGCTCTCACGTTGGTGGTAGGAGACAGAGTCATAAGCTGAGCAGGGCTTTCACTGGGGCAGACAGCACACAAACTTCAAGCAGAGGTAAACAGTTCTCACGTGTGTTGCAGGGGACAAAGTCACAAGCTGAGCGACGTTCGCTGGAACAGACGGAATCAACACTTCAAATAGAGGTGAACAGCTCTCACATTGGTGGTAGGAGACAGAGTCATAAGCTGAGCAGGGCTTTCACTGGGGCAGACAGCACACAAACTTCAAGCAGAGGTAAACAGTTCTCACGTGTGTTGCAGGGGACAAAGTCACAAGCTGAGCGACGTTCGCTGGAACAGACGGAATCAACACTTCAAATAGAGGTGAACAGCTCTCACATTGGTGGTAGGAGACAGAGTCATAAGCTGAGCAGGGCTTTCACTGGAGCAGACAGCACACAAACTTCAAGCAGAGGTAAACAGTTCTCACGTGTGTTGCAGGGGACAGAGTCACAAGCTGAGCCGGGCTTTCACTGGGACAGACAGCATACAAACTTCAAGCAGAGGTAACCAGTTCTCACGTGTAGTGTGCACACGGGGGCTTTTCCTTCTGACATCCAACAGGTGACTGCAATCGATCTTGCTAGACTCTTATGATGGACGGTAGACCAGCATAACACATGGGGAGTGCACGGCGATAAAAGGTAAATCTTCCACACACACACGACAGTCCAATTCCAAACATGCAACGTGATGGGAAACGTCAATTTCAGCACTACAAATCCACTCTTCAAGTGCAAAGTAAGGCCAACACTCACCCAGAGGTCTCGATCTGAAGAGCCGATGATAGTCAGAGTTGGGACAGATGCGGTGAATAATTTCCTCACCACTACAAGCGGCTTCACTTCGCTGGTTTCAATGGACGAGGGGGAGGCTAGAGATCGACAAGGAATCAGTCTATTTCACTCAGTGCGATGTATACAACGTGATCCAAGCACTTCAAACCAGTATCCAATTTAGTGTAGAAAACATGCGTTTATGAGATTCAATTTGTCAATCACTCATCTCACTCTTTCCCAGTCCAGACGACGAATTCCACTCTTCAAAACTGCCCTCGGATCCCACAAGCAACACTCCGCTTCTTTCACGATGGTCCTTCAGCTGCAACACTCCACAAACATTTCCCAACAGGAGAGAACCACACCAGATCGCCGGGGGAAGACAAAGAAACAACCACACAACGCGGAGGGAGAACACACAGCCTTCTCTTTCTCTTGTGTTTTATCCTCTCCAAACACTGGCGCCACCTCAATCAGGCACTCAAAGTGAAGTCCCCGCACCTGTTGCCAATCTGCCATTTAGTTGTCATGACGACAGACACACACACAAGCCCGGGGACAGTGTTACACTAAAAGTGTCCCGGCGGGAACACTTCTCTGATGGGATTAGTTCCGGGGATTATTTGTCACCCCGTGACATACCCCCCTGCCAAACCGTTCTAGTCCCGAGAACGGTCTCCAGTCACCCAGTCTCCGTACCTGGCTGGAGGCTGACCCCGATTCTCTCGCTGAGAACGTCGTGGTGGGGAGATGGGTGCTTCAGGTCGTGGTCCTAGGCCTAGGCCCCTCGGGATCACTGCCCATCCTACCAGCGGGGGCATCCAAGGCGTCTCGGCCGGTGGGTCCTCTACCACTGGCTTTGGGTAATTCGGGCAAGGGCGGATCAGGTTACGGTGTAACACCCGTTCGGGGCCCGTCTTCCCTTCGGGCCGTAGGGCATATACAGGTTGGTCCGGATGGGGTTATCGCTGAACGACATATGGCTGGGCCTCCCATCGGTTGCTCAATTTTCCCTTCCCTTGTCGACGATTATCCCGTAGCAGCACCCTCTCCCCGGGCAGTAGCGGGGCTTCTCGGGCCGTCCTATCATACAATCTCTTGTTCTTTACCGCCGCCTGATTAATCCGGCCAGCGACCTGTTCGTATGCGGACTGGAGGCGTCGGTGATGGTTCGCTACCCAGTCGGACAGACTACTTCCCTCTTCTCCCCCAGTGGTTCCCATAAGCATATCCATTGGGAGCCTCACATGTCGGCCGAACATCAGGTAGGTAGGGGCATAACCGGTGGTACTGTGTATGCTATTGTTGTACGCCTGCATCACGGCTGGGAGCCGATCAGCCCAGTGGCCCTGCTGCTCTTCCTCCAAGGTTCCCAACAAGCCCAGCAAGGTTTGATTGAATCGTTCACACCCCCCGTTCCCTTGAGGATGATAAGGGGTCGTATGGGTCTTCTTACATCCGTACAGTTGGCATAATTCATGAATCACCTTTGACTCGAAGTTGGCCCCTTGGTCCGAATGGAGGATTTCAGGGCATCCGAATGGCTGGATCACGTACTTCCAGAGGGCGTTAGCAGTGGTCAGGGCAGTTTGGTCCATAGTGGGGATGGCCCAAGCATGTTTGGTGAACAGATCGGTGACAACGAGAATATTCTGGATCTGGTCCACCGGCCGTCCCAGGGTGAGGAAGTCCATTGCCACCATATGCAGAGGTGCCCTGGCCTGAATCGGGACCAGCGGTGCCCATTTCTCCCTCCTGGACTTGAACAAGGTGCAACGTGGGCATCTCTGAAGGTAAGTCCTGGTGGTACCCTCCATCCCAGGCCAGTAGAAATGTCGTCTCAACAACGCCAATGTCCTCTCCTGCCCTTGATGTCCCATCCTAGCATGGTACGCCTCCAGTAACGCCTGCCAACGACCTGCAGGGACCACGATCTGACAAACCTCCTCTCCTTGGCCGGGGTCCTGGAGCGTCCTACAGAGCACCCCATCCCTCAAGTAAAGCCTTTCCCTCTGTCCCAGCAGGCCTCGCACACTTCGGGTCTGAGTTCGACGTTCCGCCCCCTCGGGCCAGGTCTTCTGTTCCAACCATGTCCGTACCCGCAACACATCTCCATCTTCGCCCTGCCACAGTCTCCATCGTTGTGGGTCCCACCCCCAACACGGAGGGGGGTCCTCAGGCGTCTGCCCTGGGGCCTCTACAACTCCCACCATTAATCCCTCGTCGGACCCCAGTCCTGAGGCCGGTGTATGGCCTGCCGATCCTTCACCCGGTAACCTGGATAGCACGTCAGCGTTGGTGTGCTCTCTCCCTGGCCGGTACTGGATCTGATAGTCAAAGTTGGCCAGTTGCGCCACCCAGCGTTGCTCCACTGCCCCTAGTTTGGCCGTTTGTAGATGCACCAGCGGGTTATTGTCCGTGACAACTCGTACCTTGGCTCCCCACAAGTAATCTTTAAATTTTTCACCCAGCGCCCACTTCATGGCCAGTAGCTCGAGTTTAAAGGAGCTGTAGTTCGAGTCATTCTTCTCTGCGGGGTGTAAGCTCCGGCTTGCATAGGCGATGACTTTCTCCTCTCCTTGTTGTTTCTGCGCCAACACGGCTCCCAACCCCAGTTGACTAGCATCGGTGTACAGGATGAATGGTTGGGTAAAGTCGGCATAGGCCAGTATCGGGGCCTGCAAGAGTTCCTGCTTGAGCTGCTGGAAAGCGGCTTCGCAGGCGGGGTCCCATTGAATGGAAGGGGACCCTCGACCCCGTGCTCGACCCGTGCCTCCCAACAGCTGGTTAATGGGTTTGGCAATTTTGGAGAAGCCCTTAATGAATCGCCTATAGTAGCCCACGAAGCCCAGGAATGACCGAACTTGGCGCACTGTCTGGGGAGCTGTCCACTCTTGCACCGCCCTCACTTTTTCTGGGTCGACGGAGATCCCCGCCGCACTGACCACGTGCCCCAGAAACTTAACCTCCTTTCGGAAGAGCTGACACTTGTCCGGCTGTAACTTCAGCCCATAGCGCTCTAGGGAGCTGAAGACTTTCCCAAGATGTTCCAGATGGGACTTGAAATCGGGAGAGTAAGTGATGATGTCATCCAGATAGACGAGGGTGGTATCCATCACTTGGCTGCCCAAACAACGCTGCATCAGCCGCTGGAATGTGGCTGGAGCGTTGCAGAGGCCGAACGGCATACGGTCCCACTCATAGAGACTGAAAGGGGTGGTAAAGGCCGTCTTCTCCCGGTCACGCTCGTCTATTTGTACCTGCCAATAACCGCTGGCCAAATCGAGGGTGGAGTACCAGGCAGCTTGAGTGAGGCTCGTAAGCGAGTCTTCAACCCGCGGCAACGGGAAAGCATCCTTCTTGGTTACCTGGTTCAACCGGCGGTAATCTACACAAAACCTCCAGGAACCCGTCTTCTTACGGACCAACACTATTGGTGCGGCCCAAGGGCTGCTGCTCTCACGGATAATCCCTCTGTCAAGCATTCCTCGCAACAGGGTACGGACCTCCGTGTACAAGGTCGGGGGTACAGGTCGGTAGCGCTCTCGGCTCGGTGCAGCGTCCCCAGTGGGAATCTGGTGTTTTACCACATCCGTGCGGCCATAGTCCTCTTCGTGAGTAGAGAACAGGTGTTGCCATCCCCTCAAGAATTCTTGCAGTTGTCCCACTTGTTCTTCCTCCAGCCCGTCACCCCGTAAAGACTCTCCCTTCAAGTGAGCAGGCAATCCTCCTTCTATCTCCTCCACTCCTGGACCGGCCCGCGCTAAAGCCACTTCGACCACTGTAGGACTCACCCGCTTAAAGTTGACTTCGCCCTGCTCACGAACCTGCTGCGGTCTTACTGAGGTCACCCGGGCCAAACATTGGTGATGATACAGGTGGACAAGGAAGGGGTTCGTGTTCCTCACCCTTACTGAGACTCGGCCTCCCTGAACAGTTGCCAGTCCTCGAGCTATCTCCACCTTGGGACCCTCTTCGTGGGGCTCCACCATCACCCACTCTTGCGGATGGTAACGTCGAGGGGGCAGCCTGGCCCAGACTACAGCCTCACTTCGAGCTGGGATAGACAGGGCGTAGCGGCAGGCCACTCTTCCCGTGCTCTCCCGGTCATGCTGTTTTTCAGCCAGACATATCCGGCGGCAATCGGCCCTGATACGGTCCCACTCCTGTCCGGCCGGGGTTACAGCTGTTCGCGCCGGTCTACCTCGGAATAGCTCCTCCCAGCAATCCGAGATGACATTCATCCCAATCAGGGCACGATGGGACCCTAGACACGGGTCTCGGACAACTACCACCCCTTTCTGAGGCACTACAACTCCATGGATCTCCAAATCGGTCACAAGGTATCCTACGTATGGTATGTCCAGTCCATTTGCCCCACGCAGCGTCAACCAGGGAGCATCCACAGGCGATCTACCGTTGGTGCCAAACAGCTCATGGGCCAAACTCTCAGAGAATAAGGTCACTTGGGAGCCTGTATCCAAGAGACAATGTATCTCCTGACCATTAACTTGGGCCACCACCACTGGGCAGCGGCCTATCAAGCGACCCTGAGGGGATGTGGAAGAAGAGGGGTCTAATACGGGGGTCCCGACCACTTGACCCACAGTGGCCGGAGACTCTAAAAACCCCCTTGTGATGCCCATCGGGCAGAGCATTGGCGAAAGTAATGCCCCGACTCTCCACAGCCATTACAAATGGGCCGCCCATGTTCGTCCCACTGGAATCGGGAGCCCGCTGGCCGGGGAGGACGGCGTTCGGAAGGGCGATTCCCGTCGGAGTAAGCCCGTTCCCGAGAGTGAAAAGGTGGCTGCAGGCGCTCCCGACGAAGCTCTTCCATGACAGACTTGGACAACTCGGACATTTGTTCCTGAACATCTCGCCTCAGTTCTTCCCGGAGGGCCTGCTTCCAGTCGGGTGCCGCAATGGCCAAGGGGGATTCGACGACATTGGTAGCCAAACAGCTGGGGGTTTCCACATGCTCCGCCTGGTCGCGCTCAAGAGCCAGGGCTTCTTGCCTCAGCTCTTCGAAAGTCATGTCTGGCCCTCTCCGAAGATGCACCCGCAGGCTCTGTCGTACGGGACCCTCTCGCAGCCCCAACAGGAATTGATCTCGCAACAACACCTCTCCTTCCCCCAAGCCATGGTCCGGCCTTCCCGTGAGCCTGGAAAACTGCTCCCGCAGTTGCAAGGCGAATGCCCGAACGGATTGTCGGGGACCCTGGCGAGAATTGAAAAACTTCGTCCTCAGAGCAGCTACCGGAGTGGTATCTCCATACTGCCCCGTAAGAAACTCAAAGATAGCCTGGACCGTCGCACGGTTGGCTTCTGGTGCTGCCTGAACTTCTCTTCTCGCCTCCCCCTCCAGAGAGTTCAAAACGAACTGGACCTTCTGCAGAGCACTCAGACCTTGAAGCCCCGCCAGGTATTCCACCTGGGTCTTCCACAGGGACAGACTTACTTCGGACCCCGGGCCTCCGTACCTCGAGGCCCATGGGGCACCCATGAAAATCGGCATGACAGGTTGCCGATCCCCAGGCTCTTCCTCCTCCGCCATCTCAACCTCTGATCGCTCAACTCAAGGTGAATCCTGCCGACTACGCCAAAATATGTCACAGGTCGAGGTGGGCCAAGCCAGACTGCACCCACCCCTGGACCAGGATCACCCTGAGGAGCGCGTCAAAGGAGGAGGCAGGAGGCAGGAATAAAAAGAATGACAGGCTTTATTAAATATAAAAACAATTTGAAAATCCTAATCTAAAATTCCTCTTCCTTCCTCTTCCCAGGAATCCAAGGCAAGTGGGGGGTCAGGCTCACTTCCTTCTGGCGCTGGTGCCAACTCGCAGTGGTAGGTACTGAACAGGTGGGTGTCGCAGGTGAGTAATTGAGTCAAGCTTACTTCCTTCTGGCGCTGGTGCCAACTCACAGTGGTAGATACTGAACAGGTGGGTATCACAGGTGAGTGGGGGGTCAGGCTTACTTCCTTCTGGCACTGGTGCCAACTCCCAGTGGTAGGTACTAAACAGGTGGGTATCGCAGGTAAGTAAATGAGTCAGGCTTACTTCATTCTGGCTCTGGTGCCAACTCGCTGAACAGGTGAGTATCACAGGTGAGTATCGCAGGGGAGTAGGTGGATCAGGGCTCACAGGAGTTGTAAAGGGTGGGCACTTCGCACCATACAGGTGGGTTTCAGGGCTACAGCAGACTCAAGTCGCAAGCGGAGCGGGGCTTTGGCTGGCACAGACAGAATCAACACTTCAAATAGAGGTGAATAGCTCTCACATGGGTGGCAGGAGACAGAGTCAATAGCTGAACAGGGCTTTCACTGGGACAGACAGAATTCAAACTGCAAGCAGAGGTAAACAGTTCTCACGTGTGTTGCAGGGGACAAAGTCACAAGCTGAGCGGGCGTTCACTGGAACAGACGGAGTCAACGCTTCAAATAGAGGTGAACAGCTCTCACGTTGGTGGTAGGAGACAGAGTCATAAGCTGAGCAGGGCTTTCACTGGGGCAGACAGCACACAAACTTCAAGCAGAGGTAAACAGTTCTCACGTGTGTTGCAGGGGACAAAGTCACAAGCTGAGCGACGTTCGCTGGAACAGACGGAATCAACACTTCAAATAGAGGTGAACAGCTCTCACATTGGTGGTAGGAGACAGAGTCATAAGCTGAGCAGGGCTTTCACTGGGGCAGACAGCACACAAACTTCAAGCAGAGGTAAACAGTTCTCACGTGTGTTGCAGGGGACAAAGTCACAAGCTGAGCGACGTTCGCTGGAACAGACGGAATCAACACTTCAAATAGAGGTGAACAGCTCTCACATTGGTGGTAGGAGACAGAGTCATAAGCTGAGCAGGGCTTTCACTGGAGCAGACAGCACACAAACTTCAAGCAGAGGTAAACAGTTCTCACGTGTGTTGCAGGGGACAGAGTCACAAGCTGAGCCGGGCTTTCACTGGGACAGACAGCATACAAACTTCAAGCAGAGGTAACCAGTTCTCACGTGTAGTGTGCACACGGGGGCTTTTCCTTCTGACATCCAACAGGTGACTGCAATCGATCTTGCTAGACTCTTATGATGGACGGTAGACCAGCATAACACATGGGGAGTGCACGGCGATAAAAGGTAAATCTTCCACACACACACGACAGTCCAATTCCAAACATGCAACGTGATGGGAAACGTCAATTTCAGCACTACAAATCCACTCTTCAAGTGCAAAGTAAGGCCAACACTCACCCAGAGGTCTCGATCTGAAGAGCCGATGATAGTCAGAGTTGGGACAGATGCGGTGAATAATTTCCTCACCACTACAAGCGGCTTCACTTCGCTGGTTTCAATGGACGAGGGGGAGGCTAGAGATCGACAAGGAATCAGTCTATTTCACTCAGTGCGATGTATACAACGTGATCCAAGCACTTCAAACCAGTATCCAATTTAGTGTAGAAAACATGCGTTTATGAGATTCAATTTGTCAATCACTCATCTCACTCTTTCCCAGTCCAGACGACGAATTCCACTCTTCAAAACTGCCCTCGGATCCCACAAGCAACACTCCGCTTCTTTCACGATGGTCCTTCAGCTGCAACACTCCACAAACATTTCCCAACAGGAGAGAACCACACCAGATCGCCGGGGGAAGACAAAGAAACAACCACACAACGCGGAGGGAGAACACACAGCCTTCTCTTTCTCTTGTGTTTTATCCTCTCCAAACACTGGCGCCACCTCAATCAGGCACTCAAAGTGAAGTCCCCGCACCTGTTGCCAATCTGCCATTTAGTTGTCATGACGACAGACACACACACAAGCCCGGGGACAGTGTTACACTAAAAGTGTCCCGGCGGGAACACTTCTCTGATGGGATTAGTTCCGGGGATTATTTGTCACCCCGTGACACTAACGCTTGATAAACAACTATTAAATGCACCTTTCATAACATGATTTATGTGCATTCTGCGAGAAAACAGCACAAACATCAACAACCCAGCAAACATTTTAACGTTTAATGACCGTTGAAAAGACCCTTCGAGGTTGAAAAATAGTTATAAATGAAAGGTAAGCAATCGATTAAGCAATCGATTTTATGAATTCTGTGATGTTTTGTGGTATCAGTTATTTTAACTTTATCTCTTTATTTCTATCCTGAACTGTATGGTACAGTTTATGTTCTTGTTATCGTGAAAATACTAATAGTAAGTTATAATAAATATCGTTTAAGTGTCTGAGCTTAGCCATAGCACTTTTCCGAAAGTCTGCTATACTCTTTTATAAAAACATTGCTTTACTACACACACATTCCTTTTGTACAAGTTATGTTCTAAGCAAACTGCCTAATACAAATGGCTCCTATATTTCTCAACATGTGTTAAACGTAAATGTACATGTAAAGTGGTACTACAGCAAGCCTGAATATGCTAAACCTTGACAGAAAAAGACAGTTCTCTTTTTTTCTCTTTGCCTCTTGGGATGACTTAAATTCCATATGCCCCCTCCTGCATGTCAAAGTCAGGGGTAAATATGTCAGCACCCCGGGTCAGTTAGCAGTTTAATAGCCCGTATTGAAGAGATGGGGAAAGGAGTGTAAATGTCCTTGGCCAGACTGAAGGCTGAGTGTGCGTGTGTACTGGCCTGAGGGGTTAGACTCAGAGGATCAGCCTCAGGGCTTCGCTGTGGGGTACCATCACTATACAGCATTAAGTGCTCAAATATTATCCACAGACACACACAGAACCACCCAAAGTCACAAATGTAGGGGAACATTCTTAGAGTGCCTGTGGCCATTCAGACATTACCACAGAGGTGAAGGACCTGCTTAAATCCAAAGTTAAGGTATGCCTTTGAACAAGACAAGACGTTTACAGATAGTTGACTAGGATCTGGTTCTAAGTATAGGCTTAGAGAAACTAATCTTTTTTTATACTCTGGAAGAAAAGATAAATATTTAAATATTAAACAATTTACAACAGTCAACTGTATTAGTTAACATGACCTAAAAAAGAATAATACTTGTGCAGCGTTTATTAATAATAAGCCCTTTTCTGACAGGACTATTCTAATGACGTTTGAGTTACGGATGTTTTCAATTTCCACTGTAAATGGAATGTAAAATCAAATGCATCAGTTGTTGCCTTGGTAACAACAGTTTACAGATGATATGAGGTGTAAATAGTGACCGCGTTGTGAAGGATGATCAGATATTTATTTAAATTTTATTATGAACTTTATTTTGAACTGATGTGTTAACTTCACTCAAATAGCACGCCTGGCCAGGCAGCTACAGAGAAACTGGCAGCCAGGCAACAGACAAGTGATCAATCCTGAGTGGCAATGTCACTACACACATTCTACCAGCATGGGTCTGGGCCGAGGGCGGTTTGCCTTGTCAAACCAAACTCAAGTGGAAATATAACTGGAACCGTTCCTTAACATTCTAAGAACCATTCAGCCTGACAGTGGAAAAAGTGGCTATACAGTAGATGTCATTACAGATATTATTTACAGATGTTTTTTTTTTTAAATATAAGCACAATGTAAAACATAAATGTACACAAAAAAGTGCATTGTATCAAATGATTAATTTAAATGTTAGTACATAGTTAAAGACTCCTGATATAAAGTGGGACTGAGAACATTAAAAGGGATCTGGCTGCAAGGAAACCTATTTAATAGAACTAGAATAAAAAAAATGATTTAATGTTTTAAAAATTTTGATGAATGCATTTTTTATATTTTACTTTAAAATCCTCAAATGACTTAAGCTGATTCTTTTTGTACCAATATAAAATATGACTTTTCAGTCACAATTGATTAGTGTATCTATATTCTACACTATCGCCTTTTCCTGGTCCTACGTTCTGAATGTGATATCACATGATTTATTGATTTTGATCAATTCACTACTTTTACTTCAGTTAAGACTGTTGACTAAAACACTTGTATTTATTTGTATTTATTTTTTATGTAATTGAAAAAAAAAAATCCAGTATTCAGCATATTCCATGTCATTATTAATTATGTCATGTGGCACAACTGATATTCATCAGGTGCAACCATGTAAATTCTTGATTTAATAGGTCAATAATTAAACTGGACGGACACACACTAAAACCATATCTGCATTTGTGTTCGTAGAAACGACAAGCAAGCGCTACTCTCAAACTCAATTTGTGCACAGCCGGCCTTACTCTCTCAAGTTCTGGAAACAGTCCTCTGAAAAATGCACAGCACACAGTCGAAAAATTTAGTTGTATACTGTTCTGGAACAGTGTTGTAAATAAAACTTAAGCGCTGTTTTCTAATTGCGTCCTCTTTTGGAAGGCCAAACTACTTTGGCTTTCGCAACAAAAAACTCAGCGTCACCATGACATGGCGGCGCCAGCGGCAACAATAACACAGCAAGAATAAAAGTTACGCCTTCTTTCTTTGTGTATACATTTGGGCGGTGTTCTGAAACTCTGCCCCCACAGACTGACATAGATTTGTGGGGGCATGTTTGAACGAATCGCTTTTGGAAGGCGTTGCTTAGCCTTAACTTTTATAAAGAATATCTCTTTAGGTTTCACACTTTGAGCTTTGTAATTCTGCAGATCTTATACATGCACAAACTAACACACTAAAGAAAAAAGAAAACAAGAAATCGCATCATTTGACCCCTTTAATTAAGCCCATTATTTGTTTTGTACATGAATGTCATGGTGCATTAAGCCAGATTTAAAAACAAGTTTTAATATTCTCTTCGTATCTTTCCTCACCACATGGAAAATTATCTATCTGGGTTTGTCCTTGAGTCCTCAGTACGCCGGAACTGGTGAGGTAATGTGTAGATGGAGCTCACGCTGGTTATGGAAATCCCTAATTAAATGTATTTAGCTACGGGCTATGAATGCGAGAGCACATATATTTAATATCTGTCATCACAACCATGATGAGATTTCTTTAGAGATCTCCGCAAGACGAGATGACTGCTCACATTCAGAACACGCTAGGGCAAAGCTGCGCACTGAAACTGTGCTGTTTTAACATATTTACCAGTTTTGCTCAAATCTAACTTACAAAAGGCTATTTGAGGCTTTAAAACTTTTTTTATTTCTCTTCTGGGTTAAGGAGACCAGTAAAGTTCCTTTCTTGAAAAGTGCTGATTTTCCACCCTTGCACAAAACCATGCCAAGAAACGCTGGAGATAAACAACGATAAAGACCATTGTTATTGATCTTTAGCTATAAATACCAAGTGACTTGGCACAATAGTCTTTCTGCTTACTAAAGGCCTCATTAAAACCAGTAGCTCCATGGCTAAGATGAGACAAGCACACTTGCACACACGCCAGGATAAAAAAGAAACTCAAAAGAGATACATGCACAAAAGAAAGACAGGTCATTGCACAGAACAAGTTCGGTTTTCTGGAACTGAACTATAAGTGTGCTGCTACCAAATACGTTTTTAATCTGAAAGTACCCTTCTTAGATGAGTTTCAGTACAAAATTATCTAAGTTAGTCTTAACGTAATCACCAGATAGCACATAAACAGTCCTATATGCTGCCCTTCAATTACCCATGTGCATTATCGATAATCATCAGTCTATAAGCAGAGAAAATGGAATATGTCCACTATTATAATACTGGTCTTGTGTCTTTTTGTGCTACTGCATGACACATTATAATCTTGTAAAATTGGTTAAAAATGAGAGCTATTTCCTTTTCATTATCTCTATTATATATTAATTATTGCCATAATAGAATAACACATCTTTGGAGGGTTTATTGCTTCACTTTTTTAAATCGCAAGGAATTGGACCCTTTACATCAGCTGTTTTGAGAAGGTGCTGTTGCTGTCTATTATAAATAGTATAAGGGCACCACAATGACAGATGATTCTTGGTTAGAGAAGTGGTAAAATAGGACTAAAATTGACCACAATTATGATGTTAGTTCTGTTTTGAAAATAACTTGGTGTTCTGCAGAGGAGGAGGCTTTTTTATTTATTTATTCTTGATCTATATCATGGAAAACAGCTCACGGTGTAATTTAGTCCAAACCATTGTGTATTTGTATTTTTTTTTTTTTTTTTACCATTTTACCATTTCTTGGACGACATTGGAAGACCATATTTTGTAGTGAATAAAGTTTTTTTTTTTTTTTGCAACTGGGGGTTATTACTCTTGCCTCCCTGCAGACCATAAGGGCTTCTGTTCTCCCCTCATATCAGTGTTCAGTTATGCTATAGATTTCATTCCTACAATAAATAAGGAAACACAGCAAGAGCAAAAAATAAATAAAACATCCAAAAACAGTTCTATCATATATGTTCACACTATAGTCAAGAATGTCATTCACTTGTTAGTGATGACATGCTTCAGCAATCACTGTGTAAGGCTGTGAAATATTAGATGACAAAGTACATTTACATGTCTTATTACAGAAATCAATTTGATTTTGTATCACTGGTGATTCATAAACAATGGTCAAAGGGTAAACATTTTTGAGTAACTATCTGTAACAGACATGGTGTCTTTTGTCTATTCAAATATTCCTGTAATATGGATGCTAAATAGTGGACACTATTGTGCTGCAATTTTTTTTTTTTAACTGACCACCAACTGCAACTTTCAGACGCCTTTTTTTTAAAGCCTTTTTTAGCATTTTGTGCCTGCTGTTTAATAATCATTTAAAACTAAACTCTGTCATGGAAATTATGTATAAACCTTAATTAAACAATTTTAAAAAGGAATGTACGCCTGTATGATATTACGCTGTAGACACATTGGACCAGCGGTTTGGGAAATGGATGAATGATTCATGTCCTTTGCCAGTAGCACTGCAATTTAAGCACGCAGTACAGGAGTATCCTTTTCTGACACTGAGGTGAACACTTCCAACACTTTCAACACTCCGAATGAGCCAGCATGACGGACTGGGAAGCGCTAGCCAGGCTCCCAGACTTCGAGCAAACGGAACCAGTGGGACCACAGATGTATCCATGGTGGGACAGCAAGGTGGAGGTCAGGGAACCGACCTAGAAGGCATAGCATCCCGGAGTGAGATCTGAAGTGTGCGGTGCAACACAGAAAAAGTGGGAGGAGCAGTTTGAACTATTAAACGGGAGTGTATACAGCATGTTAAAAATGTTGGGGTCTGTATGATATATTTTTAAAAGAAATTAATTCCGTAAAGACTTCTGTTTCAACTAAATGCTGTTCTCTTGAACTTTCTATTCGAAGAATGCTGAAAACAATTATTACAGTGTCCACAAAAAAAGGAAGCAAAAGCATTTCCAACACTGATAACAAGAAATGTTTCTTGAGCACCAAATCAGCAAATGATAATGACTTCTGTAGGATTATGTGACACTTAAGTTTGGAGAAATGGCTGCTGAATATTCAGCTTTTCTACCAAAGGAATAAATTACCTTTGAATATTTATACAAATATAAAAATATTAGAAACGTCTAAGGTTGTAACCATGTAACCATAGTTCCCTGAGAGAGGAATGAGACGTTACATCAGATGACGAAATGGGTACGTGTTCCGCAGGGCCTGGTGTCTGAGGCACGTGTACCAACTAGCCAATCATGGCGGACGCAGTGATGATGTTGCTGGGTGCTCCCCAGCATATAAAAAGGGCATCTGAAAGCACGTCATTAGCTTCAAATGTCTAGAAGGAAGATGCGCAATGCAGGCACGCTCGAAAAATGTCAAAACAGCATATCGTTCCTCTCTCAGGGAACCAAGTAATTAGAACCTTAAGCCGTGTGTCCACCAAAGCGTTTTTTCACGCGGCTGGCTTTATTTTTCTATTGTTGTCAATGGGAACGCCGCGTTTTTAGAACGCCAGGAGCGTAACGAGGCGCTGAGCGAGTATTTAACGCTCAAGTGCTGAGCGCTCGGCGTTTTTTACAGGTCGCCGAGAGTTGAAGAATGTTCAACTTTAGGTAAAACGCAGCGCTCATCAACTGTCACTTTTTAGCCAACCGTCCAATCACAGTGGAGGAGGGGCGGGACTAATACCACACGGACCAACGGATATTCTGTATCATAGCAACGATGCGTCTCAACTGAAAAAAAAACTGCGCTGCCAAAACGCTCTCAAGCGCCCGCAGCTCGGCGTTTTCAGCAGAGCGCCTAGCGTTTTCAGGTGGCTAAAAACGCTTTGGTGGACACACGGCCTTAGGCACTGAAGCTTAAAAAGTCAGCCAGTGAGAGGAAACACCCTGCACAATGTTGCAGTGGGAAGGAGCGTATAACCTCACTTAATACCCAGATACCTGGGGAAGGTGACAGAAAAGAGAATTATCATCTTAAACATCTGTCTGCTCTACTTCCGAATATATTATCAGGGAGCCAAACACGTTGTGCCAGCTCAACCTGATGCCAGCCATTCCCCCTTTTTAAATTTTATTATTACCGTATTGTTCTGAATATGCTACGAACCTGAATATAAGACGACCCCCATTTTCAAGATGCACCTTTTGGAAAAAGGCCATTTGAAGAATTAATATTTTCTTTTGAAGAAAAGTTCTAACTTAGTATGTTTCACTATGACTGATTTCTCACCTTTTTATGTACCTGTAGCCTACATGTATGTACCTGTACCTTATGTATCTGATCCAGGGGGGTTATGAATGTGTTTTCACATAGCGCTGAAAAAACAGTGTCTCCCTGAAGTCGGAGGGCAAGCACTACATTACGCTGCGTCATTCTTACTCCACATCAAAGCAGCCGCTTCGAGGATATTGACAGGCAAGTACGTCAGTACATAGCCAAAATAAGAAATGATGGGCCTCACTGGTGGGTAAGTTCAGCTCTTTGTCAAATATCCAGTGCCTTTAGCTGGATGACGGCTCTGGTTATGGGCAGCCCCTCATTTCTTTTTTGGCTATACTGACACACTTGCGTGTCAGTTTCTTCGAAGCGGCTACTTTTGGTCTGCGGGAAGCTTTTCTTTGACTGTTACCATTTTTAAGACTCGCCATCTTCTAACGTTACACTCTGACACCGTATTTCTTGGCTGCTTAATGAGAGTTGTTTGATGACTCGTATTGATGTTTGATGACTCGTATTTACACGTTTTTGGTGCTCCCTATTGTTGCGGGTGTATTATTGACATTGACATTATTGACCCGAATATAAGACAAGCCCATTTTTCAGATGCAGAGCTAGGAGGAGAAGTGAGGGGAACTTGCTCACGCTCCTCAAGCAGCTTCGGCTGAGATCCCCCCGGCTGAAAGCTGCGTGCGGCCTCGGCAAGCACAGCTCCAGCCGCGAGGCTGAGCGGCTTGACACTCTTTACTCATGAAGAGCGCCAGACGAGAGCGGAGCTTTCTCAAAGAGAAATCACAATGCATGCATCCATCCCCCTCGAGGGCAGAATGTGTGTGCTTCACTCCTAGACAGATAACACACGTATCGTGACCATCAGCAGGCGTCATGAAACGCGGCCATGTTTCCTTCTCTTTTACAAACTGAAATCTTCACACAGCACTCAGACAAGCGGCTTCCTGAAGACATTGAAACTGATGACGTGTTTTCAGGTGCCTTTTGTATATGCTGGGAAGCACCCTGCGATGTCATCAATGCGTCTGCCATGATTGGCTATCCACCATGATATGGCGTATCCCCATTGCGTTATTTGACTCAGCGTTGAGTTATTTTAAATTGTAATGATATAATAATTTCACATTTACCATTTATTTATCAAATAAATGCAGCCTTGGTGGGCACAAGGTGGCATTTACACTACATCTTGATGCTCAATTCTGATTTGTTGACTATATTTACTTTTTTTTTTTTTTATAACCAGCTTACATCTTCTTTTAAAAGTGTCCCTTATCCAGTATCTGCATTTACACTATATACTTGGCGAAACAACCCAAAGGAGACATACTGACTACAGACCCGGAAAAGCTTAGGCTGAAAAGGAAGCAAAAAAGCAGTGATTTGCAACGGATGGAGACAAATTGATGATACAAGCTTTTGCTTCCCCTTCGCATCAAAGGCTCAACAAGATTTTTTAATGATGTATAACTTGTATTGACAGGGGAATATCCGATCTGTCCACCTACATGGCAGACGCAAATGCACGTATCCGATTTATATCAGATTTATTTCCACATATGAATGAGGCCTAAAACCAATCTAAAAGAGTATCATAATCCATGTGCTTTTTTTCCTGCTTGCACGTTCGTGGGACATATCCAATCTCTGCCACATGGGAGGGACATTTTTTAAAATTGGGTCACTTGAACCATGTAATGTAAATTTGGCCGAGACATACCGACCTCTAGACTTAAAGTTCTCTCCAGCTCTCAGATTCCCATCACTGGTGGGACTGAGAACACTTTACAGTTGTTTACCTTTCATAACCAAAATACTAAAAATATATCTTCCAGACATTTTTAGTCTGTTTTAATAAACATTCCATAGTGAAACATTCCATAGTGAAACGTTTTCTCTTCAAGTGGAAAAAAAAAAAAGATTGTTAAACCAGCTGTTTTATTACTGTCAAATGTATTCTTTTATAAGGTAGAGACTGTGTGTATTTGCACAATACACACTGTATTTCACGTCCCTGCACCCAAGTGTATTTCACTTCCCTGCATCCAGTTCATTACTTAATTAATCATATAATCATGATTCTGTCATTCAAGCAACATAGCGGACCAAGCAACACTCACAAAAATATATATATTTTAATGGTCTCTATAGCTGCATGCTGAAATGTACTCAAGTCAGAAGAAGAAGATCTGAAGGGAAAAACATTAAAGTTGGCTTGAATTTTAGTTACCATTTTACAGAATCATAGTGGTGGTATAATGAACCCAGCAATGTCTTCCTGTGTAACCCCATCAGATGGTGACTGTACCAAGAGAGAAGAAACTGATTAAATAATACAGAAAAAAAATTGCCCCTGTTCTCATAGGACACAAGTTCCATCCAGCTGTTCATGTTAATACTCAACCTCATTATTCAAAAGTGACAGAAAATATGATTTGGATGATATGCATATGATTTAGAGAGATAGCTATCAAAATGGAGGTTGGGGGTAGGAAGCACCTTTGAATACAAATATCAAAGACATGTGCACAGACAGCAACGGAGCAGATGGATCTCGGGTCACCTGAGATCTCTTTGTCTAACGGTGTTAGAAAGAAGCGAGGAGGACTGACACTACGAGGTGAGCTCCATCAGCTGAGGATCACTCTTCAGATAAAGCAAAGCTGCGGCAGATGCAGAATAAAGCTAAGGATTCAGAACAGGTGCTTTCACTTACTCACAGCCTGATTGTCTTAACCCTTTGTCTGGGGCATCATTGATGTCCACTAACAGGTTTGCAGGGCTGACGCAGGCGAGGGCTGCCATGTCACTGAGATGTTCTCAGAAAGAGGGAAGAATAAAATAAATTTACTCACATTCTCAAAATCAAACCATAAAATAGTATAACAGCAAAACTGTCCTATGAGCTAAACTCTGGATGACAGCGGCCCAGGACCGAATGTTGTTTATCCCTGATCTATAAGACATATCTTTAGTGTTTCTAATATATACTCATACTGTTCATATTTTTTTAAAACAATATCTCATATCATAATCTAATATCCATGTGTAAAAAGTCAGTTTCAAGTACAATATTTGCCTCTGAGATAAAGTGAAGTTGAATAACAATCTAAAGTACTTCAAATGTATACTTAAATTCAGAGTTAAATGTATTTCATTACATATTCCACCACTGGTTATTTGGAAAATGAAACTAATAAAATGTATTGTCACATTAACAAATTGTTGCTAGCTGTGTCCCGGGAGTTGTTCAATGGAACGGTCTGGTTTTGTCATCTGGCAACTGGTGACAGCCAACGAGCGGTAGTAACATTTGTACTTTATGTATAAAACTTTATATAAGTTATATATAGTTATAACTGCCTAAAAATGTTCACCATGGTCAATGTATGTACATAATAAATTCTAAAGAGTATAAACCTATGTAAAATTACATACTGGTAACATATAAGGCAACATTTGAACTTTTTTTTTTATTATTTTTTTTTATTATTATTTTTATTATTGTTTTCATTAGATACATTAGATTACTCGATTAAATTGAAACCCAATACTTAAATTTAAAAGTGTAATCTCAATTTCGTCTCCAGCACAATTAATTAATTGTGCCGGAGTGAAGGATCCTTCTGATGTATCCTGCATTCCCGGGAAAAGAAGGACGCATTTGCAGGCCGCATTTTGGCTGGACCCCAAATGGCACACTTCATGTGGACTCATTCGGCATTTCAGCACTCAGAAGTGTGCTCGTGAGCGCCGCCTTTGTGCCCTCGATGCAGGCTTCTTTCGCGAGTTCGGAAACTTTGCAAATACTCTGAATAATTAAGACATGAGTATTTGCATGTTCGAGATGAGATGGGTAAAAATTGTACCCATTCAATATTCTTTGTGTAGACTTATAGGTAAAGTATGAAATGAATACAGCACAAAAACTCTCAGTAGACATCAACAAATCTATAACACAATAGCAGCTTAAGATAATGACTATCTAGAATATACAGCAGGACACACAATAGGCTATTCTTAATCTCTCATCATTCTCTTCTTCATTTCTATTTCCCTTCTCTCTAATTTTCCTCTACCCTGCCTCATCCTCTCTGCTAGCTCGCTGTGGATAGCTGTGTGATGTTGGGCTTCGCTCATCATTGCAGCTCTCATAAAAACTTAGGATCAGCTGCTTTCCAGACAGACTTGGCATACTCTAAATTGTGTTCTTAGATTAGCTAGTATGTTGTTGTAAATATTTGCACATTAATTTCCTGTCTTTCAAAGTCACAGATCTGTTTGCTTGGACTCATGCAAAGCAATGTTACCCAAAGTATGTTTTTCATCAATAAACAGGGCTTGTTAATGGGGTGAAAGTTCAGAATGGTTTTAGGGCTGAGTTGACTATAACAATTTCCCAATTTGGTAACACTTTATAATAACTGCACCCTATTAATCATTAGTTAAAGGGCACCTATTATGACATTTAAAATGTTCCTAATGTTGTTTAGGGAGTCCCCAACAACAGTTTTACATGCATGCAATGACAAAAAACACTTTTGTTGTCGTATAATATGCATTTATTTTTACCTGATTTGCTCACCGACTCCCAAATGATTCGTTCAACGACTCGTTTTTCAAACCCCTCCTTTGCGCGACGCTAATCTGCGTTGATTGGTCAGATGACCCAGCAGTGTTTACAGAGATAATACTTACTGTTTAACACGGAGTTCAATGATGCTTTTATCAATTAAATTGTGTTATAATAATTATTATAGTCCACTGCTTTATAGTTTGTAGTAAAAAACTAAAAATAAGATAAAGAATGTAATGTTATGTTAGCGAGCATAGCCCAGAGTTCATATTGTAAAAGCACAATCAGTCTTTGTTTGCGTTAGCCCGATGCATAAACATAACGTTTTTACAAAAATAAAATAAATAAAATGTAGTTACGTTACTACGAGGTATTACTCTATTCTTTAAGACAACTCCGAAAACAACGACAAACACTTCACATCTCAATACAATTGTCATTGAAGACCTAGAAGCTAAACGGTGCTTACACAACAAACAAAATAATTATTAAGCATGCTACATAAAACATAAAAGCAACAATTATTAATAACACTTACAGGTTGTGATACGGAGGAGGAAGCTGATGCAAATACACTTGGAACTGAACCTTCCTTCAATATCAGCCGACTCGCGAATCCAAGTTTGTGTGCATTTAAGTTGGTAAAGCAATCATCTTCAAAATGGCGCGAGCAAAGCACAAGGCTCGGACTATACTTCTGTGGTATAGTTGTATATATGAATTGTAGCCACTTAGTCTTCAAATGCTCCTCCTTGGGCAGATGAAAAAAGTTTGCTTTTGAGTCGCACTTCAGAACACAGCGTCTCGTCGCCATGATATTTTCCCTGGCCTTGGAGCGCAATAAGTGGGCGTATCGTATTCAAATAACTTGACAAGTTGACGTCATCTAGTCAGAGAAAAAGCTTCTAACGATTCATAAAAATGACTCAGAGTCGACTCTTACTTTTGAAAGACAATAACTTTATATACGGTGCACTTTCATATTTCAAACTTTGCAGGATGTTTTTGTTCACTTAGATCTATGTTACACACTACATGAAAGGTAAATTTCAAAATTCCATAATAGGTGCCCTTTAAGCATTAGTAAACAGTTAGTTCATCATTTATAAAACATTAATATACATTATACATATTTCTTGATTTATAATCATATCTATAATGTGTTCTAATAATAAATTAATAATTTCTAAATGAAGTCCTATATCATTATTTACAAACCAGTTATTTAAGAGTTGTTGATTCATAAGATCACTTAGAAAGTGTAAGTAAATGGAGTAAATTCAGGTATTTATAAAGCATTTAGTAGTGGTCAGTTAACTATTTTTGTGAGCTCATCTAAAGTGAGGACTATTCATGCCTTTTAAAGCATTTACAGAGGAGATTTAAAGGCTCATTTGTCTTTTAAACAGAAAAAGGAAACAAACACATCACAGTGATACTGAACATAGAAATATTAACAGCCTTTAAATCTCCTTTGTAAATGCTTTACAAGGCATAAATAGTCCTCACTTTAGATGAACTCACAAAAATAGTTAACTGACCACTACAAAATGCTTTATAACTGAATTAACCCTGAATTTAATACATAATTTATTACACACTAAGTAACTATTACTATATGAATAATAAGATCTATGAATGTACATCTAAATAGTTTATTAATCATTTACTTGCACTTTCGTGATCTTATGAACCACTGACAACTCTTAAATAACTGGTGTGTAAACAGTGTGATACTTCATTTAGATATATATATGCTTTTAAATCAAGAATAAAGCATTTATGGCTGTATTTATAAACTGCGTAAACAGTTAATTCATCATCTAGCATTAATGTCTATTAATGCTTTATAGATGATGAATTAACTGTTTACTAATGCTTAACTAATGATTAGCGTGCAGTTATTATAAAGTGTTACCCTCAATATTTATCAATCTTCATTTTGAATGTTCAGTTGAAACATAATTTGTAGCACACCTGCCATCCAATAGTTACTTTTGATAAGAAACAAGAACACAGCTATCAAATTCAGGCCATTTTAATCACAAAATTCAAACAATAAATGTTGACGCTCTTTAATGTGGCGTGACAGATCACTGTAGTATAAGTTCAAGCATCAGCGCTGAGCACATCTGAACAAAATCAAACCGAATTTAAAAAAATGGAATCAAATTGATAATAATATAAATGTTAACTAAACTGAAAACAAAACTGAAAGTGAACTTGACCGTCATGATCAAAATCATAAAAGCAGCTTTGATATTTTGATAATGAGTTGTTTTGTGTTTCACAGGGGAAAAAATATTTAAAAAAATTCAAGTGACAGTGATAGTCTTTCAAATTCGGAAGAAAATTATCTGAAAATGTGTGACTCAGTTGAACTGACCAAACTTAGACAAAGGCTTTGAAAAAGAATGGCTTTACCACTTGGTGAAAATTTGATAATAAAAAAAAACACACACACGCTTATTCTTATCGTTCCATAAAATCTCGCATTTCGATTTAAAGGGTTGGTTGATTATGATTTCACTTTTATAACTTTAGTTAGTGTGTAATTTTGCTGTTTATAAATAACATCTGCAAAGTTACAACGCTCAAAGTTCAAAGCAAAGGAAGATATTTGCTATTAAAGAAATAGTTTTTAAAGGACTAACAAACGGCTAGTAGGGACTACACAACATTCCTCCCGGGTTAGTGACATCACCAACCGTATAATTTACATAAACCCTGCCACAAAGTGGCAGAAAGAAACAAAGTTTTGTTACATTACCAGGTTGCTACAATTAACACTTCTGAGGAGAAACTGGTCACAAACTTTTGCATTGAAAAGTTTACCATAGCATTGAATCTTTGAAGAAATTCAAGAGTTGTGTTTGAAGCAGATTACCAAAACAATTGTATCACTATTGAATTATAAACAACTCTGTGTAATGATTAATTAGTTTCATTGATTTTTGTAGCGCACTCTGTTCTGAGACCAAAGTGTATGCAGCCCTGGAGTGTGTGTGCAGGTACCCTCAAAAACTCACTGGGCAGTGGTTATGCTGAATCCAGCACTCCGACCATGTACTTTGTTCCGTACAAACCCATTATTCTTGCACCAACTTTGTGCTGCTGAGGTAACTGTTATCTTTTAAACTGACTTTTGAAACCATGAAAGCAGGAACAACCTTAAAAGAACTGAGAGAGTGTTTTAGATTTAGAGTGCATTTTGTATTAGAGTGAGTTTGGATTTTCTCTCCTTCTCTGTCTTGTTACATTATTTCATTTGGCTGACATTTTTAATCTGTGAAAATCCATTTTAGCTGGTGTTAGCAATTTTTTTTTTAGAAATGCACGGGAGTAAGAACAGTTTCATCCTTTCCCATGCATAATCAACTGGAAGGTGCATGAGGTCAGAAGTACAGCAAAAACTAAGACGGTCACATACACATCCTATCTATAACCATAGTGCCCTGGAGTAATACATGTACTAAAAGTTGACTGAAAAACAGAGATTATCCATGAAAACACAAGGAGAGAAGGGGAAAGCTTAAAAAAGATGCAAATTACAAGTTATGGAATTGTTATGGTGCTTTTGCTCCATTTTTGAAGCTTTAAAGCTTATAATCCAACCTAGGCTCATTGGAAAAACCTTCTCCTACCTACATTTTTGCAGAACTCCTAAAACATACTTATACCTTGCATATAATTGACTGCAAATTAACACTATAGAGGCAGTAAAAAAAATTAAAATAATAATATTCCTTTTTATACAAATTATTATGAGGGCTCCATTATTGATTATCGAATAATAAAATAGTATTTTCATGCGGCTCTGTGCACAACACTGTTATGACCTCAAAACACTTTCAGTGCATGATTTGTAAACTAATACCTTTTGACATTTGCATCACATAAGCTCCATAATGGCTTTTCTGATGTAGTAAACTTGCTCTGTAGCTCACCTGATACTGTACGCTCATGTCCCGTAATGTACATAATATTCAAACGCAATAGATAATTAACCTTTTAGTGAGACTCACCGGACATTTCATTTCTGAACTGCCACGATACGCCATAAAACAGCCAGTGTATAAAATGTTGCCATGATTCCAGTAAATTATGACAGAATTAAAAAAAATTGTAGTTTGCTAAATCATGACTCTAATTGACCATGTGAAATCAAGCGTCTCTACCTTTCTACCTTTTTTCTGCTGTCATGTTAAATATAACAGCTAATTATCTTATATGCACATGTGTCTTCCAGATATGAAATGTTTCTGTCAGACAAATACATGTTTCTGTGACTGTGTCGTGGCAAAATACACAGGGCACTAATAATAGGGTACCATTTCAAGAATGTTCCAGGAGTTTTAATTATGTTTCCAAAATGTTTCCAAATGTCTAAGTTCAAAATTTAAATTAGTAAAATCTAAGTTAAAATCTAGTCTTAAAACCTATTACTAGTCTGGCATTTGACGCTATGTGAGAGTTGTTTTATTGTTGTATTTCTGTGCTGCTGACTGTTTGTATCATTGATATATTAGGACATATGTGTACAGCACTTTGTTGAAAAAAAGTATTTAAAAAAAGTGCTTTATAAATAAACTTTGACTTTGACTTTGACTTTGAAAATGGTCTCTCAACAGTTTGAAGTCATCATAACAATCGGACCTTAAGCATGCACCATATTTAATTTGATTAAAATGAAAACAAGGATAATTCAGCGTTTTGTCAGTTGAACAGTCTATATACCAAGTTACACAACAGTCTTTCATTCACAGATAAATTAAATAAGGTGTCTATCCTGCCTAAGGTCCAATGCATTTTCATGGACTGACCTCTCACAGATTGTGGAATGATGTTTTATTTAAATAATAGATTTGACTCATTTGCTAAAATCCAGGACCAACATGTTCATTTTGGTGGTGCTGCTTGCTAAATCTCCCAATGTGGGCCCAAAATCATAACAGAATTACCTGACAAAGCTAGTTAGCGGTGGCTGGCCAAGCTTTCTTCATTCTGTTCTAATTAGATTTGAGATCAAAACCGTTTCAAATCGATACAAAACAAATCGATACACTGACTGAGCTAAACATGTTGTGAATTACATACTTGAACATAGGTATTGTTTGCTATTAATTGGTTGCTGTAAGAAGTACTTATTAGAACTAGGATTATTTGCCCCAAATTAACAAACTTGCTTAACTAGGATAATTAGGCTTGATCGGAAGCAGAAAACATTTGCACTGCATCGATTTCTTCAGCCATTATGTTGTGTAATGATTGAGCTTGGTTTGTTAATTGTAATGAGCTAGAAAATCTAATGGGAGCCTGTGGGAAAAGTTGCTTGCTTGGATACACATGGATATTGGATGTCTGATGTAGAAATAGTGAAGTTAACGTTGGAGCAAAAATGGTCAATGTCATTAAACTGTAGAAAAAAAGTAAATACTTAAAGCCAAAAAAAACATGCCAAAAATGACTACTGTGTTGACATGTAAACACCCAGATATTCATAAAAACTCATATGCTCACACATAACAGAGAGTAGATGAGTTGAAGTGAGCAAGTACAAAGCTGAAGTATAAATGCTAAAGGCTTGTGTGTCTGACAGTTTCTGGGTAATGCCTGAGCTTCTCAATGCTTGAATGGAATAACTTCATGCGTAGCCTTTAAATTATGTATTTTATTTTACAAACAAACTTGACATGTCGATTTGGAAAGTAAACATTACTGTGTGTAATTTGCAACAAGCCCAGACTTTTAAAAAAAAGTTAGTATTCTCCATTATTTTATGTTGCTTCATATTGTGCACTAAGGTTACTATGGGCAATGTGAAGGTTAAGCATAACTTCTTAATATGGACACCAAAATAAATATGCACAGTTCTGCATGTGCTGTAAAACAGGTCTTAGACTTGATCTCTTTCTTTGTAACAGTCTCTTTACTCTTTATTTCTGTTTTTCTATTTATTTGTTTGTAGATGGCTAAAATAATCAGCACCCCAGACGTGTATGAGGGTGAGTTCATGTTTGTGTGAGTCAGAAAGGATTTCATGGTGGTACACTCCTTGAAGAAGTTTTCAGGAGACCCTGATCTAAACTCATCCTTTTTAGACAGTCTCACATCTTCAATTTCAGACATGTCTAATAACAATAGTTCAGTCTTCCAATTAGTCTTCCCGCACTATAGCGATTCAGGCAGTGTTTTAGCCTTTAGTTAAATATGATGTAATAATTAGTCCACTGGAAGCAAGTTTCAAGAGAACCCAAGTGCAGTTTATTTACAAATCAAAACAAGATCCAACATAAAACAAAAGTATGGCGTGGCATGAAACTTGGACTTGGACTTGGTACAAAACAGGTACATGAAACGAAACCAAATCGTGACATATAATTGTTATTTTTATTTCTTATGCATGATTTTTTATTTCTTATGCATATGTTGTGATTTTATAATTATTTGAATTCATTTTCTATGTAAAGCACTTTGAATTACCATTGTGTATGAAATGTGCTAAATAAACTTGGCTTGTTTGCCTAGTGTAATTTTGTACATTTAGCTATGCACATTAAATAAAATAAAATAAAAATATATGAATGAAAAATTAATAAAATATTTGCAAGAATATGAAACAGCGTTCCAAGTTTCATTCAGAGTTGTAAATGCAGCCAAAATGAATCTCTCATTCAGTATGGACAAAATTATGTATAGTTATTAATAAACTTTCCCATACAAATTAAAGTATTTGTTCAATTGAGTCTACTATTTTGAGTCTATTCTTCTACAATAACTCGGTAACAGGGTTGAAGGGTTAAACTTGAATAATATTTGCACAAAATGGAAATAGGTTAAATGAGATCAAATGTTAAACATTTGTGTAATGTGGATTTTTTTGTGTGCAAAAACGCTTAAAATGTGGGACAAGCCAAAATATATGAAAAGAGTTTGTTTACTATTATATATTATATGAATTCAACAGAATACATATTTGATATATTTTTCATGTTAGGTTACTTTGATGTTGTAGTTTAAGATATCTAATAAACCTGGATATCTAAAAAGATAATTTGTTAATACTAAGAAAGCATGAGTGTGCCATATAGTTGGTAAGTGCCATATAAATATATTTAGATCTGTGTTTTGTGTATATGAGAAAGGGAGAGATGGAAAAACATGAGTGCTCTGACAAGCAGCTCTGTCAAAATGTTATTGAGTGTCCTTCTCAGTGCGTGTCAGCCTTTGACTCTTACATTTGACTCTCTCAGGGCTATTTAGAAATACTCTGATTATTTTTGTATTAATTTGGCAGAATTGTTTTGAAAATACTCTGCCTTGGAGGGTTTTGTAAGGAAATATGAAATGCTATGAGTGTGTTAACAAGGATAAAATTGGTGGCATGACCCATATTTCTGCCAATTTAGGTGTAAGATTACCACAGCGCAGACTTCAAAAGGAAGACCGTCACACCAGTATCTGGAGCCCTGAGCTAGTCAGTTGTTAATACACGTGCGTGTGCTTGACACAATGGACTGCACACACACATGTACCTGAACACACTGTCTACTGCACATCTATCTATCTATCTATCTATCTATCTATCTATCTATCTATCTATCTATCTATCTATCTATCTATCTATCTATCTATCTATCTATCTATCTATCTATCTATCTATTTTATATTGAATTTTCGAATCATTGTCATATTCAACATGCCTATATTGCTTTTTAGAGTTACATATTTTTTATTTATTTATTGAAGTGCTGTGATACTTATAAGGGATATTCAGAGATTGTATTAAGATAGCATAGCTATTTATTACAATGATAAAAGCTTGTTGTTTTAGAGTCTCAGTTAGAGTTACAATGTTTGTACCAGAGATATTGCATCTTGATAAAAATGTGAGTTATTGCTGTCTCAAGACTTTTGCCAGAGGGTCCAGTGCATATGCTTTGCATGTGCATTCATGTGTCTGATGCCTTTAATTGTGGAGATTGTGTCTCTCTCTCTGTTCATGAGCAAATACAGTTAAAGAGGAACAACACCACCACTCTGTGCTCAGAAGACATCACTGCATGCATCCCTTTTATATCAGCAGTTACAACTCTCACCAACATCATTCTTAACAACGTTATTACTCCGTTACCAGCTGTTGTGTCACAATTCACAACAATTCATTTGGATTGGAACAATTTCCCAGTTGCAATCTGCATTACAACTGTAAGTCACATTACGGGTGCTATAATAACAGCAAGTTTGTTGCCACGGGCAGGGATAACATGCTTGAATCTATTTTCCTCTACAGGAGGCTATTTTATTTTATCCTTGTTTTAATTTCTACTCTGGAAGACGTAAGTGGTCATATACAGCACATCAGTGTTGTGGGTAACAGCACAGTGACAATGGGTTTGCTGTCAAAATAAAGCAGAATTGAATGAGAAGATTATAGAGGAGAACACAAAAGCCAGAGGAGGGAGGAAAAGTTTTAATAAACTGTACCCCAGAGGGACACTATATTGTATCTGCTCACAACTACCAGACAAACACATTTGAGCACAAACAGAAAGCAAACAGCAGAAGCTAAATGAGGAGATGAATAGTAAGGAAGAAAGAGAAAAGAAATGGAGCCCTGTGCCTTTTAACAAATGCAGCTCGAGCTGACCACTATATGGCCCACAGCTGCTATAATGATAGCGTACCAAAACACATAGTGCCTAATTTCTTTTTTAAAGCCAAATCTGTCTTGTCACAAGTTAAGGGTTCTGCCATTAGAGGAAGTTGGTGCGCAATTGAATGGCTCCAAAAACATGTGCTCGCTGTTCAGGGGTCTTGTGGGACCCTGTTGGTTGGGTAAAAGGAGAAAGTACACAGATGAAAAGAAACAAGAAGAAAGAGGGCAGAAGAATGAGGACAGAGAGAGACTAGATTGGATGATGTCTGAAGAGAGGAGAAAGTCATTAGAGTTTGACTTGGGTTCTGTAACAATTAACTTTGCCGAAAATAGCGCAGAATGCACGTGCTGTGCATCGCAGTCCACGTTTTTTTGACAGCCCTCATGCCCAGTGGAGAGATAATAAGAGGACTGTTTTCTTTGTGATAACATACAGCAAAACATTTGACAATTATAATCAATTGATATGACCCAGCTTGGCAATTTAAAATATAATGATGGTAATTTGTTTTATATACTATATTGTATCAGGTTCTCAATCCCTGACAAAGCAGAACTGGCAGAAGAGATAATGAAGAGATAATTTGAGTGGGCAATTGATGAGAGCAGCGCTCTTCTTTCTGCCATTGTCAAAAATAAAATAGTACCCTAATCAGTTCATTTCAGTGATCTAAACAATGGTCTTTGCAAATTGAACTATTAATTCCAGGAATATGTTAGCACTTTGCCAATGCATTTACTTAAAGCGAAAATAAATGCTTAAAACTGAATTATTTCCATTTACACTTTAAGGCGTAGCTTCCTTACCTCAAGCAAGCAAGATTTATTTATATAGCACTTTTCCAAACAAATCAATGCAGTTCAAAGTGCTTTACTGGCACAAAAAAAAAAATTAAATAAAAAGAGAGAAGAGATACAAGTACAAGTAATATACTGTACAAGAATAAAAATACAAATGTATAAGGATTATTAAAATAATGAAAACATTAAATAAAAAAAAACATTGTAAAATATTACAGGAATACCAGAATAAAGAGATATGTTTTTAATTTAGCCTTTTACATTTTCAGCACTTCTTACTCCTGGAAGGTTATGGTGTGGAGCGTAGCGGCTTAAAGCAGCATCACCAAATCTGTTTGTTCTACCGTGTGGTACTATTAACAGAAAATAATCCGATGATCTGAGAGTCCTTACAGGTTCATATACTGTAAGCGTTTTTAAAAGATAGGTGTAATGTGTTCTCTCTTTGTCAATATACTCGAGTAGTAGAGTTTTGTGTTAATTGTAGTTGATTAATTGTAGTCTTTGGTAGGCCAGAAAGGAGGGCATTACAATAATCTAGTCTGCTAGTTATAACATAGAAAGAAAAGAAAGAAATTGTCTTATTTTAGCAATGTTCTTTAGATGATAAAATGCTATTTTAGTAATATTTCGTACATGTGCTTTAAAATTAAAATCAGAGTAAAGGACAACGCCTAATTTTTTTGCCACTTTGCTTGGGTTTAATCCCAGGATATTTTATTTAGGGGTACATTTTTCTCGCTTTTGATCCAATTATCAAAACTTCTGTTTTGTCTTTGTTGAGTTTTAAGACATTTTGCGACATCCAGTCTTTTATGTCTTGGATGCTATTTGCAAGTGAATCAATTTGCCCAGTGTCATCAAGGTGCAGGTGTTTTCAGTGCGGGTCTGCAATGGAAGGAGGTGGTAGGGGCCCATGGAAAATTGGAGATAAAAAATAAAAAATGAAGTTAAAAAAAAACAAAACAAATATGCATGTTTTGCAGAATCTTTTTTGAATGTCCATCTCTCCATTTTTTTTCTTCTACATAATGTTCAATATAGTTTGTATACTATTTGTGTAGCAAACTACAAAATACTTATCACCGTCATCTTTATCTTGCTCAGCAGTTATTTTCAATAAAGCTGCTAAGGAATTATTATGAAAAGTGATATAAATGTGAATGTAAATGTTGATCTTGAAAATGTTTCTATATACTTTAATATTACGTAGAAAAAAAAAACATAGTATATAGTTAACTTTTTCACAAAAAAATGTTGCAAGTATTAGCCTATGATAAAAAAAAACAGTAGGAGGCCTAAAGTTACTTATTGACTTTGACCAGTGTTGGCTCTTAAAATGGCACTTCGACAATGAATAAAATAAAAAAAGCTTTGTAGGAACAATATGAAATGAAACTTACCACAAAATAAAAATCATGTAATTTACTCTCCTTCATGTCGCTCCAAACTTGTTCTTGTCCCGGGATAAGAGCTTGACGATTCTGAATACCAACATCCCAAAAAACAAAATGCACATAAGCTTGCGCTTGATGTCATATAAGGAGAAGGCGGCAGGGTCAGAGCCTTATATAGAGATATGGCTCTGGGCATGGAAAACTAAACTGCCATTAAACATCATTGGTTGATTCGCACATATCATCGACTGACTGGGGTATATTTGAATGCGTGTAAGAGAACAAGATTTCAGAACTGATTAGGGAAGTAAAAATAATATTTCATCTGAACAGATTTTTTTGAATGCCATAAATTCTGGAAAGATATGCCGTTTGCAGCCAAATGTTAAAGAGATACAGTAGCTCAGGCAAAAAGGAAAAAATCTGTCATAATTTACTCTAATGTCATTCCAAACCCTTTTGTTGTTCTTCGGAACACAAATTAAGATATTTTTCATAAAATCTGAGCGATTTTTCTCCCTCTATTGACAGCTATGCAACCACTTTGACGCTTCAAAAAGTTCATAAAGAGATTGTAAACTAATCCATGAATTGAGTTAACACAATCACTTTATATGCTGAATAGATTTAAGTTTTTATTCACATAAACATTCATCAACGCACACATCAGTTGTGGTAAACGGAAGCTCAAGCATGCTTGCTTGACAATTGAGAACCAATACGGTTCATTCTCATGTTATGCAGCACATTTGAGCTTCCACAAGAACAAATGAGGTTTGTTCCCGCATGTCAAGCAGGTTCAGCTGAGCTTCTGATCAATGTTTATATGTGAATAAGACCTAAAATACCTGAAAAAGTGAATGAAAGTCGAATATTTTGGACTATACCACTCAATTCATATGGATTAGTTTTACAATCATTTTGAAGCGTCAAAGTGGTAGTTGCGTACAGCTGTCAATGGAGAGTACATCAGACTTGGTAAAACTTTACAATAAGATTTCATTAGTTAAAGCTGCAGTCCGGCACTTTTTTGGGTTTAAAAATATCAAAAAATACATTTTTGAAAAAAAACGTAACCAGACAGTGTTCAAAATGATCTGCTTGCCTTACCTCGATTCAAAACGGTAAGCTTGTAATAATGATTTTAATTCTAGTGGTACTAGTGGATTTCCGCGGGAATTTCGAGCATGTCTTTGCGTCATTACGTCACTTCTGTACACATAGAGAAGGAGTCTCGGCTAGTCGGCTATTATAGCGTGTGTGGATGATGGTGGAGATTTAGCTTAGCACTTGGTATGGTGGATCCCGAAAGTTTAAAGCGACAATCACCAGTGACAACTGGAGATTCACCAGTTGTAAAACCCAAAGACTTCGGACTTCAGAAAAAATATATTTTTCACGTTTTGACGTGATATAAGCAATCGTTAGATTTAATCAGCATGCTATAGCCTACTACAATGCTTCCCCCCACCCCCCGAATTTGGTCAGAACAAAAGTGAATGTTACTTACTTGTTCAGATGACATTTTTCGATGAAAATTCTAATGTTGACACTTTCAAAAAGTATACTCTGAGATTGCTGATGACAGTACAGTATCCACAGCGACGCGGCAGCGACAGGTTCTCCTCAATAGGGATGTTCGCCGGAGTCAAATGTGACGTCACGATATGGGCGTGGTCGCGAACTGGTTGGCAGAAAGAACCAAAACATGTCGCAGTCTCGCAGCAGTCTACCTGTGTTTTGTCAGCATATGCTAATTATTTGTCCGAAGAACCAAAAAATTGATATAAGGTTAAGCTTTTATATAACCAGGGTTCATGTTCTCTGCCTGATCAATATCACCTGAGTGAGAATTGGAGCAAAAGCCCGGACACATGGCCAGATTTGACATTCGGCGACATCTATCTGCATCTCATCGACACGCCATCTATGTTTACCAGAGAGTCGATGAAGGCGTACAAATCTTTAGATGCCTATAAATTAAGTAATAATTACGAATATTACTTGTTGTAAGATAACTGGTAAATATGTTACAACTAGAGTAAAAATACAGGTGTAATTTATCCATGGGCTATATTCAAAATTATCTTACCTCTGATATATAACATTGGTTAACATATACGTAAAATGTATGAATGAAAATACAATAATTTGCCATTAATTTATAAGGGTATGTCAGTGTTATTATACTTCCATTGCTCAGTCACAGCATGCACAAAAAGTTATGTAAACAAACACTTTGACACGTCTTCCGCGGTATTTTGTACAGTTATTCATTCATTAATTAACCCATCAATGCGATAGAACCTACTAGTAACATTTATTTACAAAATTAGTTTTAATTTTTAACGCAAAATGTAGGTAGCAGACGCGATCGTGGTCCGCTGGCTCCCATTGTTTTCCGCTGGGTATAGACGCCTAATTGCAGAAATTCAAAGCTTTCTTTCTTGATTCAGGCTGTTTAGGTACACGATAGAAGCTCTTGGGGTTATTACTCTTATCGAACCTGTTAACACAGCCGATCACAAAGCACTATACAACCATTTTCTTCTGTGTTTGCGCTGCGCTTTAAGCGGTCATTACTTTTCTTCTGCCAACCAGAGCGCGTCGTGACGTCACGGCGAACATCCCTATACATTGTGTTCATCCGCGCTGTTTCATGCCGATTTACTACCCACGCACAGTTAATAATTCCGCGAATAACTGCAATTGCAGATTTCGAACAGAGATGGCGACAAAGAGGAAAAACGACGGACTGCAGCTTTAACTACTTTAGTTAACATGAATATATGAATATATAAGAATGAACGATACTTCTACAGCATTTTAATTTTAAAGGGGTCATGACATGTTTTTTTTTATTTTATTATTATGTTCCCTTAGGTGCAAATATAGTATTACTATAGTTTTTTTTAGAAAAAACTTTTAAAATGTAGTGATTTATGACCTTTTCCCACCCTGTTTCTCATCCTCTGATTCAAACAGTCTGTTTTGGGGGTGTTTCCCCTTTAAGAGTTCAGTGTTAACGCCCACTGTTATGATTGGCTAACGTCAGTGCCTATGCATCAATTATTAACGCCCCCAGCCAGCCCAGAACATTTGCGGATTCGGCGTATTTAAAAAGTAGTTTAAAGTTTTAAACACATTACTTACAGTTTGCGTCGTCGTTGTTGAGCCCAGAATAGTCGGCACTGTTCTATACATCCTTCAAATGTATAGAACAAACGCTTAACTAACACTGCCGTGACTGAGACGTCCGCAAAAAATAAAGTGCATCCATTTTTTCCTGACGTCTGGATCTTTCGCAGCGTATTCAAAGATGTTGTTTGTCCACAGCCAGGAACAGCACATCTGCGGCATCGTAATTTCCCTGTACACAGACCCACTCGCTGTCCGTCGACTGAACACTTGTGAGGCGCGCAGCTCGCGGGCGCGTCTACGGTACGAAATGAGCGTAGTTGCCTTGCGCTTAAAGCGTAGCTGTCTTGTGCATGCATGGAGGCGGTCATATGCAAACGCTGGTACGTCACTTCGTACCGTGACGTCACTTCTTACCATGGATCCAGAACGAGCTGTATTTAGAGCTTGATTAAATAAATGATTCGTTTATAATGGGGAGGACGTCTTAAGCTATGAAACTTGCAGGACGTTTTAATGGTACAAAGACCTCTTATATACCAAAAGATCAAGGCAAATTTGGTTTCTCATGTCATGACCCCTTTAATCAATTTTTAGTGCATAATACATACATTTAATACAACATTTAATCAAAAATTTGAACATTAGTTAATTAACTGTGAACTACCATAAACAATGAAAGACTGTATTTTGATTAACTAAGATTAACAAAGATTAATAAATAGGCTACTGTAACTAATGTATTGCTCATTGTTAGTTCATGTTAATATATTAACTGACAAATGAGACCTTATTGTAAAGTGGAACCAAAATATCTTAATTTGTGTTCATGGATGAACAAAAGTCTTACGGGTTTGGAACTACAAGAAGGTGAGTAAATGATGACAGAATTTTTGGGCGAATCAAGGAATCAAACAGCAGAAGCATGCTAAACATCAATATAAAATCCACTCTATGTGGAATTTAACAGGCTTTTGTCGGTCACTAATATGAGTGGTGTTTTCTCTTTTTTAATTTTTTTTGGATAAAACTCATATGAGTGCATCTTTAATTGCTAAATTCACTCACATTTTGATATGTTGATGTGAGTTATTAACCACCATCTAGTGCTTTTTTTAGGCAGCATTCATTTTTGAACACTGAATAATTATTCATTAATTGAAGACAGCGCCAAGTGACATTAATTCCTAGACTCTTGTCTCTCCCTAATGACTTTTATAAAACCATTGATCTTTTTCAACACAAGTCATTACTGTCTCCATCATTTATTCTGAAGCTGTCCCATTATTGCTGACTTTTTCATGCTGACTTCACTGACCTATAAAATGAGGTATGAGCATTCATGTATATTCGTGCAATCTAACATCCTTTATCCATATGGTGCATGTGCCATATGGTGCAGGTTTGAGTAATTGTTTGTGTGTTGATGATCCTAACAGCTATAAGTGCAAAAGGCTAAACCAACCAAATTTTGCATGAAACCTCAAAGCTGAAAATGAAAATGAGACACTAAAGATGCTTTAATGGTATTAATAGTATTTTTCTCAAAATATTTCTACATCTTTAGTTATTACAAGAAGAAAGAGAAGACCCAATAAAGATCTGCTAACATTAATCCCATGTAAAGTATGGATTAAGTAGATTAAGTTAGAATTGTACTCATTGTCACTGTTGTTTTTGTAAAACTTTTTAAATTATACAGTATATTATAGTATATTTTCTAAATTCCTAAATCGTTTTGTAGTACTTTCAGTTACAGAACAGTTTCACTGCTGAAAATCAACATGTTGTAATTGTCTCTTCTGACAATAATTTGCACAAGATGGCAAAATCTTATACAAAAATGTATAGAACAATAGTAGGTAGGTCCAGGGGTTAGGTTTTATGGTTGCATTTAGGTTTGAATCATACGCTCTACATCTTTGCCATTTCATGTTAGCTGTTAGCTATGTGTGTTTTAGCGTTTTCTGCGCTCCAAAGTGATCCAGATGCCTTGCTCTGGTCGCAGCACCAGTTCACCCATTGGCCGGAGTTCCTCCCTCTTCTGACATGCCACTATGTTAAAGTAGCGCAGAATATAAGCCAGAATAACCTTCTCCTCCATTATAGCAAACCGCTGACCTGAATACACAGATACGAAAAAAAAAAGTTGGCTGCTAGAATAATAAATCAATGAAAAGTATGATGTTTGTGTGTAGGTCTCACCGATGCAGTTGCGAAGACCGGCAGAGAAAGGAAGGTAGGCATAAGGGTGTCGACCGACGCAATTTTCTGGCAGAAAGCGCTCAGGACGGAACTCTTCAGGGTCAGGGAAGACGCGTGGGTCACGGTGAAGGGCGTAAGTAATGACGATGGCATTTGCACCTTTAGGGACTTTATAGCCATCTACAGAAGGCATATGACACACACAAACAAATATCATGTCAGATGTCCATCCTTATAGTTTCTCATAATAGGAAGGAATAGCTCACCAAAAGATTGTCATTATTTAAAATATATATATATAAATAATGACAATATAATTATGATTACATTAATCTTGCTTCAAACACGTATTCTATTATTTCTTCAGTGGAAATAAAAAGATTATGCCCTCATAATCTTTAATCAAAATAACTTTTGTCTACTTCTTGCAATTACATCTCTTTTCTGATGTGTTTACTGGCGCTAGTATGGGACAACCTGTCACTCACATGAGATCACAGCAATATCAAACCACAACAATCCAGTCAATTCCAGGTGGACAAAATAAAGTCCTGCACTACATTTTGTCTTGTTTGAGAAGCCATTTCACTCTGATGTCACAATAAAGAAGAATAGACTATCGCAACATCCGTTTCATGCTGAATTTATTTTATCAACTGATGAATAGACAGAGTAAAATGGACACAAAAAGGAACTAAAAGGTATAAATTAAGGAAATTCCTCATTACTCAATGCATGCATGACTTAAAGAATGAATGAATATGTGAGAAGAGAAGACTAATAAAAGGAACTCACTTATCTTTGTATCCTCGCAGATGGTTCGGGCAAAAAATGGAACAGAGGGGAAGAGACGCAGAGACTCCTTTATCACGCACTCCAGATAACGCAGTTTCTTCAGATCCTCTGTGTTAACAGGCCTCTCAGACTCGCCTGACACACACACACATTGCAGAAATTATTACAGTGAGTTCCAAGCTGTTTCAGGTTATTTTACCTCACAACAATGTTTCAACTATACTAGGTGTTTAACTGCATAATATGAACCACAAGTGGGCTTAACACACCAAAAACCTCAAGTAGTTCTTGTTGGGCCTTTCTTTGAATTTCAGGATGGGAACCCAACAAGTGTATGGCCCAGTTCATGGCAGCCGCTGTAGTGTCATGACCCTGCAAAATGTTGCAAAAATAGTAATTGGAATAAAGCCATCGGGATATAACAGCACTCTAACATTAAGTTATTAACGGTTCCTGCCTCAAACATAAATGTGTCCACTTCCTCCTGGATATCTTTGTGAGTTAACTTTTTCCCATCCTCATCTGTTGTTTTCAACAGCATGTCCAAGAAAGCCCGTCTTTTCTTCATCCCCTGATCTGATTCGCTGTCGGACTCAATGTAGGTGATGTACTCTGCCCTTTCATAAATCACCTGCGTCAAAAAATTTTTAAAACACACAGATGATCAGATTTCAGCCTTGACTAGAATTAATGTGGACGGATATCACATAGACACTCACGCTCTCTGTGAAGGAGTGAAGGATCTTCAGACTACGGTTGTGCTCTCTGCCTTCGCCAAAATAGTTATACACAAAATCAGGCCAGTACCAGGGCATCCTCTGGCGCCTAGTGATGATGTCACTCATTCTGCACCAAAGAGAAAAAAAGGGACTTGCAAGTAATCGACCCTCTTCACATAGACTGTGATGATGTGTTTCCACAATTATCAACATTGCAAATCTATAACCTTTATTCATATTTTCATTTCTGTTAAATTACCTTGGCAGTAAATCACAAAAACGTATTAAAGGTGCACTTGGTAACTTTTTCAGCTTAATAAATCCGTTTAGAAATCATTTGGATGGTTAAATAATCTGTTCTGGTGAGAATGGTTACTTTCCCCGCTCCCCCCAGCGTTCCCAGGCGAAAAACCAGCCTTGCAACATTGGGACTAACGTCCCGGTAAATTGAAAATAGGAAGTCTCGTGAGAAGCGAGAACGAGCGAGAAAGAACGAGAAACACAAACTGCTTTATGATACTGTGTATGATGTATTACCCACCTCGGTAGACATAGCTCCACACGATAAAGTTGGTGCGTCTGGGACTCATTTGTTCACCACACCGGCTCCGACCATAACAAAAGCACATGAGCAGCGGTAGAAAGGGGGAGGAGGGCGCCGGCGCGCCGCAAGTGACTTTACGACAGTGATGTGAAAAATATACGCACCGCAGCTGTAGGGGGAGCTCGTTGAGAAAATCAGCAAAGAGGTGACTAGAGTTACCGAGTGCCGCTTTAACACTGATGCGAGGGTGTTTTTAATATAACGGCTAAGGGAGGGATGGCAAATATCACATCATTCTCTCTTCTGACCAACATAATCAATCTCTCAATATTTTTCACTCTTTTGGAAAATCGTAGAAACACTATCATGGATCTTTCTTTTGATGTTGGAGCAAATGGGAATACAAAAATGTGAAAATGGCCCATGGACTGTTTAGAATAGCATGCTATATATTTAATAATTCAAGCTAGAATTATTTTAAGTATTTTGAAACTTTCAGAGCACTGACTCCAGACTATTTGATAAACACACAGTCGTTGCATGGCCTTTACCCTATTCAAACAAACATGACTAGGAATAAAAGCTAACTCGCCAACCCAGATACAGTAGATACACACAGTCATTTGCACAGTTACAAACCAGTATTGATTTGTACTCAGATGCACAGTCCAATCTGTCTAATATTCACCCTAAATATCTCTGCCATATTAACACTATGTAAAAACAAAACAAAAAAACACTTACCTGTACACACTGCGCACATACTCAGAGTCATAGTTGCTCTGTGCATAGATCTTCTTCCCCATAGCAGTCTCTGAAATGCAAACGAGATCTGTTTTTTGACACTTGCTCCACATCCTCAAAGTACTTTCTATTGTCATCAGCACTAAAAACTAAAACCACTATTAACACACAAAACGTGTTATCAGTCAAAAATGTATAAAGACTATACCCTGACGCATACATTAGACTATCAGTATCTAGGTTAAAGTGTACTCAGAAAATCACACAAACCACAGATGATGTCAAGGGCGCAGAGAGTGATGTGGTTAAAGCAGTTGAAAGGCCCTTTTCCAGCTTGCTTCTCTAGTTTCTCTATGAGCACCTCCGCCTGCTCATTCATCACCTCAAGGAACTCAGTTAGTATGGAGAAATGAAATGTTGGAGTTAGCATCTTACGTCTGCGTCTCCACTTATCCCCAGTACTAGTAGAAAGGAACATAGAAGGGTATTTAAGAAAGATATCCTTCATATCAGTGTGGATATTATTCACATCTACTTTATGGATAATTTGATAATTATTTGCAATGGGATAATACTAATATGTTTATAAGTTAGTATACATTTTACCTGGTGAGTAGTCCTGTTCCCAGCCAGGGGTGCAGAAATTTGTATGCGTAGGCCTTGTCCATGTGAACAGGGTTGTTCAGCACTGTCTGTATACGTGGTAGGATTTGCCAAGAGCAACATATAAAACAGAGAAGTGAGGAGGACTTGTAAAACTGTCTGTGTAATAAATTGAATTTCGCATGAGTGTTACCACTATGGTTATATGATATATTGAATATTCATGATTTGTCTGCAATGAAAACATACTTTGTCAGCAATATATAATTAAGCAACATTCTGAATCTTTTAAATTGATAATTAGGTTTCCTAAAGACGGCATCATAACACTAGTTTCAAAATCTTGTCTTTTTTTTACAAGTGTGAGGCATCCTGTTGCTGATTTGTGTCTTTTGTACACAGTGAAACTTGCACTTTTTTTACCACATTGGACTTTAATACTCCACTGAAAATTATCTTTGAATATTCTCTTCTAATCTTAAACATTGTATGCATTTCTTTGATAACATATATTATCTTTTTAGTTATAGTTATCAACTTTGTTGTGCCGTCAGATAAGTTCCCAAATCAAGGTTCTTTATCTTCAAACATTCGCTAATATTGTGAAATATACTGATTGGACCCTGATAATAACATGTGAGTCTTTCTGTCTACGTGCAAGTGGACAATACAGTACCTCGATAGTCTCAGCATGGTATAAAATGAGAAAAGGGATAGGTCCAATCCATAATTTAAGCAGAGGAGAATTCCGGAATTCATTTGTGTAGCCAACCAACTGACAAAAGAAATCTGAAAGAAAGTTTTCAACCTTTTTATTTGAATGCATTTAAGGGTTACTTTAAGTCAAGTGCAATTGGCGTTGTTGACAGCATGGACATGGACTTTTTATAATAAATGTAATAGAGACTGGGGGTAATAGTCACATTGGTAAGGTGACACAACTATAACTATATATTTCAACTAAGGTTTGTAAATAAAATCATTGCACAATCACTTATGCAAAATATTTACAGAGTAAAAATGTGACGCCAAGTCTCAGGCTTAAAATATGGTGAGGGAAACTCTCATTTTAGGTGGTTTTAACTGTTCATCATTTATTTTACGTTTTCCCTTTTATAGTATTGAGAATCAGATTTACGAACAAGCCTCCAAATAATCTCAGAAAAACATTTTGAGAAAATAAAAGATCTCATTTGTAATTTCAATCAGAAATATTTTTTGAATTGGGAACATGGCTGATTAATTTGCTACAAACACATGACCTGCCAGAGCTGAAAGCGAATGAAGTGGATTTTTTAAATACGATACTCTAGTCTTTCAATTAATATATCATAAAGCTCCATTGATAAGAAGTACACATATTAGGGGGGGAATTTGTCAAGGAGTTATAGCATATTACAGTGCATTAGGTTAGCCATGACTTGACATGTCATATCAATTACCCATTTGATTGGTATCATCCTTTTATAATTTACTTTAAAATATTTGCATGTGTAAATTATATTTGTATTTTCATTGATCAGGTTATAGCAGATTAAAGTATAAGGCGACCTAAAGATGCTGGGGGTTTTGGGAAATGGACCGATATAAAGCTCCTCTTACCTCCCGCGTTCGATTTAAACTGCAGTGCGTTCCCAATGAATGGATATGTGTTTCCAATACTCGGGATGGGCTTCAGCTCTTTCCAGTTGTGCAGGTAGTTTTTCAGCAGCTGGTAAGTGATATATGTCAAGAGAATAACGCATACTGCCGCGGCCACGAACCCAAAGGTATACACACCGACAAACACGACCATCTTGACAGTGAGACGCACGGCCGGCGAGTCGTCTGTCTTTATCAGCTCTCCAGTGAACTTACTGGACTTTGGATCATCCTGACAATAATTCCACAAGCGCTGGTACAACCCACTGAAATAACTAAAGAATGGCAACTGTTCAAAATCAAAATGTACTTTGAAATTACAAAATTAAGTTTGGTGTGTTTATGTTGGGAAATTACCAATGGGAATTATTGGAAGGACTAGGATGTTTGAAGCATTGAAGTGGTTAGAGTGAATTTCGAAGTGTCCCGAAAGAATAATTTGTATAAAGATCTGCCAAAAGAATCAGCCATGATGAATGGCCTAACTGATTTGCACAGAGGCATCTGATGACCAAAATAAATAGCAATTCACAAATGTATAAATCAATCACAATGTACATTTTAACGAATGTACTCAGACCACCTCCCAAGATGCTCTCGGGTTGGTTCAGTCTAGACCGCAATATCTCTAAGACTTTTCCTGTCAGATGTCAAATAGACATTTAGAAAATGTCTTTAAGATGTTTATGATTTAGAATGTATGTAAAACTGCTTTTTTCAAAGATACTGATCAGATGTTTATACACAACAGGTGTTCTCCAAATTAAGAGCTCTTTAGCGGACATCTTAGAGCTATCAGATATATTATCTTTCCAGATAGCACATGTACATCGCAAAGACGTCTATTTGATGTGAGTGTGTTTTCATCTGGTAGATGTATTTTTTTTTTAAACCAACATTTCTTTAACATGCTTATGATTTAGAATGTATGTAAAGCCATAGATTACATATTGTGCCTTTAATAAATTATAAAATGCTTTTGGATCATTGCAAAGACATTAGCCTACTATAAGTAAATATGTAGGCCTACATGGGGTACAGGACTGTGAAATAAAGTGCTAGCTGCTTTTCTGTTCTATCTTGAATAATGTGACGCCTCCATAACCCGTTGTTACTTCAAAGTATGGCAGCAGTGAATCAGTTTTACGCTTACAATTGTCACATACATTTCGTGTTGAGACACAATCGTGAAAATGTTACATTGGTGAAAGTTGTGGCTGTAGCGGGTGTCTGGGTTTAATAGTGCGAATATTGCATTAAAATGTTGCTATAGTTTATCTGCTTGCGTGCATGTAAAGCATAACATGAAGTTTTGCTAGGTTGCTATGACATAGCCTAAGTTTCCTCCGTCATGAAAGCATGACAAAAGAAATGTCTAGGTTGCCAGGATACGGTGATCAGAGTTGCAGTTATTCAGCTCCGCGGGAGAGGGAGGCATTGTGCGCGTGAAAGTCTTGGGTCGTCAGGGACAGACAAAACACTGAAGCTCATTCGAGGGCAGGTTATTGTTTTAAATGTTTTATTGGTGTTAATTTTAACACGTTAATCATAAATATAGACTATATTTTATTTATTATATTATGTTTTTTATATTAGCCTATGCTGTAACGGTTGCCTAATAATCGTATTGTAACTTTGCACTTACCTCTTCCGTTAGACTTAAAATTGAGCGCGTTGCCTAGGAAAGGGTAAGTTGGACTAATCCCGGGGACAGGTTTTAGTTCTCTCCATTTGTGCAAGTAATCTTTAAAAAACTGATATGTTGTGAAAGTCAAAACGAGTAGAAGTAAGACAAAAATTAGAAGTCCGTTTAACAGTTCACTAACTTCCACATGCATTTTGATGTTTTGTAAGATGTGTAGTGCAGTGGTTTCCAGAGCTCATTGCCTGTTAAATGACTACTTGAAAATGTTGTAGGCTACACCCCCCTAAAAACATAGGACGTGCTTAGGTTTTCAAATAGACAAAATGACACTCCTTGTTTATTCTGCACAAGCATGCACAATCTTAATTTATTTAACATTGAATAGAAATGACATAGAAATGACAATGACACACTCTCTCTCTCTCTCTCTCTCTCTCTCTCTCTCTCTCTCTATATATATATATATATATATATATATATATATGAAATGTCAAATGGCATTTTAATGTGCTTATAGAGAAACAGACAAAAATAAAAATCTACCAAGAAATATTCTGTGGAGTAAAGAAATGACCACTGGGTGGCTGTATTGTACCAAAAACAAAAAGCAATTAGTATAGCATTATACTCAAATATGGCCTATACTAAAATACTCAAACATAAGCTGCTTTCTTAGTGACATAATTGGTATTTACATTGTTTAGCATTAACACTTTTAAATACAAACAAAGTGCAACATATTTTTTACTAATTACTCCTTCTCAGATTGAAACAATCAAATAATCAGTACCTGAGGCAACATACCAAATCTACAAAAACATATCCTGCTGTACTGTAACACAGTACTGTAACACTGTAACACTTTAACATTTATACTGTATATTATATAGTTCAACAAATCCTTGAAAGTTATTGCTATAATTTTACATTTTCTTTTTGGATCTGATGGCAGTGGCCAGCAAATGGACAGATTTATTTACAGTTTTATATTCACAAATGCAAGTTTGTGTAAACTGATCTCTTTGGGCATAAGGAAATAGCACCTTAGACATATTGGGCCCACATTAGTTTGGAGTTGTAAATAGATTATGGTATTGAGGTTACAACAGAGGATAAAAAAGGTAGCAATAATTACAATAAATGTATGCGTTTGATTAAAATAATTTGACAGGTCACATTTGGTAGCTTCCTTGCAAAGCCATGTTATGTATTTTCTGCTAGGTGGTATGGTCTGCTGGCTTTGGAAGGAACCATCACTCAATAGTATCTGTGCTGCAAATCTTTTCAACTGTAAATGTGTTAAGAAATATGAAAGTGATGAAACGGAGAATTCAAGTAAGGACTGTAGTACAACTATTGAGGACCTGGCACAAAAAAAAAAAAACATTAGAAAAATAATTTCTAGTTAAGCTTGTTGGTGGAGGCTAATGCTAAACGAAGTTTCTGATGGAAAGCTGGGATACGTTCCCTGTGTAAAGGCCAGTAGAGAACACAGCCAGGTTTAAACATGCCACGACGAAGATGCAGAGAGCGGTTCAGATTGTAATCAGTTACATCTTGCAAGAAAATCAGAATCAAGGAGTCACGATTCTCCTCCATTACCTGGTGAAGTGCATGATGTGCTTTGAATCTGCAGAGAGAGGAGGAGAAAGTGTAAATACTTCTGAACTTTTGAATAAGCTGAAATACCTGTGCATTGCAATAACTTGCTGAAAAGAAAGCTGTGTGTTTGGTGAATATGTGAGGGGTTTTTTCAAGATCAGAATCTATACCTTAAAGAACCGAAACTGGTCAGTGGTTTGTATTTAATTAATGGTGACTAAATATTATTGTTGGTATGCCTTTTTCTATCTATATATATAGAGTAATTTTACTTACTGCCTACACCATGGATCCTTTAAAAGCATTTCTGTGATAACAAAAATTAGCTTCCTGGATTGTCCCATGTTATCAATAATGGTGTCAAGTTGAGAAAAGCCAGGTATTGCATCTCTGTCTTCAAGGAAAAAATTAAAATGTTCGTCCTCTAGGGGGAGCAAGCTTCGTTCCACCCATGGTTTGTCCTTAGCAGTGTGAATGATATAAGCATCATACAGATATCTACCTTCAGCAAGGCTTTCATCCTTCAGCGACCCCAGCATACGGTTTACCATTATGCTCCAAAAGAATTGGATTCTCCATCCTTGGAAGTGCACCAGGAAAGCTGTAAATAACAACATTAACACCCCTGTGCTACTCAAAATGTACAGTGCCTTAAAAGGTGTCATATCCTTGCAGGACAATGGGTCAAAATTCATGACGGAGCGGTTAAAATAGGCATTTGGGGTGTTGCAGATGTAACTTTGAGGAAATCCAGGAACGCTAGCATTGGTGGAGTTTAGCCACTTGGAGAACCACAGGATGCTCTCGCAGGTGCAGTCAAAGGGGTTGCGGTCCATTGAAAGTTCTGTCAGGTTGGACAGGGGCATGCCAAATGTGGCACGTTGGACGGATGTTATAAGGTTCTTTTGAAGATGCAAATACTTTAAAGACTGTAGGTCATCAAAAACAGAGGCATGCAGCTGATTCAAGAGATTACCACGGAGACTTAGCTCGTGTAACTCAGACAAGCCACGCAGAGCATCAAGTGGAATCTCATCTAGGCCATTGTAGTCCAGATCCAGAAGAGTCAGCTTTGTGGCATCCTTGAGGAAAAACACTGGACCACCAGGGTTGGCCGTCTTCCACAACCTAGCCAAGTTGTTGTGCTGCACTTTCAGCACTTTCAGATGATACAGCCCTGTCAGCATGCCAGCATTTATGTTTGCAATATTGTTATTACTGAGATCTAGAACTGTGAGGTTGACTAGTGGCCTGAATGGAGATTGTTCCATATCTAGGGTCCATTTTAGGGCACGACCTAGCTTTAGAGTCCTCAACGTAGGGACGTGGATGAATGATGCATTGGTAAGGGAAATACTTTGCTGGTTTATAGACATGTCAATCTCTTTAATGCTAGTTAGGCCCTCTAACTCATCTCCTTTCAACTGCTGATTAATGAAGTTTCGGCCAAGTAGGAGTGTAGTAAGGTTGCCCAAATTTGAGAAGGCACCAGGCCCCAACTTGTTTAAACCCATGGCTGTAAGATTAAGAGTCTCGAGGAGTGGAGATTCTTGCAGGGAAGCAAAGGTTTTGTTTGTGACTGTCTTCAACCCTGTGATGCTCCAACTTAAATTCAGTGTCTTCAGGTGCAGAAGTCCGGAGAAGATGTGCTCTGTTATCTCTCGGAATGCAGTATTTGCCATACACAGATGCTCCAACTGGACTAAATGGTGGAATGAGAAGTCTTCAATAATTGGTAAGGATGATGTATGACTCTTAATCAGTGCTTTCTGCAGGTTAAGCTGCCTTAGGTTTCCCAGTCCACTGAAGGTGTCTTTAGTAAGGTGTCTAAGGGAGTTATGCTCCAGGGATAAAGATTCCAGTCGTGGAAACCACTGAAAGGCACCATCAGCAATCTTTGACATTGTGTTGTAGCTGAGGTCAAGCACTGTGATGTTAGTCTTGTCTAGACCTTGAAAAGTCATGTTTGAGAGTGTCACCTGGACAGTGTTCTTAAGGGAAAGGTTTTGCAAGGCTGTGCCAGCAAGTTCTTTGCAAAGACTGGTGATAAACTGAGAGCTGAGCCTGCTCTGATCCAGAACCAAGTCGGATATTCTAGCAATAGCCTGGAAACAGCCATTCTCGACCTGAGTTAAAAAAAAACAATTGAAAAAGAAGACAAAGTTTGTTGGAGTGAGAATGGTAGAGCCAAAAGCAGGATCAAGAAACTACACTTTTTAGCATGACATTGAAAAAAAAATAGGGCTGCACTATTAATCGCAAGTAACATGAAATCCAGCTTAAATCGATTTGGCTTATAAGCGATTATTTGTAATGTGCAGCTTGTCAGTGATGGACGGCTATAAGTCACTTATAACGTGTATTTGAAAAAGCAGCATGCGTCATTCCAAACAGGAGAGGCATTTATGAAATTCTTGTCCAACAAAAGACAACAATTAATCAATCAAAGCATTTAAATCTTCTGTTTATTCAATTACAGCGATAGTTTGATGTAGGGGTGGGTGATGTGACAAAAATATCATATCATGTTGTTGTTTTTCAGGAAAATCACGATTCCCGATTTTTTATCAGAAAGTAATTAAACGAACAAATATGAAATTAAAACACTAGACTTCACTGTATAAATTATACATTGATTCTCTACTATTAAAATGCTCAGTCAGTGAGTGATTTTCTTTTTGTGTTTTGTTGTTTTATTAACATTAAAGGGATAGTTCCCCCAAAAATGAAAATTGTCATAATTTACTCTATTTAATTTAGTTATTTTCTAATGTTGAAAATAAAAGTTATTTTGAAGAATGTCGGTAACCAAACAGTTGTTGGTCCCCAGTGTATAGTTTTTTCTCCTATGGAAGTCAATGAGGACCAGCAACTGTTTGGTTACCCACATTCTTTAAAATATCTTCTTTTGGGTTCAGCACAAGAAATAAATTAATACAGGTTTGGAACAACATTAGAGTGAGTAAACAATGACAGAATTTAAATTTTTTGGTGAAGTATCCATTTAAGGACAAGCGGCAGCATGTTTACCATTAGGCTACTGTTGCTTTAAGACCGGCACGCAATGCATCTAATATAGCAGCATAACACACGCACCAGATTTTTTTCTCAAACGTTTGCTTTCACACAATAAACAACTCTGTTTATGTAAACATTGTGTGTATTTGACAGTATTAGTGCGATCCATTCCATTCTGAATAAACAAACAACGCAGTTTACATGCTTTGTCTTTGTTGCATTATTCATTAAGATAATTCTAAACAGATTTCTGTAACGTTAGTTACTCGGAATTGTATTTGAGAACATCAGTTATAATGGCCCACGTATTAACCCTTTGGGGACTAAGCCCTTTTTGGTCCGTTTTCTCTATTTTTACATTTGGGCTTATAAACTATATGTAATGGAGATGGAACACCATGTGTTTGGTATCTATGGATTCAGAAGACCCTAAGCTAACATAAGCATGCATGTAATGTGTTTACAAAGGAAGTATGAGTGAAAAATATGCAATATTCGAGAGAATCTCAAAAAAGAAAATTAGATTTTTGTCATTTATTACTGAAAATCACACCTCACACAACAATAGTGAACAGTTTTTGAACCAAAAAAATATTTGTCAAGCCCTTTGCTTGACAGCCATTTGTAATTGTTCAATCAAATGTGTTAAGAACAATGAAATAAGGAACTTTTTTTACAAACAGTCCCAGGCGTGAAAAAGCGGTCTGCTTCGAACTAAATGAGACCTGCTTGCTCTGAAGAACTGACACACTCACAACCTGGCAGATTTCCTTTCCACTAACTGTTCCAGAGCTTGTTCTGCCGTAAATCTTTTACTGCTTGCCATCATAAAAGTGCTAAAACAATACAATAATAATGCTATTTAAGTTATTCTGTCTCTCTCTTATATAGATCTCTGTGCGCACTGTAATACCCCGCTCCATTCGCTATCTGTCTCATTCTCCGTCCACATGACGCTGTTTATTTGTACATGTTGAAGGCTACAGAGTCCTCTGATTGGCTAGAATACGTCATGGTAACCTTCCTCTGATTGGGTAAAAAAATTTTTTTCCATTGGTGGAATTTGCCTAACAACATCAATTTCATTGGCCTTTTTATGCAGTGGTATTGCGCAACAGCGAAGTGTGTGTATGATACAAACGGGATATCACTGTTTTCAGCGGAATCTGAGGAAGACGGCAAAAAAGACCGCACCTCTCTATCATTAATAGTTTTGAAGATAATTGCACATTTGTAAAAGTATGCCATTTTGGGCGGTACCGCCCAATTCGTCCCCAGAGGGTTAAAAAATAGTCGGGTTTAAATCGGGCTCGGGCTCATAATTACGTGTCGGTCCGGGCCGGGCTCAGACACAACGTGCATGGGCTCGGGTTGGGTCGGGCTTGATTTTTTGGGCCCGATCTAAGCTCTACCCTAAAGATAACTTAGTCCAGTAACCAGGTGTGGTTTGACAGGCTGTTAGTTCCTGTGAGCTTCGGGTGTACGCGCTCAGAAAAGCGCATGTTAGAACAGTGCATCAGCACGTGAATGAAATGTTTAACTGGCAAGGCTTTAAAGCACATGCAAATAATTAACTTTTGTGAAATATTTCGTTTTATCGACACAACATCTCGTTATTACGAGAAAAGATGTCGTTAAAACGACATAACATCTTGTTAACTTATTACCACATAATTGAGTGGAAACAAATAATATGTATGTGGCAGCAATGCGCCACCGTACAAAAGAAACAAAACAAAGAAAAAAAGAATACAATCGGACCTTGGAGTCGAACCCTTGTCACTAAAAGCAGAACGAAACTGCTACCCGTGCACGCAGTCCATGCCCCACTGAAGGTGACAAATTGGCTGGGACAGAGACGTAACTTAAACGGGGGCTAAAATCATACTATAACTATATGCACATGTGATAAAGGGAAAAGGGTGATACACGTGCCCAATGAGGAAATATAAAATATGACATGATAAAAGGCTTTCAGATAGAGCAGCATTTACTACTGATCACGGAACCCAGCTGCACTGACAAAATGTGCAGAAATAATCGCAGCCTATGCCAAATCGCATGCGGTTTCATTTCAATTAATCGTGCAGCCCTAGTTTGTGCACATGCACAGTTTCAGGTACAGTTACAGTTACAGGTTTTTGCATAGTCAAACAACAGTATTTGAATATTTGACTCATGTCATCTTTGTCTTTAGGATCAACTTTAGTCTGACATAAAGTTGTGTATACACGAGTTACGAAGTGGAGTTAACTTACAATCAAAATGTCTAGTTTTATTACACCAACTTTGTAAAAAAAAAAAAAAGGTTTTAGTTTAGCTAAAGTTTAACTTCTAAAAAATGCATATACACATACTAATTATCTGCCTTTTATTTTGAAGGTTAGTTCAAATTGCATTTGTTTTTTAATGTTCTCATGTTACACAAGCACTTGGTAATACTACACTTCATAAGTTAGCATGAGATTTTTACGTCATGTCAGTAATCAGACTCAAAAGTTTTTCAATATTATTTCATCATGAAAACATTACAGCAAAGTCCAGTTGTCTGCGCACCAATAATATGGTCCTAACAGCTTTCCAAAAAGATAAGGGTAGATGCGAGTAAACACACACTGTGCCAAACACGTATGGTGGAGTCTGAAATACTGAAAGGGTTTTTATATATTCTAATGTGCAGTGAAAGTAACCAAACATGTGTCACATTCTGTTCCTCTTACCTTTTTAAATAACCGAGACGAGAGTATCAGAACCCGAAATCCAGAGGAATTACTGAGGAATGAGAAGTCATTCTTTTGAAGTACAGAAAATTCATTTCCAGAAAGAACAAGGGTCACCAGGTTTGGCAGCTGAGGTTGTATGCCCAGTTTAGCAGATTTCAGTTTGTTTCGAGATACATCCAACCATGTCAAACTCTACGGAGGAAATGTTATTGAAATGTATTATCTATAAGACCATAACAGACTGGAAAATGTTACTTCTGGTGAGAGGCCATAGCATGAAATCAGTCATTGGTTTGAGTAAACACCTTAAACATTTGATTGTATTTCATATATTTTCCCTGTGTGGGAAAATGTGTCTTCATAAACATACTGTACCTTTAGAACAGAGAAGGGTTCCCCTTGTAGCTTCAGGCGATTATCAGACAGGTCAAGTTGTGTTAAATGAAAACAGTTTTTCAGGTCTTTCTCGCTCATCAAATGCACTTCATTGTGTTGCACATTAAGAATTTGCAGGTGTGGCAGAGAAAGACAAAGATCCTTTCCAATGGCCGTCAAAGAGTTGTAGCTGGCATCTACATTCACCAGATTCGAGTACAAAAGCAAGGAAGACAGATTTTTTAATCTATTGTGAGACACATCCAATGTGGTGATATTTTTGGGCAAGTTGGTTGGAACTACATCCAGATTCATATGACTACAGTCTGCTTTGGCATTTTCAATCCTACATGTTGGCTTGTGTGGATATGCAGAGCCTGCACAATAGGCATGGAAACAAGTGCAGAACAGTATGAGTTTCATCAGTTCCATATATTGTCCTTCCTTATAGGCTTTTTTCCCCCAAGTCAAACTGAAATAAACATTATATTGTTGACAACAATATTTTATACACAAAGTATATGCTTACCTAAAGACAATACAACAATACAACAATACTAGTTGTAACATGAGGAAGTTGGCACAAGATTTTAACATCAGGTGCATTTATTTATTGTCAGGGTTGGGTCAGGTTGTCACATTGGTAATTATATACATAGGCCTACAGTTTATTTTTTTATTTAATTTTCACATTTTATATTTTATGGTGCCTTTTCCATTTTTGCTTATTCATTAGTATTTTGCTGCTGAACGTAATTCCTACATTGCATATAATACCGTTTAAATACATGCTTTATACTGATAAAATAATATGTAGGCTATTTAAAATATTTATATTTCACAAAAGGCATTGAGAGACGAGAGCAAAATATTGCAACTAGCCCTCGTCTCCACTCTGACCTCTATTAAAGAAACGTTCTACAAAGTTATAACAAAATAATAGTTTAGACTCTTTCCAAAACTGCTAACATGAGGCTGCACGTAAACGTATTATTTTTGTAACAAAGTAGGCTACTGCAATTGAATTTAGCATGCGTGTTCATTTCATGGACTTACTTGAATTGTGACGATCTAATTTCGTTCAGCTCAAATATCTGCATGGTTAAGTGGTTCAAGAGTGAAGCAACTCAAGTCAGTCCTCTTGTATAACTTGTAAAATATAATCTATGCATGGGGAAAATAACCCTCTACAGGGAACAATTCCTGTTTCTTAAGAAGTGAAACAAAGAGAGGGGCGTCCTTTCAAGCGGATATGTGTCCTAGATATCAAATTCCGTCACTCAGATTCGACAGCGATGTCAAGAGATTAATAATAAAATGTAGCCTGATGCCAAATAACATGTTCCTCTCATTATTTAAATGCAGAATCGAATATGTTGCAAATTGCTTTATGACAAATACAATTTTCATCTGTCAGCGAAAAAAATAGCCAACCACAAAAACAACTTCCTCATTGTCATATGTAGGCTATGATACATTTAATATCACTTCTGCTATTTCTGATATAGTTTTCCCCCCTAAATATATTTTATTTGGCTTCCTGAAAATAAAAATAAGAAGTGAGTAGTAGCCTAATCTAAGAGGGATTTTCCCCTCAGAACATCCTCTGCATGCAGACTCTCAAGCTTTTGTGAAAACTTGATAAATAATGAATTGCAATAAGGATTTTTAGTCTAATTAGAATATTTGTTAATTCAAAAAGAAAACATATTTTTGTTTGTTTTTGTTTGTTTGTTTTTTATTCATATAGCCTGTCATTTTAAATGCAACATCGCTTTAGCAGTCATTCATCAGAATGTCCGAATGGGGGCGCCAGATATTTGAAAATGTGACGACGTTGGTCAAGATTCAATAAAACACTTTGTATTAACAATGTTTAATAAATCAGCATTCCATGTAGGCTATGTTTGAATTTGAATAGAAAAATAAATATTAATCTGGCATTTCTAACTATTTGAATGTAGGCTACATATGTAGGCCTAGGCCTATAGGCTATAGTTAAACATGTGAAATGTCTTGCTACTCACATTGAAGGATCTCTGCTCTGGCTGAATTCTGCGGGAAACTGTGTTCACAATCTCTATAATAATTTTAATTCAATGTAATTTTTTTTTTAAATAATTAGAACTGGTCTTTGGTTTCATAAGATGGCAATGGACACCTTGGTGTCAGAGTTCAGGTGTCTTAAGGAATAGTGCATGTGGTTCTTAAGAATTTGGATCCAGATGTGTGCAGTTACCCAGCAACTGCAGCAGGAAGTGGAAGTGCACCTGGAATCTGATGACTCATTGACAAAACAGCAGTTTACCAAGTTTTTATTGGAAAATTATATCAAATAGACTGACTGCAATGCTTTTTAATTTCTGCCACATCAGTATAGCCCTTTCTTTCTCTTTCACCCACACTCCATATATCTCTCCATGCGATAGTGACTGAACAATGCTGGACAGGTTTCATAGTCAGCAATTATTCGGTCCACTCAAGTGATCAATATTCTGTGTGTGTGATGCTGGTAAACCTGTGCATGTTTCGCTGACACAGTTAGTAACATGCAGCTATTCTCACAGATAGTTACTGCAGGCAATCCATCAGTCCAGGCACCCACACAAACTCGGAAGTACACTCAATGATTCTGGAAGAATCAGCGGCAGGTGAACCATTCACAATTTTGCATTATTTATGGAGTGAACATTTGCATATAAATAGATGAAGTGAAAGCTAGTTCGTTACCATGCAGCAACTGTGCAGATCAGAGCTTATCATCTTTGCATTAGATGTATACGACCAAAGCCATTTTTGTATACAGATTTTATTGCATCCATCAAAACCTTTTGGATCATTCTCAAAACATGATCCATCAGGTTTTGCATAGAATATGTCATTAAAGGGTAATTTTTTGTACAATTTCTCTATATGCCGATAATACAATTTGCAACTAAATTTGTTTAAAATAATAATAATTCTGGTCACTTTTGAACCGTTTTGAAATATAGTTTATTTTAGCATTAATTAAAACTTATATCAATTTTATATTACATTAAATGTATACTTTTATATAGTTTGTGTTTGCACAAGTTTTTTCCCCATGGCCTAAATAAAAACCTGCCTTTATACCTGTTCAACTCATGCATAATTGAATTGATACCCTTTGTTTCTCTTCATCTCATTTCAGAGATCAGAACAGAAAGATACGACCTTTGATTGACCTCGAAGTGATGCCAGTTCTGTACACTCTCTGTATATTCTACATCAATATTGTTACGAACTGCTCTGAGACAAGATGGTTGAGATCCAAATCCAGGGAAAGGATCTAACACAGGAAGGCAGTCCAAACAAACAAACAAACAAACAGGGGTCAGAGGCAAAAATCCAAGAGACAATGAAATCAGGCCGAATGCTCGGAAATGCAGCGCAACAACAACATACAAAACTTTGCAGTGAGTGAATGAGTGAACATGGTATAAATACTGTAGGCTGAGTGAGACTAACAGGGTAATGAGACAGGTGAATGCAATCAGTGATGATGAGTCTGGGCAGTGAGTTATGGGAAATGTAGTTTGTGAGGGATTTATAATAGTTTGATGTGGAGTGCCCTCTGGTGGCTCTCAAGGGCACTCCAGCTGGTGACCGTTAAAGGGGTGGTAAAATGCCATTTTCTTAAGATGTCAAATAAATCTCTGATGTCCCCAGAGTGTGTGTGTGTGAAGTTTTAGCACAAAATATATATAAAGCATGTTAAAGTTGTCCATTTTTGAGGGTTTGCAAAAACGCACCGTTTTGTGCCTGGCCCTTTAAATGTAAATGAGCTGCTGCAGAGGGCGGGGTTTCAAGAGCAGCTGCGATTACCTTACGCAGACACACTAAAATGAACTGTTCTGTCTTTAATGTTAAAACGGAGTCAGACAAAGATGGAGAGACTCAAGAAGAAGTGACAACATGTAGAATGCAACAGGATGTCTCTGAAAGGTTAGTTGATGAATGTATGTTGCTGATGTGGAGTTAATTATCTTCAATTAGGATATTCTGTCATGGTAATCTATAAATCGCTCATAGGAACTGTTGTGAGATGCACACAGAGTTTCTATTGCATGTGAAAAGATGAATGCTAACGTTTGAGCTGACTCACAAGTCACAACTTTTCCTCTTCTCAACATGGACATGTTAGTTCCCGGGGGCGGGGTTTATGCGTTTATGTACATTTTAGGTTTGCTGATGTCACTAACCTTGGAGGAATGTCGTGTAGTCCATACCAGCCGTTTGTAGTCCTTTTCTTTAAAAGCAAATATCTTCCTTTGCTTTGAACTTTGAGCGTTGTAACTTTGCATATGTTGTTTGTGCTCAAACAGCAACACACTAACTAAAGTTAGAAAAGTGAAATCATACTTAACCACCCCTTTAAAAATATATCCATACACAACATTATACATACATTATAATTATATATTCATTATATAGTACATCTGTATATACTGGGCACTCAACCTGTACTCTTATACTGTAAATTGGTCTGTATAATGCATATTTAGCATGCCTTTACATCAATCTTTGTATAGGCCAATTTAATGTATACTCTACACCCGGCCGTCTCTGTCTGTGGGAAGTAAATTTAAAATAGAACTACATGCCATGCCACATCTATACATTACCGGTCAACTATATATATTTTTTAAATGTTTTTGAAAGATGTCTCTGCTTGTCAAGGCTGCATTCTTTTTTTTATTATTACAATTTAAAATAATTATTTTCTATTTGAATACATTTTAAGTTTTTAAACATGTAATTTATTCCTGCAAAATGGCCAAGCTGAATTCTCAGCTGTCATTACTCCATTCTTCAGAAATCATATGATGATTTGGTGCTGCTCAATAAACATTTCTTATTATTATCTGTGTTGAAAACAGTTGTGCTGCTCAATATTTTGTAACTGTGATACACAACTGTTTAAAAGTTTTGGTCGTTTTTTTTTTTAATTGTATGGTTTAATAATAAGAACCGTTATTGATAATTGAGCACCAGAAATGTAATAATATTTCACAGTATTACTTAATTTTTTACTTTATTACTGTAAATTTTATCTAATAAACGCAGCCTTGGCAGTCTCCATTTATTTGATGATAAATTCTGATCTTACAAAAACATTAAAAAAGTTATTCCAAACTTTTGACTATGATTTCAAGGCATTGCAAAGTAGCAATGCAAATACCCCTAGCATCCCTCCATCTCTATTGATTCACTCCACCTAGAAAAAGGAAAACGAGTAGAAAATCAAGGTTATGCAATCAAGTTGAGCTGTAATGAGGACTGTATGCTGTCAGCAGTCGTATGTCTCTCAGATTTGATCTGTCTGCATTTATCGGTATAGAGATCTGCACTGTGGCCTTTTAAAGACGGAAGGATATAGGTGACAAATACTCCTACAAGGAGAGAGGCAGAAAAGGGAGGTTTAGAGAAAATTGATGGACAATTAAGTGAGAGAGAAAGGAAACTGAGAGAGCGAGAGCAAACCTTACAGAAATCAGCCGTGCACTAGTCAGCAATGGAGAGGGAGACACAGAGAGCTGTTGTGGGAAAAGAGTACTGTCACATTCACAGGCTGGAATCTACTTATGAAGAAACACATACTTGGATACAGTAGGACATTTCTTGTCTAAGTGCACGTGTAAAAAGTCCACTCATGTGGAATAACCACAGGGGTTGCTGCTGAATCAGAGTATTTTTCAGAGAGAGAGAGAGAGAGAGAGAGAGAGAGAGAGCTAGTGAATGCATAACAGCGTGTTCAAAGTAAACCCTCAATCTGAGCTTCACATACACTCACATAAAATATAAACGCTTTCTGGATTTGGATCGTACTGAAACTCTGGACAAGGTAAGAGCTTATTGAGTTTGTGTGAATGTGTATTACTGTGATCTTGTGGCTATCTATCTTAAAATGAAAAGCTGAGAAGTGTGTGTGTTTACACTTTTCTTAGAATATTACACTGCGGTAACAATCCTTCATTCTCATTTGCTGACAAATAGTGTATAGAGGTCATCTTGTATGTGTTTGTGGGTGTGTAGAGTGTTGCGTGAATGTCATGCTGAAAAATAAATTGCTGTAGGTTACCAGTGGTGGGCAATTTCATTTAAGTCCTACTGGTTAAGCAATAGTGCTGAAAAAGATACAGGACATGTAGACAAGGCACTGTCAATATCTAATAACAGAAAATGTCTCCGCACAGTATCAATCACCTGATAAAATGTTTTTTCAATGGAAGGTCAAGAAGACATTACAATATGGGCCATAAAACCCTCATAGCTTTATGTGGATAATTGGTAGAGTCGGTGCTTTGTGATGACGTGTGTATATGTGTGTGAAAACAATAGCTCATGGTGCTTTTTTCACATCAGGGGCTGCAGTGCAAGCCAATCGCTGACTCAGCCACACACACACACACACACACACACACACACACACACACACACACACACACACACACACACACACACACACACACACACACACACACACACACACATAATGTGCCCCCTGGGGCAGCGGGGCATCAATACTACACCCAGATCAGCAGCATAGCTCAGCATAGAACAGAGCAGAGCAGAAACACAGCCTCAAATACAACACAAAACAGCAAGAGTAACATTAAACTGTAAAGCAGTCAGATATCATTGAAGGCTTTTCCTGAGATGCTCTGACCTACAGTATACAGAAAGACCCTGCTTCATCCTTGCATCTCATTTTACATCTTCTTTTATGTTGGTAAGGTTGACTTTACCTTATTTATGTTAGGGTCCCCGAGCCCCCATGATATGTGTACAAAAAATTGTAAAAAAAAATGTAACTCCTGCTTGCACACATTTTCAAAACTTTGCTTCTTTTTTTTCAAAACTTTACACACAAATCCAATAATTGCACACACAAAATGCATTTGTCTTATTGCAAACACCTTTGCCATAATATTATATTTTTAGATATATCATACAGTTATTCAAAACCTAAAGCTCTTCTTTCATGAGCTCTTATGTACATTTCTGTACACGATTGAAAGTAATTGGCAGAGACATGTTGAAAAATTCACGGTAAACACGAAAGCAAGATTGTAACCAAACTATTTATTTCTTACTGTAAGCATTTGTGGTTGTGAATACAGTATTACACAGTCCTAAAAACCTATAACTTGACCTTTGGCCTATTTATAGGCCTATTCTAAAGCTATGATTGGTGTTTAAGTGTCTGCACATGTGAGGAGTTAGTGCGAGGCTCTGATGAATTAGTGTGGCATTTTGATAGGTTGTGTTTGAAAAAGGAAATCAAGATACTTTTTGTGTGTGTTACATAGAGAATTGTGTGTTGTGGTTTGCAAAAAGTGTTTTAGGAAATTGAAAACTGAGTCGAAGGCTGATCATTAGTGTATGGTTATGCAGATTTGGTGTGTGGTGGTGTTTGAGTGTCAGGTTTCAGAAATTGTGTGACAAGTAAGGATTTTGTGTGTAAGCAGTTGAAAAAAACTGTAGTAGTCATTTTCAAATTAAACAATAACAAAAACAATAATAATAAAAATATATTATAAAAATTATAATATTATTATTATAAAATGTTGTTGTCTTTAATAATTATACATTTTTATTTTTAATAGATAACAAGTTTAAATGTTTAATCAGTTCTCATCAAATTATTAACAATGGGTGTTATTATATTGTTAATATAATTAATGAGTGTTTTTTTTGTTGTTGTTGTTGTTGTTTTTAACTATCAAGTACTAGTCCTAGGAACATGAGAGTTAACATCTTTAGACAATACAGAGAATAATAATAAAGTTGTTGTATTTTTTCCTTTTAGTTTTATTTTCACCTCTCTCATTTTGAGAAGGTCAAACTGTCACATTGTTAATGTGTTTTCTGTTGTTTCTATGGACTTTTAGGTTGTTTTTTCTCATTCAGTGTTTTTCGTCATCTCTGTCGTCATTTTCATTAGTTCATTTTCATCACCTGTCTAGTTAATCAGTTAATCACCCTTCATTGTCTTCACCTGTTGTACCCTCGTCATCCTCTGTATTTAAGTTCCTGTCTTTCTCCCTTCAGTTGTCGGTCAATGTTTGTTTATGTTACGTTGTATGGAGAGTGTTACCCTTGCCTGTACCAGTTTTGTTTAAGTTTTATTATAGTAAAAGTTTGAATTGGAACCTTAGGCCTCTGCCTGTCTTCATCCGCACCATACCCGTGACACAAACACAACAGATGCAATGAAACATGCTCTTTTATTCTGATTAGTTAAAGGAAGTTGCACAGTCTAGTTGACCCTCCCAGGAAATTCCACTTTGTTCGCTGTGGAATGTGTGGGAATTCATTCTTCGATTCATTCATAGCATTTTTGTCGTGCCCGACTGCTGCATCTGTAAAAAAAAAAACATATCCGTCCTCAGTCCCTTTTTGGCTATGATGATTATAGGGTGAATATGATAGTATCATTCTTTTAGTCATGTTACAGAAGATATAGACTTGCTACCAAAGAAGGGAAAGAAAAGATTCCATTCAGCACAGCAGCCCAGGAACCCCTAATCCCGTTCATCAGCGTTGTGTGAAGAAAATCATATATCATGCCGAAAGAAGATTTATAGAGAATGGGAGGTTTTACGTTTTTACATTTGTTAATAAATTCTGTAGTATAATGCCTCTTTTGTTACTCCAGTGGGTTGCCTGAATTGATTGAGCCATAAACAAATTACTAACCAGTGGACAAGTCAATGCAAATGAGTAATGTCTCTGACCAGTGTTGTAGTCGAGTCACCAACTGTCGAGTCCGAGTCGAGTCTCGAGTCCCAGTGTTCGAGTCCGAGTCCAAGTCCGAGTCACCAAAGAAGAGTCCGAGTCGAGTCCAAGTCGAGTCACCATTACCTGAGTTCGAGTCCGAGTCGAGTCTCGAGTCCTGTGTTCGAGTCCGAGTCGAGTACACTGTATTTACTTTTGTAAAAATTTAAATAAGTTTAGAAATTTTCATTGTAAAGGGATTAAACAATGTTGCGGTGTCCAACTGAGTATGTGTGGCTGTGAGGAAAAATCAAGAGAAAAAAGATTGACGATGTAAAGTAATTTAACAGTTAAAGGATTAGTTCACTTTTAAAGTGAAAATTCTGTCATCATATACTCACCCTTAAGTTGTTTCAAACCTGTATTAATTTATTTCCTCTGCTGAACACAAAGGAAGATATTTAGAAGAATGTCAGTAACCAGACAGTTTTTGGTTCCCATTGACTTCCATAGTATATTTTTTTCCTACTATGGAAGTCAATGGGAACCAAAAACTGTCTGGTTACTGACATTCTTCTAAATATCTTCCTTTGTGTTCAGCAGAGGAAAGAAATTCATACAGGTTTGAAACAACTTAAGGGTGAGTATATGATGACAGAATTTTCACTTTAAAAGTGAACTAATCCTTTAACAATAAAACGACAAGCTTCTTCTAGGCTTGTTTTTTTCCTGAATTAATCCGTTTCTCCCGAAATAAATGAAAGTAAGAGGTCGGTGAACTGGGAGAAGAATAAACTTTATGGTTGACTTACTTACACTGTGTATATCTGATATGAATTAAATATGTCGGCAAATATATTTGAAAGGATTGTTTATTGCTACTTCCATAGACACCATTGTAATTTACAAACTATAAATGTATTGTTTTGCTATAAATTGTATGTATTTAAATATCTGAAATCTAAATAAACATAATTGTGTTATGGTATGATAAGCGGGATTAAAAGAGAATTTACAAAAAAATGAGCTCAATGTTAAAATTGACCGGAGTTCTCCTTTAAGCGCTGAGCGCGTCTGTCTTTGGCTCAGCGCCAGCCATAGCACGAAAGCACAGTTTGAATTTGGCAGTTATGTCACGTCACTGTACATTCGCTCCTTAGTGGTCAGCTCAGCTGCTGCAAAGCGTGCCAAAATCGAAATTGCTGATGAGATGTAGAGGAACTTATCTACTGTTAAATGAATAATTTACGAGAATGCAGCGTAAAGTGAGTGACGTCAGTGAGTGTGTTGTCAAGCAAGGAGAGCGAGCGGTAGCAGTGTCTGTGAGGGAAAAAATAGATCACGGCCGGTCTTGGAGCCCGAAACAGATAAAGTGTAACATCTTATATCAAATTTTTATAACCTATTTATTCAGAAACAACGTCATTCATTTGATGAATGCTCAAGCCCGAATTTATATATCCTCGCCTCGAGTCCGAATCCAAGTACGAGTCATCAGTCCGCGAGTCCAAGTCGAGTCACGAGTCCAGAGAACGGAGTCTCGAGTCGGACTCGAGTCCAGAGAATAAGGACTCGAGTCGGACTCGAGTCCGAGTCCAGGACTCGAGTACTCCATCACTGTCTCTGACCTTGTACTGTATCTCCCTCTTGGTGACAATGAATTTGGCATGTTGGTTGTTCCTGGATCAAACTTTCTGTTATAAATATTTAGTTCTTCTGTAGTAAATGCCATATTACCCAGAACTTTTGACTTAAATGCCATAAAGTCTGGTCCAAATTGCAGCTAATTCTGGAAGCACCATGCACTAAGATAGGAAAAGGCCATCTGGTTGACATGTTGTTGCAGGCCATTCGTGGGAATAATTTATACCACAATAATAGAATGTCATGAAAATTATTTTATTTTTAAATAATAACATTATCCCTGGTTATGTAAGCTAATTTCAGAGTAAAAAAAAAGAAAGAAAGCTAATTGCTATTTTATTTCTTGTAATTGCAACTTTATTTCTCGTAATTGTGACTTTACTGTATATCTCACATAATTGACTATAGCTTGAAATCTGACTTTATATCTCCCAGTGTGACTTTATATCTCAGAATGCAACTTTATATCTCTCAGTGTGACTATATCCAACATAATCTCATGGCAATTCGTAACTATTTTACGTTTTGGCGAATTGTTTGCTGATTATGAATTCATACGATCTCATTCGTTTTCATACGATCTGCTTATGCCCCAGTGACAGGTATATTTAAGGGTGGATCTTCTTACCTTTTCTAATATTTGTAAAATGTATACAAAATCATCACCTTGTTAAATATACATTTTCCCATCGGGTTTATCTGTTTCTCATAAATTTGACTTTATCTCAGAATTGCAATTTTATATCTCACAATGTGACATTATGTCTCGCAATTGTGACTTTTTATCCTTATAAATGTAACTTCATTTCTATGACTTACTTTCTTATTTTAAACTTTATCTCAAAATTATCTATAGGCTTCCACACTCAGTTGTACAGAAAACACCAACAATCTAGTGGAAATGTTTAGATGTTTGTGATTTGTATTTCTTCCCATCCAAAATTAATAAATGCAGACTAATGCTCAGAAAACAAACCAAAATATATACAGTTCATCTTGGGAGTATCTAATTATCTTGCTAAAACGTATCTCAAACTAAACTGAATATCTTTAAAAAGATTTATTTCCATTAATCTGGCAAATCCAATGATTTGAGGTTTCATCCTCAAAATCACTTGTTGTATCAGCTTTGTCCCTTTTAAAGACAATTGTTTCCAGGCAGATTAATAAAATAAAATAAAAACTAGTCCTAACCTAAATTTAAAATCTGGTTGGCAGGAATGTTATTCCAGGATTAAGAAGGATGTTGATGTGGGAACACATCCTACTTGGCAAAATCACAGTAAGCTTTTCGTCTCCATCTGTGATTCAAGAGAGATAAGTGACAGACACTCACACAATGCTTTACTACAACAGAAATACTGTGTTTTGTTTGCGTGCATGTGTGTGGGTGTATTTTCATATTGTGGCAAAGCAGTCCAATTGTCGGCTTCATCTCCTTATGCCAGTGTGCCAGTGCCAATCCACAGCATCTGGACTGCTAATGCGAGAGCGGCAAACAGGAACTTAATGCTTCTTTCTATAGGGAATTAATCTAAGTGCAGTTCACTGAAATAACCTGCAGCTCTAAGCGGTGTGCAAATGACCAGACTGAGTGTGTGCCCGTCTCGCTCTGTCTGAGTGTGTAGGTGCTAGCCGTCATAAGTGTGGGAGAGATGGTGATTGCTAAGTGCCGCTGAGAGCCGGCTCTATTATTATGCTCTATTATTCTGCAGAGGTGGCTTTGATGCCTTTTGAGTGAAGCATGGTAAGTGTGTGTGTGTGAACCACACCCTGGCACAGCAGACCATTTATTCCAGACATTTTTACATTAATCACAGACACAAGATAATGTGAATACATACTTTGAGTTACCAAAAACAAACAAACAAAAAAAAAAAACGCATCAAATCACTTAAGCATTTAAACCACTTTATACAATATATGCTTAATTGGTTTTAACATATTGGGGATATTCAGGAAAGTTTAGGAAACAATCAGAGACTTGTTTGTAATAAAAACAAAAATGCTAAATGTTTTCAGCCAATAGTCTAGATTGAGTTTGAGTAATGGTTGGCAAAATTCAGATTCAAAGAATTTAACTATCTATCTATCTATCTATCTATCTATCTATCTATCTATCTATCTATCTATCTATCTATCTATCTATCTATCTATCTATCTATCTATCTATCTATCTATCTAAAAAACCTTTCAAATATGGCTGTCAAACCAACATTAAATGTTCTTTTCTTGTTTAAAATTAGTTAAACATCTTTGAATTTCTACATCTTTACATTTCAATCAAATTGCAATTCTACATCCTGTTTGCTATACCATATTCAAATGTTCAGAATGACATCTCAATTCAGCTCTGAATAATGGACAATCTAGGTTTGATTTAGCCTATGTGAATTTTAAATTACTTTATATTAAAACAATATAAGTCTATATGCCATCATATAAATAGCTATGTAAAGTTTGTGCATGTGTGCAGTGCATTCATGTGTGAAAGTGGGAATCATTTCTCTTCCCCCAAACACTCTCAGCTGTGAAAGTGATGGAGATGTTAAACATGACAGAATCTCACCTCTGTTCCACTCTTCTTACTTCTGCTCTCTCCTCTTATTCTTCCCTCTCAATCTGTATCCTTTCGTGTTCTCGCTCCCATTGCATCCCGCCATAAGAGTGTCTCTTTTAAATAAATAAATAAATAATAAATAGCCTGTGGGTTTGAGAGGGTATAAACAAATAAAAAGGTAATTGGGACCTTTAAATTTGCAATTGCAACTTTATTGCTTTTGAAATAGGATCACTTGTATTTCTCCTATTTCCGGTAATTGACTTTATCTCAAAATTTGATTTTATATTTGTATCTCATAGTTGCAACTTTATTTGTCCATCTTTTTATGTCACAGGTACCTCACAATGTGGCAATGGGATTTGATGTAAAATATTATTTTACAATTATTATTTTTTACTCTAAGGTAGAAGCAGACTTTTATAGGTAACAGTGCAAACATGTCCAAAATTTGACATGCTGCAGTTTTGTATTTAACCTTCTCTTTTTTTCTCCTGAGAAACAAAGAAGAAGGGAGAGGGAAAGAGCGATAATCCACTCCTGTACAGCTAGAGCAAGATCAATGCTGCACAGTTAAATTCAGCTTGAATGCAGAGTCAATAAAGTTCAACCTGATAGAAAGGGGAGGACATAAAGAAATGCAAAGAATAAGAATGAAGACACCAAATTAATCAGCTGAGGACAGAGGTAGTACTCAACCAATATGTGATTTTTTTAATAAACAGTGTCAATATCTGTGATTCTCGACCACAGCCACCATCTTTGAATTGCAGATAGTTTAATGAATAAGCTGCAGTTTTATTTGCATTTATTTTATTTGCACACATTTGCATAAGTTAATTTACATGAGACTAGTCAAAAATATAAAAACGGTTATTTATTACATGGAGCAGGTCACCGCATGAGGAGCACCATTTTGAGATCACATGACCACCTGAATATTTCTATAAACCCCCTGTTATTGGACACTCTTGCTCATGAATCTGAATAGCATTGTTAGCTGAAAACTTTTGCTTTTGGGTCAGTATCTCCGAAATGGCTACCATATTGGTACAAAAGTGCACATGCAGTAAAGATGCAACCATCCTAAGATCAAAGGTGAGCCTAAGTGCTCTTGAATCCATTCATTACTCTTGGAAAAATGACCTCATGCTGGAATGTTTCGGTCCGGAATGCTACGTGGCTAAAGCTAAGCAGACAGAGATAAAAACCACACTATCAAGTGCATGGAATGCAAAGTGAACAGTAGCAGGAGATAAGGGTGTTATTTTTTTCCTGTGTGTTTCATCACGTATGCAGACGCAACAAAGTGGGGTTGTGTGTGTGTGTATGTGTGAACAGAAAGCATGCAAGCCACATTCCGCGGTATTTTTGGAGCTCACATGTAAGATAATTAGAGACTGTGCATCACGTCATGCTGTAAGTGGTGGGCTGTGACATGTGCCAAGCTCTGTGTATGTCATGCATGTGTTTTCACAGTGTAAACTGGGTTGTTTTCAGTGTATACTGTGCTAAATTAGGTAAACTAGGCAACCCAGTACCAATAAGGAGGCACAAATGTTTCTTTAGATAAAGTTCAGCTTATTTAAACTTGTCATTCAGCAGATAAATTAATACAAAATGAATCCTTATGTAAAAAGTCACTAGCATGTTGATTTTGGAAGCTAGTATGCTAGTTTCCCTCTCCAAACCCTTGAACTATCTTAACCTGCAAAACATTTATGGACATTTATCTTCACAAAAAGACCAGGCTGTTTAAAGTTTTACTGGTGAACAGCATGTCTATGTCAGTCAGAGAGCTAGTCAAATGCAGCATTAAGATCGAGTAACACTAAAAGAGAGATACAACCATGATCGCATGATAAGAGCAAATCATTTGTGACTCTAACGAGAGCTGTCTTGGTACTATAATGGTACAGTCTAAATCCGGACTGGAAATCCTCGCATATATAATTTCTTTCTAGAAAGGAACACAGTTGTGAGGATACTGCTTTTTCTAATATCTTTGACAGAAAAGGTAGATTTGAGATCGGCCTGTAATTGACTAATTTTGTATGATCGAGTTGCGTTTTTTAAACAAACGGTTTAATCATAGCCAGCTTAAAGGTTTTTGGTACGTATCCTAGAGACAAAGATGAATTAAGGATATTACAGTAAGAAGAGGATTTATGACATCTGGAAGCATCTCTTTCAGTAGCTTAGGCGGTGTAGGGTCTAACATACAAGTTGTCGATTTAGATGAATTAACGAGTTTGCAAAATTCTTCCTCTCCTATACCAACAAATGAATCCAATATTTCCTCAGGGAGACTAGAATGCTCTCGCTGATGCGACACTGTAGACGATTGCATACTGTAGTTATAATTTTGTCCCTGATATTATCGATCGACTGGGCATCGTTTAGAAAACATTTGTCACTGAAATGCCGAGAACAAACAAACCCAAAACACTCTTTGGTGACATTGTTGATTTCGTGGTCTAAAAACAAAATGACAGCGCTTCCAATGGCTTCCGTTACCCGGACGAAGCACGTTGATGGGCATTGCTCTTGCTCTCGTTCTGGTTGATGTGTGCATGCGCTCTTCCAGGAGAAGTGGCCATACAAGGAATTACACCCTTTATGACGTCATGCTTATGTGATAACTTATAACTTATATGAATCCTGAAGGAGTGTATTTGGCACAGAAATAGTCCATCATACGTCCAACTAATTTTTTTTTTCAATTTTGGCCATGAGAATCCAACTCTTTAACAGTGTAAATAAGTCAGAATGCATGAAATAGCGTTAGACATCCCCTTTAAAGAATATACACTCTCAGATATCTTTAGGGGTATAACAGTGTGTGTGTGTGTGTGTGTGTGTGTGTGTGTGTGTGTGTGTGTGTGTGTGTGTGTGTGTGTGTGTGTGTGTGTGTGTGTGTGTGTGTGTGTGTGTGTGTGTGTGTGTGTCATATAATATAAATGTATAATTATATATTTATAAAAAAAAAATATCTCATTTCAGTTAACCAAGTCTGCTATCTGCTAAGTCTAAACACTTACTCATGGTCACTCTCCTAGATACACACACATGTGCAGTCATATTGTATCGCAAAGGTCAGTTGTGAGTGAAGAGATTATATTTGGATGTCTTTGATCTGCAGTAGTCAGAGGTGTTACTGATGTGAGGTATTTGAGACTCAGTCTCGACAGCAGTATGACAGTACAGTGGGGCATTTGTGACAGAGCTGAAATCTCGCCGTAAATGCACTCTGTTGTTATTGCTCCTTATGAAATTATTATTATAAGGGTTCAATGTTTTCTATAAGGTTAGAATTAAATTCTAAAAACTGACAAGTCCCATGGTATGTGCCATAAAATGCATGTGCAGTTAAGATATTACGATAACATGAAAACCTGACAAAGTTGTCCTCCATCTACTGTCTTTCAGAATCTCACCAGACCATGGCTACATCTATTCTGTGAAAAAAAAATCATGACAGCATGGCATTCTGCCATAAAGCCCCAAGATTTGCCAAGTCCCAATGACTGCCAAAACAGCGCAGGTGCAATTTATTATATTAGACTATATCATATTATTTAATTTAAAATGTTTATGATATTTCTATTTCCAACATTGTAACATCTGTCTAAGAGGGAGATTGACAGCAACCTCCAAGTGTGAGGATCAGAGCCACTGTATATCAACCAGAGAACACAGTACAATTACAATAGTTATAGTGGATAGTGGATATTTGTTTAGTATTATTTATGCAAATACATTTTCCAATAAGATAACATTTTAATAATAAAATAAAAAATGATAATTTTTTTATTGCTTATGCTTTATCACATGTAAGAAGTTAAATGCACTATTTTGCTTGGCAAATAGGTAATGAGCAAATCTGATCATAATGAGAAAAATGACAATGTGATGCAGTGTGTAATACCTTTCAGACTCCTCTCTGTGGCTGTTAAATTATAATTATATACTGCAAAAGATTAAACCATATTGTTCTAAATTCTGTAAGATAAACTATCAAAATTTCACTTAACAGCTGCTCTGAACGCTGTATCCCTATTACTTTCAGTCCTTGTAACGGCAAATATGTGCAGTAGAGTCTTTAGCTAATTAAATTAATGGTTTGTGTAAGTTATTTGTCTGGTTATGCGAGTGCTGCTGTATGACTTGGTGTTTTAAAATGTGGGTCAAAGTGTAGGGGAACCCACCATGCTGCCACTGAATAATATATTACTGTGCGTGAGAGAGAGAGAGAGAGAGAGAGAGAGAGAGAGAGAGAGAGAGAGAGAGAGAGAGAGAGAGAGAGAGAGAGAGAGAGAGAGAGAGAGAAAGAGAGAGAGAGAGAGAGAGAGAGAGAGAGAGAGAGATATTGGTGATGTTCTTATTTTATTTTTATTTTTATTAAAGGAATTGATGTTCTGTTTATTATACATATAAATAAAGTGGGGCACTTTCTATTAATTTGTAATTGGCATTGTTTAAAAAAAAAAGTACACAATATTTTAATAATAAGAAATGTTAAATACAAAAACTTCTTCTTGAACACGCACATACCCCAAATAACAATTTTGACATGCATTGGTTGGCAAACTGGGATAAAGTTATTTTAAATAGAGCAATATTTGATTATATATGTAATCAATAAAATGCATAATCATATTAGATTTACAAAATTAGATTCAATTTATTTTTCCTGGCCTTCTTCCCTTTACTGTCTTTCTTAATAATTATAATTAAAATATAGCTATTATGTCAAAAGATTAATCGCGATTAATCGCATCCAAAATAAAAGTTTGTGTTTACATAATATAGGCTATGTGTACTGTGCATAATTATGTATATAAAAACGCACACAATCATGTATATATTTAAGAAAAATTGGTTAAATTTATATATAACATATTTATATATAATATAAATTATATGAATGTATATACAGTATAAAAATGCAAATATTTCTTAAATATATACATGAATGTGTGTGTATTTATACATAGCCTAATAATTATACACAGTACACACACATTATGCAAACACAAACTTTTATTTTGGATGCGATTAATCACGATTAATCTTTTGACAGCCCTAATAGCTATTAATAAAAATTATTATTATTATTATTACTTCTACAAGCTAACAAGTCTTAAGCATGCATTTACATAACATGTAGCATCATTCCTAATATTTGATGGTGAAATACAATTATAATGTATTGCCCGTCTTAAAATGACTTATACGGTCCCAATTTACCAATCACCAGTTTGCCAGTTGTTGTCAGTGTCAAAGCATTAAAGAAGAAAATATTAATTTGAAAACTATTATATGTTATATCACATGCACCATCATATTTTATTACCTTTGTACAATTTCCATTAGAAGGCTTTGTCACTTTAAAGTGTTTTCCTGGCCTGCACTGCTGTTCAAATGTGGTATCACACACTGCCAGAAATGATGTCAGAACCTGTATTCACCCTGTGGAATCTGGTTCATTGGAATTCCTTGTTAATATCAACTCCACATTCCTGAGGACTATATTGGTGGCAGGTCAAACGGCAGCTATAATAGTCGGAGATGCCTTTCAGTTCTACTCTGTACAAACTTTTCATCAAACTTTAGAGACTGATACAACAGTATAATGCGGTGCTTTTGCCCTTGAGGTGACCTCAGCATCTCACATCACAGTTTGTGCTCCCCTGAGCCCGCGCGCTGATTGAAGTGTTCTGGTTGCCATGACTACCGAGAACCTGTGAGGGACCAATGCGCGGCGCTGCTCTCCATCTCACACATGAGCGCGCGGACTGTGCTATAAAATACTCCTCTTCCCTGAGAAACAAGCGACGATTGGATGATGTCTGGATAAAGTCTCTATTAAGGACTAGCCCCTTACGTTCGTGACGTGCTCATACGCGCTCTCGCGCGCAAGCGTCGCGTCCTTTAGAGTAAGCAAAACGAATGTGATATTGCGTTTCCATCTCCTCCTCCTCCGCCAACACGGATAAGTGTTTCGTCATGTGTAAAGAGACAGTTTTACCGCAATGCTATTCCAATAGCTCTCCAGCTCCGCACTAGAGCCACTGACCCAAGAGGAAAGGGTGGTGCCGCGCAGTGGCATAGTCCATGCGCGTTCACGCGTTTATCTGGAGTCGGCACAGCGGAGAAGAACCGAGCAGAGCAGGTGTGTGCTTTCAGTCTGGGTTCACTCTCTCTCTCTCTCTTTCTCTCTCTCTCGTCTCTGACTTTGATGGACTTACATGCGGCACGTTAGTGTGTAACTGCGGTGGATGACTCCATATGCGTGTTTATTACTCAGGGTAAGAAACGCTTGTTTCACGGATACACACTGACAGAATCACAGTAGCGCATAGAATAAGCACAGTTAGATACACAGAGGTATATTTAAGAAACAACATTTTAGACGCAGAATTAACAGACAAAGTACAGAAACAACATTTTAGAGACTAACGACAAACAGTAGCCTAGGTCAAACAGATACAGATTTTTGAGGCATGGCATTCCAAAGGCAGATATTAGGGATGAGACAGAGCATTTCAGATGATTCAGCTACACATTCCAGCAGCACATCATTCTACCTGGAGATTTCAGAACATTATAGAATATTAAATTGAGACCGGTATAAGAGGCACAGCATGGACCCTTTAACGGAAAAACTATATATTTGCTAAGCTGAACTGTTTATGACCTCAAAACATAATGTACAGCTATCAGATGTTGTAACACTTTCTCATCACCATTTTTTATTCTCTGCTGCTTCTCAGTTTGCAGTACATGGCGTTGGTTACAGTAGCACATGGTGCTGTATTCCAGCCTCCTTTTTAGATGTTTCGCTCTGCGATTCTGATAGTTGACCCAACAAGTCAGAAGTAATAAAATTGTGTCAGTTTTGTCCTAATTCCAGTGCTTTGGCGTGTGAATTGAGTTTGTGCAAAAAGTGAAACTGATTACCCGTAACTCAATCTAGCATGACCTTCCACAACAAAGAGCGCTTGTGTCCCAAAGTCCTACGCCAAGATCCTTTGGCTTAATTGATTAACATAACAATTAAGAGGCTTGTCATTACCAGCTCATTAGTGAGGTCCAGTAAGCGGTGGAGGTAATGACCGATCTGTGTACGGATGATGATGGTCAAGTGTGTGGCTTTGCATTTTATTATCCGGTGATGGGATTATTTTATTTCATAGGAATTTCAGCACTGTGTCCACAATCATCTGATTCAATCAGAATTTTGTGCAATGCAAAAGTCTGTTCACAGCTTGTGTTAGAAAATAGATTTATATATATTCTAATATACAATTATCTACTTTATATATTTTATATACACAGTATACGTGTGTGTGTGTGTGTGTGTGTAATAATATACTTTTATATAATAATAATTCAGTATGTTGTACTTTTATTTATATTTAAATGCAAATATTTACTTTAAAAATATGTAATGTTTTATTATTTTTCTAGAATCCTGTTTCCTTGGGCGTATCTACAAATGGTGTACACTGCTGAGCACTGAAGAACTTAGATTCAATTTCTTGTTTAAATGGTGATGTTTCTATAGTCAAATCTGATGAGCTGACTCTGGCCCGATAGGAAGTTAATGTGTCAAACAGAGAGAATAGAGGAGCTTCTCTTGTGAACTATTTGTGTGATATTGTGTGTAGGATGATGTAATGACAGTTAAGTGAGATAATTTCCTTTTCCTTTCTCTTTATCTCTCGATATCTGTATTACACATTCATTTAAATACTGTTCTTGTGGGAGATTAACTAGCGGGGAAAGGTCACACCAGATCACGCCATTGACCCCACAAGAACACGCCATTGACCCCACACTAAGAGTTACGCAATCAATCAAATGTAAAGGATTTCAATACATTAACTTGATTAACTTATATATAAAGGTGCTTAATTGCAACTCTAATCTAGTTGCTACCTTTTTGAAATATGTAGCACACATGAAACTGAAAGCTTTCAATCACTGCATTACCAGAATTAAGGCAAAAGCAGCTCTGGAGGGAAACCCCTGAGGCAAAATAAACCTCTCTCTGAAGTTACTTAACGTCAATTCCTCATCATTCATATTTAATGCAGGATTTATGGCTCATTCTCAAAGTTTATGACCTCAGTGTGTGCCAAATATAAAACTGCCTTAAATCGGCATTTTCAGTGAGAATATAGTCTGCAGGAATCTGTTGACCAGAACTTCTGGAACACACACACACACACAGACACATGCATATAGTGTCAGTGTCAAAAAGGTGTGAAGTGCTAAAGAAAGCATCTCTGTGAACCCAACGCTGAGTGTTTGCGTGATGAGATCTGCATGCCTGAAGCCAAGGTGCCTGTGTACATTTGTCTAATGTTACTGGGTAGAGATCCCTATAATAGTGCCGGATAAAGTGCAGATTACTTTCTAGGCCCACTGTATCTGTAGGACTGAGAAGCACATTGAGTGGAGGCATGGGAAATGCTCTGATCACTACTTTCAGAGGCTGTGTTTACACTTGGCATTAACATGCGATCGCCATGATCCGATCAAGCAGGTCGGATCATTAGCCAATCAGGACACGGTGCGTTTACATTTGTACATATTAGCCTCTGTATCTGTCTGGATAACCGATCGGATTTCTGTTTCTGCATAATATTTAAATTAGGTCTGTAGCACGACACCAAATTAAAGCAGGGCTATGCAGTTTCGTGGATTTCTTCGCTGTATTCTCGCTTTTTGCTCGCAGGTTTCTCCATAGAGCTCCCCCTACAGCTTCGGAATAGATATTTGACAACACTGTCGAAAAACTTGTTGGCGACTCTCAGATACCAGAGGCTAGTAGATCAACGACATCAAAGCAGACGGGACATTCTTTACAATGCCGTCTTCATTCGGGTTCGAACAGCTTGAGGGAGCGCAATAATGATAGAATTTTAGCAATTTCTTTTTGCCGTAAAGCAATTATTTACATCGCAAGACCTGGGGCCTCATTTATAAAACTGTGCGTTGGATCCTTACTAAAAGTGTACGTGCGCCAAAAAGCCAAAAATGGCGTGCGCAAAAAAATATTCAGACTTATAAAACCGTGCGTACGCCAGAACCTGCGCAGAATTCACTTTATAAATCCCACTCCGCGGAAGATTGTGCGCACGTGCGTCTCCTCCCCGAAATAACCATATATGGACAACGCCTAGTTTTACTATGCATATCCTCATCTGCATATCATTTGCATATGATTATTCATCCATTCAAGACATTAGGAAAATATGAAATAGGTGCCGTCACATTAGCTACATTAATAAAAATAATTTAGTATCCTTGCCTTGGTTTTGAATAAATAAATCAAATAGTGTAAAATACATTTCAGAGAAAGTTTTTCTCAATCTTTTCCACTGACCAAATAGTCTTTTTAATTGATTTGTATTTTTTTAATGGAAACAGATCGACCTTGTTGTGCATTATATTTGCACAATCTGCTATTATCATGATAAGCAAGTATCTCTGTAGTTAAAACATTGAAACACAGCACTTTCAATGTTTTTTTTTTACTTTCAGTAGGCCTAAATGTAGTTTAAGTGTTTAACTCCGTTAATGAGAATGGTATATTTAATCTAAATGTTTATATCAGAAATAAAACATAGTTTAAATCATTGTTTTAAATAAACTGTAGCCTATTTATGATTAGGACTCAATGAAGATTTAGCCTACAGTTTTACTTCATCTGCCGTTAGATATGCGTCAGTTTCACTAAACTGCCCAACGCGCTCGCTGGCGCGGACATTTAAGGTGTGGATATTTGCTTCAAGTGATAGGCTTGGTGAGTGAAATTATATTTGTATTATCTTTCTGTATAGGCCTATGTATCATTTTATTTCGATTTTCTGTCTAAAAGTGACCAAAAAGACATTTAACTCCAGCTCACCATCGGTGTCGCCAAACTGCTCCATCTCCAAAACGTTCGTACGCATGGGTCAGAGTTTGCGTGCAGGTGCGCACATTTTCCCGTCAAGTTTGTTTTTATAAATCACAACTTATGCGTCGGAAGTGGCGTACGCCTCTTTCTGGGCCTGTTTTGTGCGTACGCAACGGTTATAAATGAGGCCCCTGATATCACGCAAAGTTGCAAGTGTGTTTTTTCCGCTCACATGTGATATGGGGGTGTGAAACAACCACCATTCAACCCGAAAAAAGAAATATAACCATTCCAATGACTCCGAAGCTGTTCAGTTAAAGTAACAAACCTGCATAGTTCACCTTTAAGAGTAAAGATGATACAAATTAAGCAATGTCCCAATTGCTTTCACTCAGTTTACTTTCCTGTGCAATCTCCAGTCTTAGATCAAATTAAATTTTTTGAATGAAGGAATACTTCCAGAGTTGATCATAACTAGGTTGATCATGTTAAACAAGTCACATCATCGATCATCAGGGTTTAAGGTTATAGCGTGCAATGACTATATTAAAGGGGTCATGACAATGGTTTTATTTATTTATTTATTATGTTCCCTTAGGTGCAATTATAGTATTACTATAAAAAAAAAAATAAAAAAAATTAAATGTAGTATTTATGAACTTTTCCCACCCTGTTTCTCATCCTCTGATTCAAACAGTCTGTTTTGGGGGTGTTTCCCTTAAGAGTTCAGTGTTAACGCCCACTGTTATGATTGGCTAACGTCAGTGCCTATGCATCAATTATTAACGCCCCCAGCCAGAACATTTGCGGATTCGGCGCAACTGTTTAATAGCGGGTGATGCATGCGAAGCGATGGCTCTTGCAATGATAAAACCTTATATGTTTGAGCCGGAATCAGATGAGGAATCAGAGGAAAATGAACCATCACCACAACAACGAAGACTGGATCAGCCCGTGTCCACATGGAAAGTGAAACTATTTTGAATTAATAAAAAAATTGTAACCCGAGACACTTGAAAACAGATTATTGTTGCATAATTATCCAATAGCTTAATTTGCTAACAGTTTAACATTATTTAACTAATTTCAATGAAATTATAGGGTGTACTACGGACAAAAATGCATGCACAGGCCATATTTGAAGATGCAGCATTGATAAAGGCAACATTTTTAATTTTCTATCACATGTAGGCCTACTAGAAAGGTGACATATTTTCTAGATTCTCTTATACAAATGTGTTTATATTAGCCAGTGGTAAAAAGTAAGTTTGCGTCGTCGTTGTTGAGCCCAGAATAGTCGGCACGGACTTATCTTTGAGCAACAGTTTTCTGGTAAAGCCAGCATCATATTGGGATTTTTTTCTCAAAACAGTCATCCTTAAAATGTATAGAACAAACGCTGAAACTAACACTGCCATGACTGAGACGTCCGCAAAAAATAAAGTGCATCCATTTTTCCCTGACGACTGGATCTTTCGGCAGCGTATTCAAAGATGTTGTTTGTCCACAGCCAGGAACAGCACATCTGCGGCATCGTAATTTCCCTGTACACAGACCCACTCGCTGTCCGTCGACTGAACACTTGTGAGGCGCGCGGCACGCGGAGCGACAATGATACGAAATGAGCGTAGTTGTCTTGCGCTTTAAGCGTAGTTGTCTTGTGCCGGAGGCGGTCGTATGCAAACGCGGGTACGTCACTTCGCACCGTGACGTCACTTCTTACCATGGATCCAGAACGAGCTGTATTTAGAGCTTGATTAAATAAATGATTCGTTTATAATGGGGAGGACGTCTTAAGCTATGAAACTTGCAGGACGTTTTAATGGTACAAAGACTTCTTATATACCAAAAGATAAAGGCAAATTTGGTTTCTCATGTCATGACCCCTTTAACAGAAATGGGAGATTGATAAACATGCTGAAACAATAAAAACATTCAACATGTAAAACATTATAAAATAAAAAGTTTATGCCCATTATTCCTCTGGCAAAGCAGCGCACACTCTTCATTACTATCTCATGACTGATCACAGCTGTGTTGGTGCACAATTAAAATGAAAAATGACACACACAGTATCATGTAGGCTTAGTCTAAATAAACTGTTTTTAATATTGACGTTTATTTTAAGGTTCAGATAAGTTTCATTTATTGTCTACACTGCGTTGGGAACTTAATTTTCTGACAGCCACGTGGGGAGACCGAGCAGGGATTTATATGACGTCCACTGGATTTCGTTTACATTACACTGAGATCCGATCACAATGCGTCCTCGTCAACCTCTGGACCAGGACACGCTGATCGGATAACATTCCCATCAGAAACGCGTTTACACTTGTCTTTTCAATGTGTATGTATGTGGACAACATCCGGATATATGCTTTCTCATGCAATCTTTTCGAATGCATTTTACATGAGCCATATTTATTTATCTGGCAGAAAACTTCTATTTAAGATAGATTTAATTAATTTAAATCAAATTTCATTTAATACATTTAATACATTTTTATTTGTAATTGTATTATTTTAATTAAGCAGTGCCGTATCGACCCACAGATACTGTATATTATTGTTTACTTAACAGCAATGCTTTTTATAACTTCTCACTTGCTGTGTCAGGAATGTTTAGCTCATATTCATTGTTATAATGGATTGAGTGTTGAGATGGGTCAACAGAGGTAATGTCTATCTATTCCCTCCACTGTTTCAATACACATTTGTTAGTGTATAGTGGATGTGTTTGTATATTAGCATTTGCAGTAGTGGATAAGTGGAAGCACTTACATGGTTAAGTGGGACTCCTTTGTGAGAACAGGGATTCAGTTAAATTAATTGTATACTTTTTAATTGACACTATACACATTTAGCCTGATATTTGAATTTTAAGAACTTTTTGCTGGCCATAAAACACAAGTTCAATAATGGTTTTGCAGTGGTCCTTTTATTCAGCATTTCGCTGCGTATTGCTTATGAGTTGGCAATATTTTTCTTTGGAGATAAAAGAAAAATTCCACTTGATTTCTGTGTTCTTTAAACCATCAGTACTTAAATGTTTTTTAAGGACTTAATGATTCAAATCTAGTTTCATAAATAAAAATGATGGCATCAAGCTTTAACATTATTTTTCTTGGTTATAATTGGAATCCATTTATTTTTAACCTATATGCGTCAAGTTTCCTTTACTTTGGTAAATTGATTAGCTTAGTTTTTTTTAGGTTTATGCTGTGTCATTGTATAATGTTTTCTGGTGAACTGATGAAGTAAATTAAATAACATAAATAAGTGGCTTTCCTCAGCTTTCCTCTTAGCCGTTGCTGTCTTTTATAATCTCTCCTAAAACAGTTCTCATTTGTATGTCCTAACTGTAGCTTTATCAGGCTACTGGAACATTTACTCACCATTACATCATTGTTGTGCATTGTATCAGTTTGCAGCTTGTTGCGATAGCACAGTCATGCCTGGCATGTACAGGACCTGTGATCGCGTCCTTATTCAACCGGCACTGACCGGCCAGCAGGCCGTTGTATCAGAGGCCGTGTCATGCATCACTTCAGACTAAACTCACACCAACCCACTTACAGATGTCTAATTCTCTACACCTCACATTGATTGATCATATAAGGACATTAAAAATAGTTTTGGAATTTCACTGAACATTGTATTAATATAGTTGTGCCGTGAACATGGAAAACACAGCTAATGAGGGCAACAGAACTAAAATCATTCTCCTACATTGTTTGAACTGATTAATCGTGGATATGATCACTTCACATGCGTAGCCTACTTAATACATCTAATTATTGAATCTTATGAGATATTTTACATAACCTAAAATGACAGTTTAGTACCACAACGTCAGACCTTAGCATAAAGAGCACTTCAACTTTTATATAGCTGTTGAACTTGTATTACTTAGTGTTTTGTTGTGTGTACAGTATGACACTATGCATATAGTATTGACCACAGTTAATGGAAAGATGACATACAAAGAATTTCGAGTCTTTGAGAATGATATAAAATACAGTCACCTGTCAGCAATAAAAAGATGATGTAATGTAAAAAATAAAACTTGTACGATTACATGAGAGCAAACTGAGAAACGACTTATGAGACTAGACCTGACAAAGACTGAACTAAACACAGGGCTATATACACAGGAAACACTAGGGACTGAACAATGATTAACAAGACACAGGTGTAACACATAAGGGCTAATCGAACACTATGGCAACAGATGAACGAAGACATTAAACTGAATAAAACAGTGCAAATCCAACTCAAAGTCGACTAAAACAGGCAAAACCGTCACATCAAAATATCTGTAATGACAAAAACATTGTTACCATCATTTTTTACATTGAAAATTTGGTAACAGCTGTCAGTTTTTATTTAAAGGTTTTTATTTAATTTATTTTTTACATGGTACACAGATATATTTGTCAGTTGCTTTAACTTCGTTGTACAGCTGCTTACAGTCACAGTAAAAACAGCAATGCACACAAATTCACACATATCAGCCTGAGTTCTTAATCAGCATTTTGATGTGGTGATGTAGGCTATGTGTCTCTTAAATGCTAGGTCAGTAGATTAGGCATGCATATTTCTCAAACTGCCTTGTTGCACGTTAGAATCTCTCTTTGGGACCATAATTTAGATGTGAAGCAAAATCGCTTGACACTTTAAGGTGCTTTATGGCTTGTTAAATTTCCCTGAAGTCATTGAGCCGCTTACGGTGGATGTGAAGATGTTGGGTCACTGATTCAGACATGACAGGTGGAGCCATGCAGACCTTAGAGGGGAACTTTCTAGCCACTATAGAAGCATGTCCAACTACCAAAATAGACCTATCTGATCTCTCCCTTTTTCTCTCTAACCCCACCTATCTTTCGCTGTCTAACTCTCCTGTCTCCCCGGAGTGGTGCTCTGCTCTGGATGGTAAGACTTGAGAATGATAGCCTGAATACAGAAGAAGAAAAAACTAAGTAAAATAAAGAATCAAAGCGGTTCAAGACAAGCTGAAAAATGCCATGCTGACATTTCCCTGACTTTGGAATGAGAGCGAGAGTGGAATTTATATGAAGGTAGGATCATGCTTGTTCTTTGTCTCTGTCTCTTTCTTTCCGCACATCTCTTGCTTTCTCTGATTGTTGTGCTAATCACGCATCTTAGTGAAATGGCATTGTCTCTTCATGTGTCTGACTTCATGTCTATTATGACACAAAAAAAACTGACCGATCAAAGCCATCAGTAGAGCGGATAGTACAGTATATGGTGGTGTTGAGAATAGATCCGTTTAATATTATCTCAGAATCAAGGAAAGAGATGTTTTCTGCTCTTAAACCTTGTGAGGTGATTTGATATCTACACATACTAAGCATGCCTCCTCTTAAGATACCTTGTTTTATCCCAATTCTAAGGGAGATTCTAAGACAATCCAGTAATGCTGATTAGGCATATATAAAACATATATTTCTGTTGTGTATATTATGTTGCAATCTGGTGTGTGTTCTCATATTATTGTAATTTATTATAATAATATTAATCCAAATAGTTTTAACGTTTACTGCACTTAAGCGGCTAATGAATCGGATGTCTCGCACATTCACGGGAAATGACTTACTTCCGTGTTGGAAAAATAAGGTGGAGACTAGTATTGTGTTGTTATCTTATTGAACTTTTTTGTGGAGTCTTCTATATGGAACACTATTTGAGTTGCTGCCTATGTAAAGCATTCTAACTTGGACACTTATGAGTTTCCATTACACTTGGATGCTATTAGAAGGTAGCTGCCAATGTAGGCAGCGAGAAACTCAATAGATTTTGAATGGCTTGGATATTGAAATGTAATGATCTTTACACTTTCACTGAGTCATTGAAGTCAGAATTAAAGAGCAAGTACACTTTTTTATGGAAAATGTTCAGAGATATGACTGGTGAGTAGGTCAGCACAATGCAAGTCATATTGCTGCAAAAGCTGCAGTAAGTCTCCCAGGGAGTATATGCAGCAATTCAGTCTGTGCCACTGAATGGAAGAGGAAGGCTACACGCTCATAGCAACTGAACTGGTTCAGGGTGCTTGCCTTCAAATACAGTTATATTCACATACAGTTATTAATAATAGCTATTAATAATTCACATACAGTTATACAAAAATATTTCCAACCAAAGTTGCAAATGTAACGTATGTGCACAATTGGAATATTGCTTAAAACATTTTCATCCCATGTGTTAAAGAGAACAAAATCATCACTTACTGGGAAATTGGTGCTAAATGCATAAAAATGGAAGTCGCTTCAATCGGGGAAGCCACTGTAGCTCTTCTTCTGTACATCCTCAATGATTTGCGCCTCAGAGTGGGCAGATGAAATGTAATAAACACTGTCATGTTATCTTGCATTCGGAGGCATGATGCCTGGTTTTATGGGAGGTAATTACCCAACCATTTTGATGACAGACTTTGGCTCAGGTATTTCAGAATGACCAAACCAGCATTTTAGATAGCCTATGTGTGTGCAATAAAATTGGTTCACTGGTTAGTCCAGTTATCCAATCACATCCTATGTTGAGGCTAAATCTTTTTTTTTTGCACATCAAGGGATTTATTTGGTAAATGTGTTTCTATTGTAGTTTTTGTGCATATCTTCCTATCGGAAAATATCAGTCTCAAGTCTCAACAGTGTGCATACGCTTTTTATGCACATTTTTATTTTATTTTAGAATTGTGTGAATGGAAACGTATTGTGACAAACTCTTTAACACCACAATGACTATTTTAAAGGAACATGAAGTGCATCTATAGTTTTGTATCATATTTCTTTCTTTCTTTCTTTCTTTCTTTCTTTCTTTCTTTCTTTCTTTCTTTCTTTCTTTCTTTCTTTCTTTCTTTCTTTCTTTCTTTCTTTCTTTCTTTCTTTCTTTCTTTCTTTCTTTCTTTCTTTCTTTCTTTCTTTCTTTCTTTCTTTCTTTCTTTCTGTAGATGACAGAATAAAGCCAGCGTCAAAACAAGCTTGTGGTTCCAGCCCAACACGTTCCTAGAAATAGAACATAAAAAGCCAGGCTGCATTTTAGACCAGAGACGTCAAATGAAACCAAAATACTTTTAAAATAAATCTTCTTTTTTTAAGCAGCCCATATGTGAAAATTCTTTCATTTTATGAGATATACTATACTTGTTTGTGTGCACTGTTAATTGTTTAGATATAGCATTTAATTCCATAATTTATTATTATTATTTTTTGTTTTTATTTTGGCCTTTATTCGTTAAATGTGAGGAGAACAAATACCTGCATGGATCAGTCCGTTCTTACATTGTCACGTTCAATTTAACACAACAATTTATGCAAGCATGTTTTACAAATGTTTTCCATTGGGAGCACAGAATGCTAGGATGAAGGCTGTCTGTGATTTGTCTTACTTCTGTGTGCATGTATGTGTGTGTGTCTTTAGTTAGTCTGTGGTGTTTTGGAATGTCACCTTGACCTCATCACCCTTAAAGTACATAGAAAGTGAGATCTCTGTATTACACACACACACACACACAAACATACAAACACACCTGCACCCAACACTAATACTACATCTCGCTCTCTCCCAGTAACAGGTAGAATTATCTGCAATTTTAAATGATTTGTCTGTTAAGTACAGTATCAGATCTAAAACAACAACAACTTGGTAACACACACCAGCACATTATTTGACATTCTCTGTGTTTGTGTATTAGAGATACAGTAAATGGGAAGAGCGAGAGGATGTATGTACCGGCTCTTTGTGTATTCTCCCTCTCTTCCTCATTCCTCTGTTTGTGTGTGATTAGTTTAAGCTCACTAGCTCTCACCACAACAAAGGCCTCAAAAGGGAACACAGTGAGTTTGAGTTTCAGTGGTCTGGGAATACTTGGAAACCTGGCCAAACAGGACATACACACACACACACACGCTCAAAAACACACACTGTTCAAAAGTAATGGTACTGTAGTTCAGTATAAAAAAAGATTGTAATACTTTTATTCTCAAGAATTCAGTAGATTAATACAAAGAGAATAAGGATTTTTACAGTAGCCTATACATTGTTATAAAAATGCTGTTCTTTTGAACGTTCGATTGATCAAAGAATTCTGAAATTGTAATTGTATGCATTTTAGAACGATTTTCGAGGGATTTTGTGACACTTAATAATGTAATGTAATGAAAGTAATGGCTGCTGAAAATTCAGCTTTGCCATCATGAGAATAAAGTAGTCTACATTTTCAAATATATTAAAATAGATTTTAGAGACTTCTTAAAAAAACAAAACAAAACAAACCATAAAAAAATCTTACCAACCCAAAACTTTTGAAGTTAAAAATGATCAGTTGAACCAAGCGTATGCCCTCCAAACACCTGTAGAAATGTATTTTTGTAGATGATTGAGTTGAGCATGCTTTTCAGACAGGATAGAGGTGCAGGGCTTTATATTTAGACTCATAGTATCAGTGCTATTTGGACTGGAGTGGCTGGGTGACGTTATTCACAGACTTAAGTATGATGGATGGATTGCAGGTGATTCTGTTCAAGCTTCCTCTGTCCACTCGTCATTTACTATGATCGAAGTTAAGCATGTGATGTGGCCTGTGCCGTCCAGTGACTGTTAGGACTTTCCCATCTGAAGTAAGTTTTTCAAAGGAGTGTTGGTGTACATAATACATAGATGAGAAGACAACAAAATATTTCACACCTTTGTGTTTTGCCAGTGTGTGTGTGTGTGTGTGTGCGTGCGTGGTCCAGGTATTTCCTATGTTGTGAAACCTGACATTTTTGATGCTGTTTCAAAATGTCTGTCCCCATGAGGAAACAATTTATATACCACAAAACCCATACTGTGCATGAATGTATTAGAGATATTGTTCATGTTCCTTTCATGAGCCAAACTTTTATTGTCTATCATGGTGCACACAAACCACAGCAATTAGTCCAATTAGCACTGAGCCCTAATGAAGTTTACGCTGTGGTGTGTATGTGTGTGGGGAGCTGGTCTTTGTTAATATCGTGCACTGAAGGAACTCATTCATCTTACATAATACTGCATGCCACAGGCTCTCTCAGAATTTCTAATTTCTCTGTCCTTGCGGTTTCTTTTAATCGCCCTTCTCTCCCTCTCTCTCTCTCTCTCCCTGTTTTCATCCTATTCAGATTCTGCTCAAATATATTAATTATTTTTCCTCTAACACATAATACAATTGTGCAAATTTTTCATTTTACCTAATTAGATTGTCCAAACCTTAGGGCTATTCTTTGTTTATTTGTCTCCTGTTTTTCTGACATGTTGGCCCCAAGCTCCCTAATCTCCCTTTTCTTCAAATCATCACTTTTTTTTTTTTTTTTTTACCCTTGGCATGAATATTGTGTCAGCTCTGTGAGGAGTAACAGGTTATCATGATGAATTTGTCATCAGGCCCTGCATGCTCTGAGGAGATGCTGCATTACATAATCGAATCACCCTACAGTTCAGTGGCTTCAGTGGCTTGCCATGTGTTGTGCATGTTAGAGTATGGAGTACAAAGATGAAACACTGAGCAGATACATTCTATTCTATTCTATTCTATTCTCTAACAGATTTCAGATCTAAAATCTGATTGGGTGAGTAACATTCGAGTCAACCAAAGACATACATTATGTTAATTTGACCATTTTTAACATACATGTAAAGTGGCCTTTACACCCATTTTGCTTTTGTAATCTAACACATTTAAGAGTGAAACAGGATATTCCATATCATAAAATATAGGACATAACTTGAATTGATACATTTAGCATTGAATGGATTTTGAAAAGTGTGTGCTTTACATTCTAGAATGGAATTGGTTACGCCAGGCTAAAAGGATAATTCAGCTTTCAATTTAAAAAAGTTTAACTATTATATTTTGATGAAATGCTACAAAGACTAACAGTTTTTGTCCATTTGGAACATTGTGCACTGATGAGAATATGGACATTGTTCACAATAAGACCAGTGATATGCATTTAGAAAGTCAATAAACATTTTGTTTTCATATTAACTTTTAGAAATTCGGGTTTGCGCCGAGCCTAATAGTAACTTCTTTTTAGTCATAAATAGAATTTAGATCACAACTTTGAATGGTTATTCTATTCCTATACAGTTTAACACAGCAGCAGCGACTGAAGTATATCATTATATCATTATTTTAGATTTAATTTCTCTGAAAACACTTTTTGGACCAGCAGTGTTTCATTTGCCTTTATGGTCTTGTTTTGTTTTGGAGATCATAAGGGTAAAGTTCCAGGGAAACAGAAGTGCCTTGTTGCAGTTAACTAGAATATATGTGGTCAGTTGGGAAACCAAGAGAGCAATCTAGACCCAGCAACAGCAGCTGGTATTTAACCACCCAGAGTCTCTCAAACTCCTTTTTGCAACTCCTGACATGACGCTTTTAAGATAGAAGGCTTTGAAAATATCCCACAAAAAAATGTACCGAGCAAATATCTTGGCACTGTTTCAAAAGCTTGTTCCGAGACAAAACAAACTGGATTCTTCCTTATTTGGATGGATCTTGTGTTTGGAGGGAATTGAGACTTGTGCCTGCATTCAGATTTAGATTGACATCTGGCTTGAAAATCTGAAGGAAGGATAACGTTGCTGCCCTCAGAATTGAACTGAATTTGTGTTTAAGTGGTATGTGTTTGCTGGTCACCACCAAAATTGACTTGATGTGAAAATAAATGTAATGTAACTCACGTCACATCCAGAAATAGCTGCCTGTTCCAAGCTGTACAGATAGGTGAGTCTGATAGTTAAAGCGGTTTATCTACTGCTCTTTTCTTGTACAGCTTTAAATAGGGGTGTATGCGCTCACACACACACACACACACACACTTACTTATGCACACGCACACACACATACTCTTAAGTGGTGACAGTCTGTGAGTGTGTCCGCCAAAGTGGCCCTGACATGTCATGACCTTTTCCCCTTAGACCAAAGAGTCACCTTATCTCCGTCACATATTTTTGAAAGGTCTTCCCTTTACATGCAAGTGTATTGCAAAAAGTATTTACTTTATCTGTATTTTGTATTGTTTTCCAGTAGAAATTAGAATTACGTAGAATAAAATAGAAAAGTAGATATTCTGGGCCTAAATCAAACATTTTGGATGCTCTTGGTCGAAAAACAAAACTGAAAATGTTTTTTTAATATTTTTTTTATTTTAAATTAGCTTTTTTAAATAATTGTATTAATATTGTAGACTTTTAAATTAAATTCAATCATTTTAATGATCATGAATCGAAAAAAGCCAATACTTTTATTAAAAGTAACAAACTAAAATGATAAAGAAAATATATTCATATTTAATATAATAGGCTATATTATTCTTTATTCAGTTCTATGCGACAGATTTAACAGATTTTTTTTTTACCAATTATCTAAATAATGTATAGTTCTACAAAGCTATTATTATCAGAGCATGTGAGCAGAGCAGCGGGGAGCGGATCAGTGAACAAGAGCGTCATTTTACCAGCGTTACCACACCATGATGTTATAGCACAGTTATTGCAAACAGAAACAAGTATACTACTACACGGCACATTATTTGAGCGGACTTTGCTTAGTGACTTTGTTTTTGTCTGTGTGTGTGGTTTTCTGATTCCTTGAGAATATGAGTATAACACATGGGCTGATATGTTTTATGAAGGTTTATTTCTGCATGGCATGCAAAGTCTCTTTGTGGTTGTGGCTTTCACCAGTGTAGGGTTTTCTATGTCTGTCACCGTAGCAGGAATCTGGATCATGTTCCAATCATATCGGTTAAAATAATATGAGGCAGCACCGAACCGAATTAAACTTGACTGGTGTAGCTCTGTTTTATTTCACAGTGTTATTGCTTTCTGAGTTCCTCATGTAACCATACTGCCCTGTGTCACACAGTTAACCACATGATACAATAAAGATAATTTACTGCATTCTACCGTAAACCACATTGCGCTTTATAAAGAAAATAAATAATAAATCACACTAGTACATTTCATTTGTACAGAGAGTCTGGCCGCTCTCCATTGACAAGCGTTAACTTCATTGAAGGCGGGTACTCTGTTGAAGTTTAAAACTATTGGATCTGCCATAACCAATCGCTAACGTTTGGTCGCGAGTTTCGTGACGTATGTCAACTCAAACTAGCGCACGACCTCAACGTCATCGTTCTCAACCACTCCCTCTGTTCGCTGATTGGACCGGTAAAAAAATTATCGGAGAAAACCCAAGAATATACCGCAAGCCCAGGCGTAGTACTGAAGGAAAATTAAAATTGAGCGGAAGTACGTTGGAGGGCGGAGCCAAGATAAGAATTCCCAGCACACGACAATATTATGGGCACATTGTTAATTTCCTGCCTCTAAACCTTTATGAAACAATACATAGTGCCCGTTGCATTCATTGTTTGATCACCTGTACTGTAGCTTCTCCATAATTCTGTGAAGGATATTATTCATTTTATATATATATATATAAATGAATAATACGGATGTATATATATATTTATATATATATATATAGGCCTATAATCATTCTTATATAGGCCTAAATCATATGCTGATTTTGTGCTCAAGAAACATTTCTTATTAGCAATGTTTAAAACAGTTGTGGTTTTTAGAAAGCTTTTGTAACATTTTATAATGTATTTACTGCCACTGAATGTCCTTGCTTAATAAGAGTATTAATTTCTTTAAAAAAAAAATATATATATATATACAGACCTCAAAAGTGTTTCATAAGGAGACAGTAAAAAATAATAAAAATAGCAAAATGTGTCTCAAATTCGCTCCGTATAGGTAAAGTGTATGTAAGAAAAACCTACAGATTCTCATCCCATTCTTGCTTCATTTAGCACTTAGCATTATGTTATTAGCATTTATCATTGGTTTGTAAAAAAACATGCTTTCGCATAAACTCAGTTGAAAAATCTGGTTTAGTTCAAAACATTAGCATGGTTTATATGTTGTGTGCCAGACGCTTCACTGCACTAATAGGAAGTGGAATGTGGTTTGTGGCGTTACGGTCGAAGCCACTAATGAATCAGCATCTCTGACTGAGGGAGGCAGGCAGGGAGTCTGTGGTTTGGGCAGGAGCGTAAAGGATCTACAAAGACCTTTTAGACACACACATTAGTTTGGGCATCCAATAGTACAATAATGACAACTTTTGTATAACTTTAGAAACCCACATTGCCTCCACATCTCTCTCTAATGGCACAAACACACACGCACAACTGCAGAACAACCTCTTATAGCTTCCTCCTCTCACTCCCACTAGCTTTAGATAGAACAGCTAATCTGACTGAACATCAACATTCATTTTGTTGTTCCAGCTCATGCTTGATGTTGTCCTCCCCTGTTTTGTAGATTCTGTCATCAAGTTATGCTGAGTTGATTTATTTAGCTGACTAAAATTCTCTGGCACTTTAAATCTGTCATGGTGGTTTAAAAATATTCCAAATCAAATTCTTTGGCGGTCGATGGTGGCCTATTCAGAGCGATTTTATTTATGCTTACAAGACACACACACACACACACACATTCACTCGTAGACACTGCAGATTCGTAATATATCACCGTTCTACATTTGACTCAACGGCTGTTATATATATATATGGGATAAAAAATGACCTTATTACACAGACATGCTCTCTGCCACCAGTTCTGTCATATTAATATGATTAAGTACATAACAGTCCCGAAGCTGTTTCTGTTAAGAATTACAGGAAATTAACAGATGATCATAAATACTTACAAACGCTGCCAGATATTCTTAAATAACAATCATTTTAAATGCATGTTGAATGCAAAATGAAGGTTTAAAAAAAAAAACACTAGGACATTTTTTTACACAGAGAGCTACAAGAAGTTAATTATTTTCATTTTTGAATAAACTATCTCTTAATGGAGAGATTGATGAATGTATGCAAATGTATAAATAGCAAATAAATCTGTAGTGCTGTCAGATGTGAAATATTTTCTATCATGTGGCGCATATTGATGTTCTCATGGTTGTCGGAACCACTCTGAATCAGCTGTCAGATCAGTTTACTGGAGCCACAAACACGCTTTTGAGAAGCATGAAAGGACTTTATGATGGATTTCACAATTTGAGATTGTGTTTTCTAACTCGTCATATTGCTTCCTATACTTTACTTTTTCACAAAATGAGAAAGATCCCTAGAGAACTGAAGAGGTCTCGACAATACTGCTTTATCTGACACTTTAGAATTGGACTTAAAAATATATACACCATTGTTCAAAAGTTTGAATTTGTAGGATTGTATTTATTTATTTATTTAAATTAATTAATTATTTTATTCAGCAAGAATGCATAACATTGGTCAACAAAATTTGTAATGTTACAAAAAAATTATATTTAAAATAATTGCAGTTTTTTTTACTTTCTATTTATCAAAGAATCATATAAAAATGTATCACGGCTTTCACAAAATTATTACAATTATTAGCACAACTCTTTTCAACATGGTTAATAAGAAGAACCATTATTAATAATTGAGTACCAAGACAGAGAAAAAAGGTGTAAAAATTGTACCTTTAGGGGTACAACAGCTTGTCACTGGGGCAGTACCCTTAAAAGGACATCTTTGCTCATTTTTTTTTTACCACAAAAAGGTTCATTGTAGTACCTTAAGGTATGTATACATGTATTTGTACTCTAAAGTAATATGCACCTTTTAGGAGTAAAACAAGGTGCAAAGATGTCCTTTTAAGGGTACTGCCTCAGTGACAAGCTGTTGTACCCCTGAAGGTAAACGTTTTAGTACTCAATTATTAATAATGGTTCTTCTTATTAAGCATGTTGAAAAGAGTTGTGCTAATAGTTGTAATAATTTTGTGGAAGACGTGATACATTTTTATAGGATTCTTTGAGGTAAAATTTTTTGGTGCTCAATTATCAATTATTATGCTTTGCTTAACAAATCGCTTAAATCCCATGATCCTTTAAAAATAGTTATAAAATGCTGATTTGGTAATCAATTATCCTCATGAGGATAACTGAGCACCAATTCAGCATTTTAGAACTATTTTTAAAGGATCATTGGATATAAGCGATTTGTTAAGCGAAGCGTTGAAAAATCTTACTGACCCCAAACTGTTGAACAGTAGTGTATATTTCATCAAATGCCTGTGTGTGTAGACAGCTGTTGTGACGCCTCCAGTCTGCCCATTGAAACACTATCCATGTACTGTCCTGTCACTGTATGCTGATCTATAGTGCCGACATTCCAGAGGCAATGTGAGTGTGTGGATGAGAGAATTTAAGAGGCCACAAATAAGTGTGTTACCAATAACCAATGGTGAATGGTGAAAGCCTGTATGTATGCTAGGAAATGGCAAAGGGTAACAGTATTAGCATCTAAGTCATGTCAAGAAATCTGCAAACAAACACTCAAAGCTACTGATGAAAATCTTTACTGTGCTGAGCTATTTGTTCCACAAATCTATCTGAAAACACAAATGTCTACCATCTGAGCCTTGTCAAACAATGGAGAATTACAGTAGTCATGGGTAAGTGCACAACCGTGGCAGCTTGTCCATTACATAACGGAAATGCCAGCTTAATTGCCCTTTAACACAAGCTGCAGATGGCATTGAATGTTTGTCACACTCAAGTACACCCAGAGGGCTTTGCACTAATATTGCCAGTAACTAATCAGGTGGTCTAAGCTGCAGCTGTGGATCAGAATAAAACATTTTGAGGTGGGATGGACAGGACTTACCCATAGGGAATAGTTTTGTGTAAAGGTTGGAATTATAAGACAGGTGCATGCTGGGAAGGAGTTGAAAAATAAGGAAAATTAATGTTTTTGGTCAGAGTGCAACATGTTTGTCAGTTTATTTGGTGATGATTTAGAATCAATTTCTGTTTTCTGAAATGTGAAAACCAATCTCATGAGAAAATTTTATATTTTGGTGAATTGGTGGTGAATTTGTATGAATTTGTACAATATGAGGCGTAAATAATAAACTAAGCATGAAAATCCACCCCAAAAACTAAAGCTTCAGTGCGGTAAAGCATTAAAACATTCAAATGTAACTCACCAAAACATAAAATAGTAAAAAAATAAATCCATGAGAGTGTTTTGGAAATAACACTTGGTAGTAAAATAGTAAACTGGTCTTGATAGATGATCTTTAAATAGCCTGGGTTTTGCTTTCTTTTCATGATGACCCAGAGACTCATTCTTTTTAAAGATGTTACAGACTATTATAAGTGCTTTTAGTGTCTTTATTTTAGGCCCAACAAGTAGGGAAGAAACTTCACACCATTAGCCGGTTCCCGCAGCATGTTATGAAAATCTTTCTAGGGGGTTATTTTACTTTCTGCTTTAGTTTCAAGATATAGGGGACAATAAAAACGGACATATAGCCACTAAAGCTAATGCCATAGTTTCAGTTACTGAGACTCAAATAGTGTTGACCGCGTTTTCACTCTCTGGGTGTTACACGTCTTTCTTGGTAAGTTATAAATCTGTCAGTGGCAAAGGGATATCCGACAACTGCATCTTATTTCTATGTCCAAATGCTCTCTCGCATATGCTCTCTCTATCTCTCTTTAATCCATTATGTCTGCTCCCATTTAGCCTCAGTGAACGAGAGACACATTATCAGTTATTGTAAGGAGTGTGTTTGGAAATCCTCGACTCTTAAGTGGAGTGACATTATCATTACCCCGACATAATTTCTATCTGCTACTGTCTGCATTATCATGTTCCCAGCTAACAGGGAACGTTCTCAGAATTTTGGATAACGTTCTGGCAAGGTTCTTTCAGTTATGAAGAAACGTTTTTTCGAGTATGTTCTTTCAAAGTTATTTTGTATTTTATAATGTATACTGTTATTTTAGAAACATTAGCACAAAATTCATAAATCATAATTTTACCATTCATGGAACATTTTTTTTCCTGAAATGTTTTAGTTGGTTGTTCATCTAATGTTTTTTTTAATTTTATACTTGTTTCTTTTGTATGTTCATTTAAAATTTTGAAATATTTCCAAAACTTTTGCAAAATTATATATTTGCTTAACCAAGAAAAAAAAACATTTTAAAACAATTTAATAAAAACTATGTGTTAAAGATACAATATGTTAGAATTTTGTAGCAAAAAATCTAAAACCACTTGCACAGTATTATAAATTTATTTCATTTGTGTACATCCATTATCCTAAATGTTTCCAAGAATTTGTAAATTCAGAGGAATTCACAATTTTTAAAAGTCCCCTCCCTGTTCACTTGTCGCCTGTCAATGACATAATATCCGCGTTATCCATGGTTTCCACTTGTACTGCCATAGTAACCATGGCGACAGATGTGGACAACTGTGTAGTGTGTAATGTCTAGCGGCACGCTGTTGTTGTTTCGTTCCAACATTATTGATCATGGCAAGCAGACTTTGGGACAAAAGGAGAACTAAAACAAGGATCAATATCAGCGTGGCGTTTTCGAGATGCCGAGAGCTCCACGTCCGCGACTAACTTGGACTTGACGCCAGTCTTGCATGTACTGTACTTTATTAGACAGGTGAGCAAATTTACATAAAACAAATCAATGTTATATAGCTCAACATGGTAAAATGTTAGAATATGATCAGTATGTTATTCTAATCTAGCTTACTGTTAGTCTCATACAGACAAACCAACACATAGAATAACATTATAACTTTCAACACACTCAAATGCTGTTTAGTATGATAGTGTGGCCAACTGAAACAGCGCTGCGTTACCTCAGAAGTTTAATTCGTCTAATAAACTGACCTGTGTGAGTACTGTAATTCAGCACTTGCGGGTAGTTTGGTAGAATGAAATGTCCTTATTCCTTGATATCCGTGGGACTCGCGTGTGGCGCTGATATCTGTCTCTCATTAGTAATCGCGCCCTGCTTCATACCACAGTCATGTTAAAAAACATGAATGTTTTCACTCATCCATAAACTTTATTAGATCCATCAGCATGACAGCAAGTCCCATCATTCCGCTTATTCACTGCGTCATCAACCTACGCCTTTGTTACTGTAAGAGGTTAGCGACCAAGCGGCGAAAAAAACAAACATATTTTAGCTTTAAATATTCAGAGAACATTGAAACATAACGTTGTTCTTCATAACATTCTTAAGGGCCGTCCAGAATGTGCTTTTCCATTCCACTGTGCTACTTTTCCAATGTTTTTCTATGTAAACACATGCTATATACGGACGTGTTTGATATTGTGCCTCGTGTCTAGTGTTTTGTACGTTTTGTTGTAAAATTCGGCACACAAGATAAAAGAAGTTCAACTTTAAACAAAATGAATCTCTAGTCCTTGCATTTTTCCCCCATTCCACTGACGCATGTTTAACTGCAAAAATACATTCTGTGTGAACTGGCCCTTATAACCTATTTTTTTGTTAGCTTACATGTCTATTGGGCAACATTATTTAGTATTCATATGAGACAGATGCAAATGCTATGATTATCCCACCACACACATTCCACTCCTCATATTTGCAAATACTGATAGTGATTAGAGAGAGTGAAATATGTGTGAAGCACCCTATAAAATTAACACATAGCAGGCACACCAAGTGCATTCCTGGTGTCCAGACTGTCTGGTGTCAGTCAGAGCATTACTATGTGCACACACACCGACGCCACCATTTCTAGCTGTTGTCTGTCATGGATCCATATTAAAGTCTGTGTCTCCATTTGATACACAATGAACCTGTTTAAAGCAGAATATCTTCTATATCTGCCACACAATATAAGTTTAAATATAACTTGTGCTAGTCATAGAACAGCTTAGGTAAAAAGACAGTCGCCAAACAGTTTAGGCACTTCACAACGCGGTATTGGGCATTAAACAACATAGATCATTTAGCTAATAATTAAGCATGCTAATTCATATATATATATATACTTTAACATCTATTTATGTTGATATAGAAAAATTGATTTTGAGATTAAAAATAGCTTGATGTTTTACAGGTGAAAGTGTCCTTTTTCAGAACACAGATCAGTGGAGATCATCATCATGAATACAGGTAAGTCCGTTATTAAAATACATGTGTCATTTCTTTGCCATTAGCCCACCATTAGTGTGCATTTGTAATCAGATTTTATGTAAAAATGTCATGACGTGGTAGGCTAATAAGATATTGTGTCAAGAAAGAGATCTGAGAGAGTTGCAGTAAGTGCTTCTGGTTCATACATCACACTTTAAATAAAAGGTCAAGCCAAGCACATTGCATTGTGGGATATGCTGTAATATATCACACAGTAAGCTCTGTTGTATCTGTTCATTTGGACCAGATTCTGACTAATAATATTACTGCATTACTTTGTTACTTATCAGATGTGTTCACATCACACCTGATTAGGAAACGGCTTGAAGCAGCGCTGTGCCGACCGATTCAGCCCGATCTCATGAAAGTGCGTATCTATACGACGAATGTTATTTCTCGTGCCATTTATACGGCACAAATAGTTTTTGCGTGCATATGCTACGCAGTTTTCGCATGCATGATACGCACTTTATGGCGTGTAATATGCACGCCCCTAATCCTACCCAAGGGGTCTCAGTGCGTAGCATATGCACGCAAAAACAATTTTTGGCGTATAATTGGTGCGAGAAATAACATTTGTGGTATAGATATGCTACGCACTTTCATGAGATCGTGTTGACCGATTGGTGTATGACATCAACATTCTTTGAGAGCTATTAGAGAGCAGACGGCTCAGTATGCTTTCAAATCGCTTTTGCGGTACTTTGATGTCATACACCAATCCGTCTGCAACGAACCTATAATAATCTGTCAGCTTTCATGCAATGCTTTGCAAATCAGTTACTTCACAAGTTGTATGCTGTTCTGTAAATAACTAACAGTAGGCTACCATTCAAATGTTTGGGGTTTGTACGATTTTTTCTTTTTTTATAAAGCATACAGTAAAACACAAATTTTATGAAATATTACTGTAATGTCTTTACTCTCACTTTTGATCTATTTAATTCATCCTTGCTGAAAAAAAGTACTAATTTCTTTTTTTTTTTAAATCTAACTGACCCCAACCCTTTGAACGGTAGATCATTTTATTTACTTTTTCTCTCTTTTTTTGCATTATATTTTGGTGCAATAATGTTACATTTAAAATGCATGTGCTTTGCTTTCTGTTTGTTTTGCATGTATGCGTGTGTGCGTGCGTGCGTGCGTGCGTGCGTGCGTGTAAACAAACATACTCCAGATAGCGGAGGACGTGCTCATAAAAGAGCATCCCTGTTGCTCACTCTCTGGCCTGTGAAGAGGGTCCAGAGCTCACCCAATCTGTACGCTGCTGCAGGTATCAGTAATGGAGCAGGACTTTCTAACAGACACAGATCTTTAAAATCGAGTTTTTTAGAATGTCTTTTCGCATATCAGTGTTCCATCTGTATAAGTACTGTAATTTAGATGAGTTTTCTCCCCAGTGTTCTGTTTGTGTGTGCGTCTGCAAGGATGCTTGTTTTGCGTGTGTTTGCAACATCTGTTTTGTTCCATATTTGTCTTGCTAAGCTTGAAGATAACAGAGGCTTTCGATTTAGCCTTTTATATATATTGTCAATATGATACAATTTTAAAGGAACAGTTCACTCACATAACATTATTTTATCACAATATCTTTCCATATTCCTCGAATATATTCACAGCAGAGTTACAATAACAGAAAACAATGGCCTGTGCGAGATAATTAACATCTTTAAATTAAGCCTTTCAATTTAACATGTTAATTTAGGGTCATTTTAACACAATAAAAAGGTTAAAATTAACTTTGCCTTAACCCATGTGTAAATGTCCGTAATATTACATTTTCTTACCATCAGAGCAATTCATAAAGTTAATTTGATGGAACTTTCTAGTTGATTGACAGCCCTACATTAAATTAAAAGGTTTTGAGACAATTATAATATACCATTGAAAGAAACAAAAGAAAAAGAGACTACTGGACACATTTTCTCTGAACAAAGAGTGTGCTATTACAGTTTTACAATTGAGCGTAACCTAATCTGGCTTTTTTAATTTAAAAATAATGCTCAGTTTGTAGTCAGATGTACTATGTGGTAAATATTGTAGACACTGTACAGGTTTTAATTAAATCAATAAAACCATTTACCCTTTCAAAAACACTCTCTATTACACTAAACTGATCTCATGTCAAACAATTGCTGCCATTTTTCTGTGCTAATAGTTAAGGATCAAGGCAATTTTGTTGTAACTTTCTGTTGCTTGAGTTAGTTTGCTGAAAAAGTGACATGATGTCAAGACCTTCCATGGATATGACAACACATTTTTTTAATTTTGAAAAGCTGCTTAATGTTGAATTGTTTGAGGCACATAGGCTACTGGATTATCAGATGTCAGTTTGAATAGCAAAATGGAGACCATACCCTTCACTTTCACGTAACAGTCCATACATTACTGGACCCTCTGTCATCCTCATAGCATCATCATGTATATTTTGCAATATGAAAAGTTCCAAACTTTGTGTGGTCTTACTAGCTCTCTCTGTGTTAAGTAGCAGCGTCTGCTCTTTAATCTTCTCTCCTCTGTAATTCTGCATCTCTATTTCCATCCCCATATTGTGTCTGTCCTCCAGTTAGATGCTTTCAGGCATCAAGGACCTCATTTTTGAGGGGGCACCAGTAGGACTGGCTCACATTTTGCAATAAGCAAGATAGGACATAATCCCCTCACCCCCCACCCCCTATATATATATATATATATTATGTTACTCCTATATTTTGAATATTTTCAATTAGGTTATGTATAGCCAGAAGCCACGGCCATTCTGGTGGGCATCGGCGCGCGCGAGGCGCTCTGATTGGTTTGCGCGTCTCGCCCGCTTCGCCATAGGTTTGTGCAGTTATCGCAGCACAGCCAATGAGCGTGCTAGTCAGCTTTGCTCTATGCTTGCTGTGCAGCTGCACTAAAATAAGGCTTCAGTATTCTCGAGAAAAGGAGTTTTCCCATAAGCGTATAGCTACGCAATACGAGAGACCTTCTCGAAAGGGAAATAATATTGTCGCATGGAATCAATGTTGATGCAGTTGAAATTCTACAGCAGAGCGAAGACATCTCCGATCATTATCTAGTCTTCATTTAGCCAAGGCTGCAAAGTTGACTCCGTGTTACAAATATGTTAGACCTATCACTTCTGCCACTAAAGATTGCTTTATTAATAATCTTCCTGATCAGTTTCATCATCTCAGCATCCCAGATAGCATAGAAGAATTCGATATTGTGACAGAAACTTGAAAGCGCAAATGAAAGAAAGGTATTTCGCATCTCATGGAAAGAGAGCACGATTGCATACAGAGAGACCATAAAAGCTGCTAGATCTGCCTATTTTTAAACGCTATTAGAAGAAAATAAACAAAACCCTAGGTATTTATTTGAAACAGTGGCTAAACTAACAAAAAATAAAGCTTCAAGCGCAAACATTTCCAAGCATCACAGCAGTAATGACTTTATGAACTTCTTTACTTACAATATTATATATATATATATATATATATATATATATATATATATATATATACATACACATACACATACACATACATAGATACATAACCTAATTGTTCAAAATATAGGAGTAACATAATACTTTTTATTTTTTTAAACTGGGCAATTTGTCATTTTATCAATGTTTCATCAAAAGTAAATACATTTTTGTTGCAAAATCCAAATTCAAATGCTCACTTATGTACCGTAGTTGTTACAATTTTATTTGTTTACAATTTTATGTTTATATTAATTATTAATGCATATTTTTTCCCCATAGGTAGTGATTCCCAGTCATCAGATTCAGGCAAGTGTTTGCTGGATTTGTACGTGTGTGTGTGTGTGTGTGTGTGTGTGTGTGTGTGTGTGTGTGTGTGTGTGTGTGTGTGTGTGTGTGTGTGTGTGTGTGTGTGTGTGTGTGTGTGTGTGTGTGTGTGTGTGTGTGTGTGTGTGTGTGTGTGTGTGTGTGTGTGTGCATATATATATATAATATCTTTGTGTGTAGATGCCTGGCGTTCACGCAGTGTGTCTGAGGGGTTGAGGAACGGAGACGCCAGCAGCTCGTCCTTGACTGCTAAAGGCTTCCGCAGCGTTAGACCCAACCTACAGGAAAAGAGATCTCCTACACCGGTACTTATTTATTTATTTATAATGCAATTTGGGCTGTTAATGCATTCTTGCTTGATCATACTGCTGTTATATATTTTTTATTGTACTTTATGAATGTTTAGATTAATATTGGTCTGGTCATGGTTTCCAAAATGGAAAATGGAGGTGTTTAGACAAGGGTTCATGTCGTGTTTTCTTGACCCCTTAAGCAGTCAAACTGAAATTTCTCTATTTATTCTATTTAAAATTCACTCTATTTGAACTGATTTTATATATTTGAATTGACCTTTTTTCTGTCAGGTCCCCTTGCCGCCCCCTAGGAGAGAGAGCTATCACATGACCCCTAACCCCCCATCTTATAGTTCCCTCGCAATACTGTCAGACACCTTCCTCTCTCCCCCACAGAATGATGATGTCATTCCCTCAGGCTCTTACACTATCCAATCTAGCGCCACCTCCTCATTTTCAAACTCTAAGACCACCCGAACCTACACGAGCACCTCTGGAGCCCCCCTCGAGGAGCCCCCCTTGTCCCAACAGGCTAATGCTAACAGTTTTATCACTCGGGTTCTTGGGAGCAAATTGTCCTCTTCGAAATTCACCACTGACCATCTAAATGCAGCACCTAACAAGATGAATATGATTAAAACTGACCCTAAGTCTAAAACTAAGCGGAAAGGTACATCTGCTCCCCCACCTCAAGACCCCACTGCCACTTCTGATATGCATGTAGCCTCTCTCTCCATCCAGTTAGCTCCCCGCAGTCCAGAGCCCCAAGCAGAGACCCAATCAGGGCCTGAGACTGAATCCAGGACTAACGCATTGGACCCCGCTGACCCCATGCGAGCCCCTGTCGTACCACCAAGACCAGCCGGCAATTTGGTGGTATTACTGTCATTCATTTACAGTGATAATGTACACTTACTGTGCCAGTCAAAAGTTTGTAATAATTTATATTTGTTTATGTTTTTGAAAGAAGGCCTTTACGCTATCCAAAGCTGCATTTATTTGATTAAAAAATATAGTAAAACAGTAATGTTGTGAAATATTATTACAATTTAAAAGAAACATAAAAAAATAGCTTCATTATTCCAAACTTTTGACCAGTAGTGTATCTCTTACTCTTAAACTAACTGTGTAAACAGCACCCATTGACCCTCATCTGTTGGGATAGAGTGAACAAACACAGACGGCATGATGAAAGAGCGTGTGTTTCTGCTAATTACTCATTTTGTTTTATCTTTCCAGCCAACCTTTTATTTCTTCCCACAGATTTGACCTGTTCTTCTTCACTCAACATGGTTAATTTGCTTCAATCACTTCTTGCTCACTGGCTTTGTTTTGTCTTCACGTTAATTTCTTGTCTCCCTTCCCTTTTATTCCCACCCACCTCCATCAGCGTGAGTTTTCCCCTGTAAGAGGGGGCACTGGAATGCTCTCTTCTGGACCCCCTTCCCCAGACCCGTCAGCTCGACGGTCACCGTATAGCCGGGCGAGTCAGGATTCCCCCGACTTCCTGTCGGGGCTGCCCAAAGCCCACTCGCCAACACCCTACACCCCTCTGGAACGTTCTGGGCTAATGTCGGCCTCACCTGCTGCGTCGCCGGTAACCGTGTCTGCGCTGAGTCATTATTCATCATCCACGGTCGGGCTCGAGGAGCTGCAGATCTGCGGCATGGACTCCTCCCCCGCGGCCACACCTACCCCTTCCCCCACTCTCAGCCACGCCTCCAATGCCCCTGACGAGCTTCCTACCGCCCCGTCAGCTGCCACAGGCACTAACGTAACTATCACGCTCGACTGGCGCACCTCACCTCAGTCTGCTGTCACGTTTGTTTGAATCTACTCGTGTTTGTATGTCCTCGCTAGTCTGTCAGCGCTATTGTATGTTTAACTTTGACATGCTTTATGTGTCAGCTTACAGCAGGTGGCTGTCTTGGTTTTCACTCTGTTCTATGTATTCAGTTTTTCATTGTATGCTATGTATGTCGTTCGTTTCCCATTTAAAGTCAACATGCATGCGTAATGTGACATGTTTTAAATTGAAACAGACTGTAAAAACTGTAGGATGGATTATATCCATTGAGAATTGAAAAATGAGAGCTTATGGTAGAATGGAGCCAGACATAAATGCGAGTTTGTGGTTGAGAAAGAAATGTTTTATTAATATGATCAAAAACCTATTACTGCTGTACTATTTACTATTTTTTATAAACTAAGCACACTACCTATCAAACTACCTAATCACTTGGAGTCAAGAATATTTTTGTTGTTTTTTCTCATTTGCATTTATTTAATGTGAAAAATTACAATATCAAATATTACATATGTATTAAAGATTACAAACTTTTTTCTTTGGTGTAATGTGCACTGATTAATTGTCCAGGAATGTGTATTAAAGGAGAACTTTAAAAAAATCGGTGTTGCCTACACTGTGTTATCCTATTTTTAAAATTTGCACCCTATTGACTTGAATGGGGCAAGTTTTAAACCTGCTTTTATCCTCTTAACATCCTTGATGTGTCATACAAGTGCCCAGCCATGTTGAGTGATTCCTTCAGAGTGAACACGAGTGAATCTGACTGCAGTAGATGTGAAAGATATGAATAAAAATGATGTTAATTCAGCCAGCGCAAATACCTGTATTTAGTTCCTGTTTTCGGTGGAAGTCCAAAGTAGTCAATTGTCGAGTTCACGCGCGTGATCATAGTAACTAAACCTATGCGCGTGAACTCGACAATCGACTACTTTGGACTTCGACCGAAAACAGGAACTAAATACAGGTATTTGCGCTGGCTGATATAACATCATTTTTATTCATATCTTTCACATCTACTGCAGTCAGATTCACCGTGTTCACTCTGAAGGAATCCAGCAACATGACTGGGCACTTGTAATGACACATCAAGGATGATAAGACTAAGAACTGGTTAAGTTTAAAACTTGCCCCATTCAAGTCAATAGGGTGTAAATTTTAAAAAGAGGATAACACAGTGTAGGCAACACCGATTTTTGTCGTTGTTCTCTGTATTGACAGCACTCCAAATTTACTAAAAATTGAGCTCAATGTTAAAATTGACCGGAGTTCTCCTTTAAAGGGATAGTTCACTTTAAAATCTAAATTCTGTCATCATATACTCACCCTCAAGTTGTTTTAAACCTGTATGAATTTCTTTCTTCTGCTGAACACAAAGGAAGATATTTTGAAGAATGTCAGTAACCAAACAGTTAACTGGTCCCACTGACTTCCATAGTAGGAAAAAAAAATACTATGGCAGTCAATGAGACCAGTTAACTGTTTGGTTACCGACATTCTTCAAAATATCTTCCTTTGTGTTCAGCAGAAGAAAGAAATGCATACAGGTTTGAAACAACCTGAGGTTGAGTATATGATGACAGCATTTTCATTTTAAAGTGAACTATCCCTTTAAGAAAGGAGAAATTAAAATTTCATGTTGACTTTAAGGTTCCTATGATAACCTCTGATTCTTCATTTGACCTTTCATGACGTTTGTTTGATTAACATAATTCTCGTCTTTATATTGTCACCGTTTACTGAAGACTCGAACATCAATGGATTATGATTGTATAAAGGAGCTATATTCCAGAGTATTTAACACTCTTCCTCACATAAATTGTCCTGCACTCATAATCTACAAAAGGTTATTGTAATGTATGCTTGTTGTCATGTGGTCTAACAGTTTTTCAATTACCTCTATATTTGTCATACATCATTTCTCTCATTTTACTACAGAAGCACCAACATCTAATCACAACCTTTGTCTTTTTTGTAACAGCATTTTCCCCATTAATGGCATCTCTCAGATTCATTTGTTATACAATATCTGTAATATTTTAACATTTGTCTTTTGATGTGTACTCTAATGTCTTGCCTTTCTCATTTGTCTAACTTCTTATTGTCTCATAGCTTTCACCCACTCATACTTGTTTCACTTAAAGTGACTCTATAAATGACATTACCCACAGTTCCATCTCTTATGTTCCCCGCAGGGTCAGATGGCAGTGAATGGAAGATTTCAGTCTCAGAGACCCTTCTCTCCGCCTGTGTACCCCCCTCCACCCCCAACCCTCAGTCCAGGCCTGGTAAAGAACCAGCAGGGCCGTTGTTCAGGTGAGTGTGCCTCTGGCTAGTATTGCAGGGCAGAGATTTGTCTATCGGCATAATGTTGCTTATTTAGGCAAGAACCTTCCACTTAGACTGGAATAGGATGTCTGAAGCACATGTAAAACAAGTTTTTGTATGTGATGTAAAAAAAAAAAACACATAAAAAGAGAGAGTATCTGCATCAAACAAAATCTGAATTTAAAAGCAACTGTCTGAAACTACATAGTCTAGCAGGTACTACTTTTTGTTTGAAACTTACTTTGTGGCCATTAAAAAGTATGTTGCATATAGAGGTCTGCTACCCGACCCGAGCCCGACGGGTCCCGAAAAATGTGCGGGTTTCGGGTCGGGTTCGGGTTAATGTTTAATGAACAGCCTCGGTTTCGAGTCGAGTTTGGGTTTAACTAAGAAAAACTAAATAGGGTAGCTATATATAGTTCGCGTGCCGTGTGCTTTGTTGTGGTGACCGGCACGCGAGAGAGAGAAAGTACATACGTGCGCAGCCGCAGATGTGCAATATGTGCAAACACACAGACACACAGGCTCTCTCTCTCAAATATAATGATAATGATATATATATATATATATATATATATATATAAATATATATTTTTTTAATTATTTGTTTTATTTTATCATATCATTTATATCACAAAACTGTTTTGCGGATATGCTACCGCTCTCGCACGCTATTTCAGTCACAATACAGACAGGCAGCAAATGACAACAAGCAAACCATGAGTCTGATAAAGCAAAAAATTACTGAGGGAAAACTTATGACAGTTCCAAATGATGCAGGAAAAGCTGCAATCTGGAAGCATTCCACGTAATTGGTAAGTTTTTTTCTCTTACTGCTGTGCTGATAGGGCCGCTGCACCGACATGTATTTGTTTAATATGTCAAGCAATCATTAAATACAACAGCATATTGCAAAAATGATATTTGCTGTGAGAAACAGAATGGACCTCGGGTTCGGGCTTAATATGTAAATGTAATTGTCGGGTCGGGTCGGGTCGGGTTAAATGATCGCGGGTACGGGCCGGGTTCGGGCTTCAGTTTAAAGCCTGTGCAGACCTCATAGTTGCATATAGTATGAATGCGGGTGGTAGCTTGGATGTACTCCGTTTGCCATGTTGTCACTGATATGTGACCAACCGGCAACAGTTGCATCGCTTCCCTGCCATAGTGCATTAGTGCCTGCCCACAAGTATTTTTTATTGATAAAAAATTTATTCTTTTTTTTTTTCAATTAATTTCATTCAAAATTAATTCATTTTCCTATAAGGATTTTTAAAAAGGCTTATTAAAGTGTTAGAAGATGTCAGAGTTTGGGTAGGTGGAAGTAGCGAGGAGTCAAGTGCAGAGAAATAAGCCTTTTATTAATCAAAAATTAAAACTAAAACAAAAACGACCCAGAGGGGGAAACCAAGACAGACTTGACTTGGAAACAGGATCTAGGCAGGACAGAAGGGGTAACATGGTCGATGACGAAACAGCACAGGACCTCAAACACAGGGAGAATAAATAGGGAGAACAAACAAAGGAGGTAACAAGGGAGTCAAGGTGGGGCAAATGAATCAATCGGGTAACAAGATGGGAGGGGCTAGACAATCAACAGGAGAGCACATGGCACAATAAAACAAAATCACAAGCAATGTGCTCAAACAAAACGAGACATGAACACAGCCATTGAGAACACTTTTAAGCCACGTGTTCACACAAACCATGACAAGAAAGCACACAGCTAGTGTGTGCTACACAGCACAAGACATTAACAAGACATGAAATCACATGAAACAAGGCACACAGACAAGACAAAACCGGAGTGTCAAGGCTCTGTCACGAAACCAAGAAATAGACAGAAGTGACAGAACCCTGACAGAAGATATAAACCAAGCCAACCAGCTATGAGGTGAATCACAACATTACATACTTTTATTTGACGTAAAAAAGTATAAGGTACACTGTGTAGTAAACGGCTTTAGTGTGGGAAAGAACTACTATTCCATGACGCAATGCGAATGACATAGTAAAATAAAAAACAACAGATAAATATAGAACTATTAATTTAAAGTTGTTGATAATATTATATACAAACAAATATTAAGTTTGCATATAGATATATATATACAATAAATTTATATATAGTGTATACAAATGTATTTTGACAGCATAGCGAGACTAACTCGATTACATAATTTGTGGTTCTTCATGAGAGAGGACATTCCCTGCAAGCTCCTTTGCTATTTGCTCATTATGACTCTATGATTATTGTAATTTTCCATATGGAGAAAATCAATGGAGTTTTTAATTTCAGAATCTATTGCACTCTATACACAACTCCTCTCCTGTAGCTTCATATGATAGTAAAGTGACCACTGAATGTCGGCAGAAGCAGTAGGTCATCTGGGTACTTTTTACCTACTATTTTTCAAGTATACATTTTTTACCCGAATCCTATGTAGTATCTTTTAAGCTTACTCAATTGTCTTTTTGTCCTTTTATTGATTGATTCCTAGTTTTGGCATTCTAAAATAATGGATTTGTAATGCAGTTCTTGTTAGTGGATGCCGGTTTTGGCAGTTAACGGTGCTATCCAGTCCTCAGGATATGATGCATTTGCATCCATTAGACCAGACCGGAGCAATCAATACCTGAACAAAGGGAAACTGAGGAGAGGAAAGCTCTGACTCTTTGGAGGGGATTTGCTTAGGATGGCAAATTCATACAATTGTTGTAGTAGTTTAAAGAAAGATGCTGACAAAAAGTTTGCTGTAGTATTCCTCATGTCATTTCCTTTTTGCTACTGCAAACCTGCATAGATGTGAAGGAATAAATGTAGCTGTCTCATTTATGCTGTATCATACACATTTCATAGTTCAGGGTGCTTAGTCAGAGTAAGAGCTTGTGCCATGTCAGTGTTCCTGCTCAATTAGATTAGATTTGACTGGGACTGTCAAGCTCAGACACGCCATTTAGTTTCTATTCCCAATTTCTGTCACTGCAGTGTTTTTTTGGGCGGACACTGTGTGATATTTGCCATGATTTTGCCATCTGAGACACATTTGTGGGGAATATTCTAGATTTATTTTGCCGAAGGCAGTCTTTGTTTGCTTAGTGTGATATGCTCATGGACAACCAATTAATTGCCTTTACGATTAATTGCCTCCGACAAAGTCCTGACAGTAACAAATTTTGAATCCTGCACTGTGACCGTATCTATGGAAGCAGTCTAATGAAGAGCCAATAGCAGCATTGCAATCAATGATGTGTGTGAGAGAGAGTGACAGAGAGGGAGAGAGAGACGTTCCGTTAAAAAGGTTGATACTAGTTTGTTGCACTGTCTGCATTTGCTGCTACCCAGGATCTCACTGGGGTCATATACAATTTGACAAGAAACAATTGTCAATAACAGACAAAAATTGCAGTACTAAGCTGTATCCGAACTCTCTCTCTCTCTCTCTCTCTCTCTCTCTCTCTCTCTCTCTCTCTCTCTCTCTCTCTCTCTCTCTCTCTCTCTCTCTCTCTCTCAGAGGGTTCAGAGACGGTGAAGAGAGAGACCATCGTCTCTGGTCAGACAGTGGTCAGTAGCTCTGTGCCCATCGCTCGTTTCTCGGAGGAAGAGAAGAGGGTGTCTGTGATAAAAGCGCCCCATTACGAAGGCATTGGACCAGTGGATGAGTCAGGCATTCCCATCGCCATCCGTACGGTGAGTGATATCCAGGCATTTTTAAGGGAACTGACAAAAAAGACAATGGTAATTAATTGGTTAATTGAGTCACCTCACTTGTTCTGTCTGTTCACTTAAGCCTTGTTCAGACTGTCAGTTCAAATATGATTTTTGTGCATATCCGATTGGAATCCGATCATTTTGAGCTACATTCATGTGTGGTTTGAAATCCTATTCAAATCGCATTTCAGTAAATCCATTTCAGTCTGACCACTAATCAAATTTTGCTTCATGTCAATTTCTCACGTCACGTAAAATGTAAACATATCAGACGTTGTTACAGTATAGGAAACACGCTGAAAGTCACTATAAAACAAGGTTGTGTTGTTGAGCCGGTCAAGCAGAAATTACATTTCAATTAAGACATGTTTTGAGACCGGCAGAGACGACAGCACAGAATAAAGCTGTGCATACCAGCCTCCTATGTTTCTGCCGCTGCCTCTGAAGATGTACAGTAGTAGTCCAGTGCGGCGGCTACATATTGTCATGTTGTATATAAGACAACATCTGGATTGCAAAACCCTCCACATTGCTGTTGTTGTTTTTGCCTTATGCCTACCAATGCAACATCATTCCCATAGAAACCAATGCAGATATTTTGGTAAACGAAAAACAAATCAGATCTGAACAGTTGCGAGACACAGTGTGGACAGTCAATCATTTATATAAGATTCCAATCAGATACACAAATAATCGGATTTTAACTGACAGGGGGAACATAGCCTTAATCTGTGTATAAATAGCCCTCAGTTTTAGTTGATATTTGTCCGTTCTCGTCTATGTTATGTTGGTTGCTGTTCTCTTACGTTTCTCTGATTCGCTTGTGCTCCTGCGTGTTTGTTTATTTGATTATATTGTAAATAAATGTGACTTCTGCAAGTAGATCCATAATGTTCATAATGAACTGCAGCATGTGATATGATCAGGACTCTCTTGAGGAGCGAGTCATTGAACCATTTATTGAACCAATTCATTCAAAACACTGATTCGTTCAAGAGAGAAGCAACTGTTGCTCAGAGATGCGAGTCTGTTTTGAATTTGTGTGGTACTATTTTTGTTGGCAAGATATACAAAGTACAGTAACTGCCAATATTTTCTAAAAATATAAGTTACTCCATAATAAATGTGTTTATTGAACTGTTTATATAAATTTAGTGTTATGAAGCAGGTTTTTGATCCAGTTTAGAGTACACGGCGATACACTTTCCACCAATAATCAACAGAATGTGCTTGTCACGGTTGTGGTTGGTTAGTACAAAAACTGAGATTTACGTTATCTTTTTATAATTATTTGTTGCAATATCACAGCGCATCTGGTTAGTAACAGAACAAAAACAAACACTCATCCTCTTTTTCAAGTCGCATGAAACGGAAGTTGGAATAGTCTTTTCTTCCCTTTTGTAACATATATCCCAGTGAAACGTCTTCTTGAACAAGGCAAAATGTACAGTAGGACGGGACCTGATTTTGTCCGTCAGGAATTGATAGGATCATTGGATCATTGCCGTTTGCTGTTGCTATATTCTTATGTGAGTAGGTTGTCTCTACCATGCCAGTAAACATCATCAGAGAAGAATAAAATAAGAATTGTCCATTTTGATTTCATGGAGACTTTAAACAGTATGACATCTGTTGACTGTCACTGATCAGTTTAAAACAACGCTTAGCTGTTAATGATCTTATTTGAGGGCATTTTTCTTGATTTGTGTCCGAGTTGTTTTGACATTTGATCCTCTTATTGTGGTTAGAGGAATGCTTTTGAGCTCTCAGCAGTTCAGACTGTCTGTGAATGTGTGTGTTTGTGAGCAGAAGAGAACATTCCTGGCTCTTTGCTGGCAAGTTACTATGATACTCCCTGTCTGTTTCTCTCTCTGTGCTCTGGTGATTTTGTTGGTTGTCAGGTAATGACAAATGCTGTTAGCTTTTTGTGCGCTTAACCAACAAACTGACAAGGCTGCTCGTTTCTGTGTGTGTATGTGTGTGCTTCTGTTTAGACTGTGGACAGACCCAAGGACTGGTACAAGACCATGTTCAAACAGATTCACATGGTTCATAAAGCAGGTGTGTATGATGGAGTGAGTGGGAGGATAATAGAACATATACTGGAGTATTCATTTAAACTGACAAACAGATACTGTATTTTTAGACTTTTTTTTTTTTTTTGCTTAACTGTGTAATTCTGTTTTAACAGACGATGACTATGCAGACACATATAATGCAACATATACTGTCATAAACAATGGTAAGATCTGAAATCTGAATGTAAACTTCCATATTCCATCTGCTTGCTTAAAATTTAACAATATGTAATAGTGTGATAAGTCTGAATCATATGTCTGTGTTTCTACGTTGCATATAAGAATTGTTTCTTTAGTTTTTTAGTGTATTAAATTGTACAATATAACTATTTAGATGTAAAAAAAATTACTATATGCATATACAGTACATATCTACCACATTAACAAAAATGGACATTCAATTTGAGTTACAATCGTGTTAAAAATAGAATAAAGAGTTGACATCTAGAAAGTGTCAAATTACTGTATTATTTGTCTTAAATTGTGAACAATAAATATATTATTTTATAATATTATATATTTCGTTTTTATTTTAAACCTAAAAAGCTATTTTGTGATATTTGCTATTTTTTAAACCCCTTTTTATTTTTTTATCATTTCTCATATAACATACACTACCTTTTAAAAGTTTGAGGTCAGGAAGATTTGTTTTTTGAAATAAATTATTACTTTTAATCAGCCAAGAATGCATTGATCAAAATTGTCAGTAAAAACGTTTCAAATGTTGCAAAATATCTTTTTAATAAACACAGTTCTTTTGAACTTTCAATTCATCAAAGAATCCTGAAAAAAAATGTATTACAGATTCCACAAAATATTAAGCAGCACAACTTTTTTCAACATTGATAATAAGTAATGTTTCTTGAGCACCAAATCATATGAATATCAAATCAATTAAAATGATTTCTTCAGGATCATGTGACTGGAGATTGGAGTAATGGCTGCTGAAAATTCAGCTTTACCATGACAGGAAAAAAAAAAAAAAAGTAATATAATACAAATAGAAAAGAGGTATTTTGAGTCATATTTCACAATACTACTGTTTTTACTGTAATTTTGATCATGTAACTTGCATTGGCATAAGAGACTTCTTTTAAAAGCATATGCCCCCAAACTTTTGAATAGTACTAGTGTACGTTCCTATATTTTATGTTTTGCTCTAATGTAGCCACTATATATTAGTTTGATTGATCTTTCATATTACTGTGATATTCGTGCCTCTTTCTTAGACAACTACCCTCCTGTCCATGCACACCCACCCCCTCGAACACACACGTACCGGCCTCTCTCTAGAAATACCTCAGACACGCCAGACGGTGCCACACACCGGGAGCTCTCACAGTCACCTGTGCCCCCGCCACCCCCTCCCATGCCTTCACTCCTTCAACTCCGCTCGCGGGACATGGACAGAGAGAGAGAGTTTTCACACGACCCGTAAGACACCCAAACTCATGCAATGAGCTCCGTTTCAAAGGTGCCCGACCACTCTGATCGGTTCTTATTGTCATTGCTATCTGCAGAAATGAATGGGGTCCTCCAGATCGTAAAGTGGACACGCGTAAATATCGGGCGGAACCACGGAGCATCTTTGAGTATGAGCCTGGAAAATCCTCCATCCTCGAGCAAGAAAGGCCTGTGAGTGATCATACTTATTTAAATCATTGTATTAAATGATTGTTGTTCATTCATTTAATTTAAACGGGCATAAAAATCCCCACATAACATGGACACATGGTTTCAAAGGTCTAAAGGAAATTCTGTTCTTGGGTTCTCCTTCATTTTAGAGTAATTCAGTCCTGTTAATCACAAAATCAAATATACAGGGTCAGTCCCCTACATGGATCAGGCCTTGTCCTGGATTAAATTGCTCTGTCAGCAGAGACTTGCCATTTAAAAAATCTTGTTTAGCTCTGCGTAAAGCTACATTTATGTCCCAGAAACTGTAGAAAGTTTTAAAGAAGATTAATATTTTGACATTATTTATTTACTCACCATGTCATTCCAGACCTGTATGACTTTCTTTTTTCTGTGGAACACAAACACGCACATTCAAATGTGACATTTAAAGATGCGTCCCACCAGGTTTTATGGGGATATCACTAGGTCTCACATGTTTGTTATTGATGTCATATTTCAGTGAATAACGGAAAAAAATTGTGGTCTGTTCCTCAAAGTTATCATAAACTCAGACTGAAATATAGTGTGTAAAATTAACATCCTAAATATTTTTCTACATTTTGTTTGAAATAAATTAAATTAATATTTAGATTGAAGTATATGGGAGTGAACTAATCATTTGGGACAATTTAGTTTTCAGTTAACTTTTCCTTTAATTTCTGTATGTTTATTTTTTTTTAAAATAATTTTACAATTTTATAAAATAATTTTTTATAAAATAATTGTATTTCCTATTCTTTGCCAAAATATAATTTTTAAATATAATTTTAAATATATTAAAACGTATACCAGATATTTAAAATTGTAATAAAATGTATATATATTTCTTTCTTTCTTTCTTTCTTTCTTTCTTTCTTTCTTTTTCTCAAATAAATGCAGCCTTGGTGAGCATAAATAACTTATTTCAAAAACGTTTTAAAAAAATCACCAAGCAAAAATCTCAATTTCATTTTGTGTTCGTATGTGCTTGAATTCACCTTTTTAAAGTTGTCGCTCACAGGCTGTTTAGTACAATGTCAAACTGCAGTTTTCCAGCAAGATGATTGGACATGTGTTAAGGCTGGGTTTTCATGGATTATTTGACCAAGTAATAGACCATCAGCCATGTGTTTGCTTATCATGAGCAATGGGGTGCTGTAGCAAGCTTTCTTTTGCTTTGTGTATTAGTTCATGTAGTAGGTAAAATATTGGTAAAGGTTTGCACTAAAAGCAATCAATTGGAGCTATAGTGCTGTGGTTAACATTAAGTCGTGGTATTCATGCGAACGATGCAGATTTGAATTTTGCCAGCAGTACATGATGTCCCAACTCCATTCTTCCCTTAATAATGTCTCTTTCTTTCTACTGTATTTGTCAAAAAAAAAAAAGCACAAACAAAATGGCTCAGTTGAGGATTTTCCTCAGTTGTTTTATGTCTCCTGTGAGAGCAGTTGAACTTTTGATTTGCATTGCAGATGTAAAAAGCTGGAAGGGTGTCAGACAAAGCTGCGCAGTTGTAGCCAGCGACTCGGTTCACAGGGAACAATGAGATAGAAATGTCAGGAGGTTGAATCACAGCACTGCCCTCAGCACAAATGCTGTGGATGTGGCAGTGGGAGATGTCCCAGGTGGCAAAATGAGTGGGCAGCTTTCTCAACATGTTCTGACATAGCTCGAGGATGAGAGAAAAAGACTTTAGAGAGAGACGAAAGGAAAAAGCATGATGTCTCCCCCTCCTGGACAGAACTGAGAGGCACAATTCCAACCGATAATGAAAAGTCTGTCATCATTTACTCACCCTAATGTCGTTCCAAATGACTTACTTTCTTTTGTGGAATGTTGACAACAAAACACTTTCGGTTCCCATTGACTTCCGTTGCCGTTGTCCATACAGTGGAAGTCGATGGGAACCAAAACTGTTTGGTTATCAACATTCATCAAAATATATGATTTTGTGTTGCACAGAAGAAAGTAAGTCATACAGGTTTGGAATGACATGAGGGTGAGTAAATGATGACATAATTTCCTCTTTTGTGGTGGACTATACCTTTACGTCCTAAGTATTGTTATGATTTGATGTTGCATATTTTGTGTGTGAAAGAAAATGTGTTGATGAACCCACAACATCATCCTCTTCTGTTCTTTACCCACCATGCCCTTGCAGCATATTTTGGTCCTAACGCTGATTGCATCTCTCTTTTCCTCTCATTGTTTTCCTCTCTGTTTACCTCTATTCTTCCACGTTGCTTCGTGCTCCAGACGTTTGATTTAAACCCAGATGACATAGATTTAGAGAACGAGCCTTGGTTTAAATTCTTTTCCGAGTTGGAGTTTGGACGGCCGGTAAGTTGAATGAGGGTGCGGCAGGTTGGCATGCTGTAGGCTTTAATCCGGCACAAATGCTGTTGTGTCATGACAAGCGTCTGTGTGTATATGTGTGTGTGTGTGATGTAGTTAAAGTTCTGACTTGTGGCTTTAAAAACACTTATTTGACCAAGGAATCTGTTTGCACACTGAAAACAGTAAAATGGCATTTAACATCACCACGATAACAATTAGCACAATAACATGCTAGAGGCAGCAGGTCAGACGTCATACGTCTGATGTTAAACCACAAGGCTAGTGTCCCAAGATAAGTAAATAATCACTCTCTGTTCTCACAACACTCACCAAAAGAGCAACATTGTCTGTACTTCTGCTCTATTTATGGGGTACAGTGTTTCTTTAAGAGGAATTTGATTCGTTTTTAATCACTTTTAACTTTTAGTGTGAAACACTGTGTTTTTGCTTTGGCTCTGTTTGCTGTATCACACACCTGCTCTTATTAAACAGCTTACAGCTCTTATAGCTGCAGAACCTGCGCAGAAAACACTCTTGGCATGTCTAACTTTTTTTCATGAGAAAGATGAACAGATGTTGGAAAATACAGTGGCCCTAAAAAAGGATTTGGACACTTAATCCACATATAAACTTTGCACTTTTCAAGCTGAACAATATCACATCAAGAAGTTATAAATGCTAAAACAATAGATAAATTGTAAAAAAAAAAAAAAAAAAAAAAAAAAAAGTATTAAGACACTCAAAACATGGCGTTCTCTAATATACTTGAGCATGCACTATTACTAGGATGTAACCAAATTAACTTTTTATATATATATATAATGGTAGTGCACATTCACTAGTTGAAAATGCTATTACAAAAATAATGTCATTATTATATTTGATCTAATGCAATGAAATGTATTAGAAACATTTTACAAACATTTGTAATATGTGGCTCAAGTGTCCATATATTTTGGAGTCCACTGTATGTTCATAAATGAGATATTATGCGCAGTTCCTCCAGCTTCTAGAACACACTTTCTGGCTTGTTTACTGGTTGAGTTTGCTGCCACCATGTGTAAACAAGCAAAATATGTGTGAAGCCTTTCGTAGTTTCATTGTTGCGTGTATTATATGTACACACAATCGTCAGTGTGTGTAAGGTACTGTAGGTGAAGCATGTGTGGGCTTTGTAGTCGACTTTCGACACTAGTATTGTTTAAAACACTAGTATTCACCCTTTGTTTGTTTTGTTATCTCTGTTTCTCCATGTCCTAACGTTCTCACTCTCTCCACATGTGTCTTTTCCCCATGATGCACCTGCTTCTCCACCTCATCTTCACCTCTGTGCTGTTCGTTCGTTCGTTCGTTCGGGTGGCGGGGTATCCAGCCTCCTAAAAAGAGGTTGGATTATAATCCTGACTACTCCACACATGCTGTGGCACAGGTAAATCTACCCTCCTGTCCATCCATCCATCCATCCTTCCTTTGCTTGTTTCTTTGCACGTCCTACAATTTGCAGTTCTGCTTTCCACTTTGTCATCTATCTATATCTTCATCTTTCTCATTCCCTTTCACTTTTCCTCCTGCCCCATCATTTATTTTCCAGGTGGCAAATGAAAATCAGTTTGACCCACATATGTGAATTTCTAATGTAAACTATACAAATAATACAAATGTAAAATTAAATGTGAAATAATTAGTTAACATGATAAAGATCACTTTAATTGAGGCATTCTCAGATTTAAACACTACTAAAAAATATGAGAAAATATGCCGAAAATTGAACACTCACATATGCATTTTGTGGTTTAAAATGCTTTTTTATAACTTTTTTTTAATTAGAATGTCCTTTTGTATTATTTAGTTACTTGCTGTTAGGTTTACTTCCTCTTCCCCCAGTTTTAAGTTTTTAGTCTTAAAGGGATAGTTCACCCAAAAAGAAGATATTTAGAAAAATGTTGGTAACCAAACAGTTTTGGTGATGATTGACAGCGATTGTATGAACAATAGTTCTCGAAGTATCTTAATTTATATTCCACAGAAGTAAATCACAGGTTTAGACCAACATGAGGGTGAGTAAATGATGACAGAATTTTCTTTTTTGGGTGAACTTTTTTTATCCCCATCATTTCTTTGGAAATGCGGGCAGTCTTCTTATAGAATTTCCTCTGATGAATGAATGTGTTCATGTGCACGAGAGAATGTTTGTGTTGTAAGGTTTGTTCTTTCTTTCTTTCAAAATATGTTGTTTGAGAAGAGTCACATGCTCAAAAGTAATACTGAAATGCACGATGTTGGCTTTTTATTTATTTTCCTATTTGGCTTTGGATCAGCATTGGTGTATTAAAAAAGCTGTTGTTAATTGCTTTCCTTTCTTTTCTCTGATCCAAGTCGCATGGATAAGCCAGAATGAACAGCAGAGACTGCTGTATTGTGCTCAGATTTGTTGTAATTCACCCCAGGCTGTGTCAAAGGAAAGGAGGCGTGGCGATCTTGGATAACATAATAGACTGGGCTTCTTGTGACCTAGTGACACGTGCAGCCTCTCTGGATCTGTACTGCTTTGTTTGCTGGCTTTTGTTGGGCTCTTGTTTCTGTGGGGCCCTGTCCCCTTTTTTATTCTTACAGGAGGGTCACAGTTCACTTTCACAGTCCTTCAAGGTGGGATAGAGAGATGTGGAACCCTTGTCAGTCTTCGTTTTCTTTGCGCATGCGGGGGGAAGGTTGTGAGCGAGGCACAGGACGGGTGCGTTACACTTCTTTGTTCCCATGGATCTCACTCTTCCCTTTTATTGTCTGCTCTCTTTCAGTCATCCCTCTATCTCTCGCCTTCCGAACAGCCTGATGGGCCTTCAAGGTAAGCTCCCCTTTCATTCATATATCTTTTTTTCTCACTCAGGTTCTTTCATTTCGCAGAGAGATGCTTATTGGATATCCATTGGAGGAAAGAAACTGAGCACCCTCTGTCTAATTTTATTTGTTCACCATGTTTAAAAAGCTCTGCCACTCTTTATTTGAGTCACTTAGTGTGTACACTATATATGAATGTGACATACAATAATGGTGTGTGCATTGGAGTATTAAGCGTTCTTTTTACCTCCTACTGCTCTCAGATCATCTCTAGCTCAGTGACACATGCTGTTGTTCATATGGCATCTATAAAGTACATGATAGGAGAACCCTTTCTTTGAACTGTTTAATGCATAGAAAACCTTGTAATCAGACTGTCATCGTCAATATTTGTACTATAGTATGTTGTCCTCTTGCTGACTAATTCTGGGGGGTGTTTACATTTTTCAAAATAGCATAAACAGGTCATTTGTTTGGTTTATGCACTGTTTTTACAGAATCATTAAAATTACACTTATTCCCTTAATTATTATTTTTTTAGGCATAAGAATAAACTGTCTCTGTAATCTTGTTTACATATAATATATAAAAAGTTTAGTGTCATTTTTTATCTTTAAATTTTAGTTCTGCAAGTGACTACAGGAAAAGGCGAAAGTCAGAACCATCTGTCACTCAAGCCAACACAGGAAGTGAGCGGAATGCCAGTCAAGTATCTTCCCGCCCTCTGGATTCCCATAAAGCACAGACATTGAAGAAGCCCACCATACGTTCCTCCCCCTCCTCACCATCCAGAGCCAAAGGTAATTTCCGACTCACATGCGAATAGAACTACACATGCGAATAGAAGGTGTTAGACTGATCGAATCTTGTTGATCATGCATCAATGCCTTAAGCCCAAAGTATACTTCAGCCGTCTACGTTCTGCGACGGTCCGCGCACTGTCCATGTGACATAATTATCATCATCAGGAGGGTCTGTGGATGTCTGCGCACACTGTCCTAATTTATGTGACCGTGCAGATAGTGTGTGTACAACAGCACATATGCAAGTGACTTGAGCACTTGAAAACAAAGTCCACTAGATAGTGCGCACGCGCCATAGTGTCTTTCCGCACACATGGTCAAAGGAGTCTACTTTGAAAGGCTTGTGCTCTCGACTGTGCACGAGACAGAGCGGAACGCTGAAAATGAATTATACCCGGGCCTTCATGGGATATTAAATTAATGCAACATTTTGTTCGGCAGAATAACTGTGATGGATTTGTTCTATTACAATTTTTTTTGGTTGAATAATTTATAAAAAAAATTCTTTGATTTATGTCAAAAATCCAAAAATATTAATTTCTTTTGTTCTGTTATTAGATGGTCACATTTGTGGTTAGATAGACCTAGTCTGTAAAATGTTTCAATCTTTGTAGAAGATCATGATTACGTGAGACTGCATGTTGTCCTCTTTCTCATATAACTACTGTATACTGACACTTTCTCACTGATACCACTGATAAACCTCTCGCTTTATCAATCTCTGTCTGCTGAGCTAACTAACCAGCTTTCCTGTCTCCTCTTTGTCATGCTGCGTTGGATGTTATTTTAATTCACAGCTGGAGACGCTAGTGAGTCACTCTCTTCCTGTATGAGCTCTCCAGGTATGGAGCATCCTTCCTCTCATCTCTCCTCAGACTCCCTCACTATCTCCACACCAACCTGGCGTGGCTCCAAGCGCTCCATCTGTTTCAAGAACGGTTGGCAGACAGGCCGACATGAAGCTACAGAGACTTGGAGTAGCGTTGATGATGAATCTGCCATGACCCCTACATCACCACGGCTCAAATCACGCAGCTGTGATGACTTGTTGTCTGATGGACATGGTGCTAGTAATGACGGGAGAACATCCACTTCTGTGACTACCACTCGCTCGGAAAGTGCTGGTTCGTTGCTCGATGAAGACGCTCCACAGAAGCCTCAAGTAAAAAGTCTTACCTCGTCTCCCAGGGGGCGCCGACATCACCGGCGTAAGATGGCACATGATGCTCCAGGTTTCCTTCAGCTCTACAAGAAGATGCACCACATAGACCGTGAGCAACTGTTGCCGTCAGAGGTGATTCGTTCTGTACGGGCACGAATCCTCGAGTTGGAACGACTACAGCAACAACAGAGGCACAACCTCCACGGTTGGGCACCTTTTGGTCATGAGGTGCCACAACACATGGTCCCAAACCGTATATCGGAATATGAACAGCTGATCCAGAAATCAAAGTCCATGCCAGACCTTGGTGACGAAAATGCCCCTTCGGGCACCACCACACCAGGGTCCTCGAGGGCCAGCAGCTGTCCCAAACGACGCTTTTCTGTTGAATCACTTTTGGAGGAGGATGATCCTCCAGTAAAGGCTCGAAGTCCCCCTGAGGGACAGCCAAGACCTGGACCAGAAAGCAATAGCCTAGTGCCAATTCATGAGAAGAACCAGAGGCAGCATCAAGACTACTCGGACAGTGAACAGGACGCCTGTGCCTCCGAAATGAGTGACATCCACATAGAAGGGTCTTCACTGTGTAGCGAGAGCGACCTGGATCATTGTTCGCTCACCTCATCGGAGAGCTTCTATGGTTCTGGGCAACATCACCATCATGGACACCATCACCATGGACACCATCACCACCGCCACCATCACCTGCACCAAAGTGTGGGTCAGAGTCAAGGTTACCAACACCGCCACCTCATCAGCTCCTGTAAGGGTCGCTGTCCGGCATCCTATACACGTTTCACCACCATGCTAAAACATGAGCGACAACAGGAAAGGGCTCGGCAGGAATCCCACCCTGATGTTACATCTCCACAAGCCCAACAGTCACCCAGTGACTCAGGCCTTTCTAAACTGGCCTTCCTGGTCAGCCCTGTGCCTTTCCGCCGGAAACGAGGCTCCCCGCCGACCCAACGGCGACATTGCAGAAGCGGACGACCGAAATCCAAAACTGCGATTTATGAGGCCTTAGATGCTGCTTTGCAGGACATTTATGACCACATAAGAGCGGAAAAGGGACAAGGACCAGCAAGGATGCCAGATGATAGTATATTACGGCGATTATTGGAAGAGTTGCTACCAGACGTGCCCAAGCGTAGCTCCTCTTTGCGGACCCAAAGAGGGTCCGCCTCACCCTCCTCACCCCACGTCCACCAGCCTTACCATGGAGACCACCAATGTGCCTCCTACCAGCAGCAACACCATGCAGACGCCTCCAACAACAACCAGCATAATGTTAATGCTAATGTGCACTGCTACTCAGGTGCAGCTAGCTCTTTATCCTTAGTTTTTATCCTTCCGTATCATTATTGCAGAATCCTCACGCCATTACCTCAGATGTTACCAACCGAAAACATGCAAACGCTTTCACTTCTTTTCTACATAATCAGCATGCTTCTTCAGCATGGCACCTAGTCTCTGACGTGAATGTATTGGGTAACTCGGTGCCAGTGATTTACTTTTAAGAGGAGGGACATTCTCATTCTAAAACATATTTGATTAGACAATAGTCAATATTTTGTACTTTTAGTACATTAGCTAATAGTTAGCGTTAATGCTAACACAAAAACTTCAATTATGAATGCATGGAGAATTTAACAGTGTTGTTTTTCTTTAAGCCTGTCTCATCCCTGCAGTTTATATTGTTTATGTGCAATGATACAAGTGGAAAAGAAGTATTAGCAATTCATGGTGCAATTCATGTATGGCTAATCTATGCATGGTGTGTTTACTGAGCTTAATTTTATGATTTGATTTTGTGCCCTTGCCCGTCACCGTTTTGTTTTTGTTTTTATTTGCTGATGTATGGAATACTGTTGTTAAGCCGCTTTTTGTTTCCTATTTTATGCACTTTCTATTTTAAGTTTTGGTTAAATACAGTGTTCTGTGATGATTGTAGGATTTAGGCCCTTTTTATGTCAAGCGCATGCCATTTTATGTCATATTGTGCTGCTCCAGATCATCCCTTAATTTTTGTTTGACCCCAAATGTGAAATAAATACTTGTACATTTTTAAATTGTCTCATTTTCCTTTTGACAGCACTAGAATGCATGTGGTGCCACCATGGACACTACACAAGTGTGTTTTCTTTCTGCTGACCGTTTCTCTGTGCTTCCACAGATCAGGGCTCTGATACAGGACGTCTCACACCACAAAGCAGAAGACCCACTCCAGAAAGAGAGGTAGAAATGTTGCTATCCCTCATATCTATTTTTACATGAACTAGTTTTTATTTAATTAGAACCATGATTTGAAACCTGCAGGGAAAACATAATCTATTAAATAGTAAATGTATGGTGATGAATCCTGAATCCTTATTGTGCTATGCCATACATCCAATGACCTTTATTTTAGTTAAGGTCTCAGAAAATATGGTTTAGGCGTACATGTGTTGGATAGCTGATGGTCTTTTTGCTTGCCTCGTAGGTCTCCTCTAAGCAGATGACCTATCTTATATTGTCTTCTCTCCTCCATCAGAAACAGTCTGCCAGGGCTATTTATGATTTTAAAGCTCAGTCTGCCAAGTGAGTATATATATAAAACTCTGAGACTATAACATCACAACATCTCACTGAATTTGAATCTGCCAAATTGACTGTGCCAGCTTTTTTGTGAAAATTAATTTAATTTTACTACCGCCATTCAAAACTTGTTCTGCATTTTGGTCTGCATTTTGTTATGCTGCATTTTTTTTGCTCTCTGGCTTCCGTATACTAAAGTAAAATTAGTCTCTGCATCGCAATTGAGCTCTGAGCTGTCAGTCATCGCATGAAAGTGTCAGCTTGCATTAAAATCCATGCTAATAAAACCATTAGAGAATTTCAAGGCCCATGAATTTCAGCCTGAAGGTTGCATGTCACCAAAATACATTGTATAACAAAAAAGATAAGTACCACACAGCTTATATATATATATAATTGTACTAAATATGCATGTCCGATGCACCTGCCAGTGATCACCCAGGGGTATTTGTCATTTTGTACCACAGAAAAGGTTTAGTTATTTGTTGTATCAGTAAGTAGAGATTTAACTGACTGATACAGAAGGTAGATTCAGTGTCAAATATGTATGTATAAATATATTATCCTTACTATGTAAGTAATGCATATTTTGCATGCACATGTGTGTGCATTTATAGGGAACTTTCCTTTAAGAAAGGTGATGCAGTCAACATCATCAGACAGATCGACAGTAACTGGTATGAGGGGGAAAACAGAGGTCGGATTGGGATTTTCCCCATCTCTTATGTTGAGGTCAGTGTCTATATAACAGTGTCTATGAGTTAAACTAAACCCTGACACACACTTAATCATATTCTCTCTTGCTTTTTATCTTTTATTCTCTCCTTCAGAAGGTGGCATCTCCAGAGCGGAGGCAGCCTGTCAGACCTCCTCCTCCAGCTCAGGTTCGAGATATGGGAGAGGCCATAGCACGATACAACTTCAATGCTGACACTAATGTAGAGCTTTCTCTTAGAAAGGCAAGTGTAAACACCTATAACACACCCTACCATCTCTCACGCTTTTAAATATTACTACTAAAATATTAAATATTAAATAACACTTACTAACTCACCCTAGCCTTAATTTTAAGCATGCATTTTTGCTGTTGTAGGGGGAGCGAGTGATCCTCCTAAGGAAGGTGGATCAGAATTGGTACGAGGGAAAGATTCCTGGCTCAAACAAACAGGGCATTTTCCCTATGTCCTATGTCGATGTGATCAAGGGCTCTCCTTCCAAGAGCCCCAGTCACCAAGGAGACACACACACACATAGGGCACAGAAGGTAAGTCCTGGACCAGTTTTGGACCATCACACCAACAAAGTCTGACCTTATTTAAGCCAATAAGTTCATAAACCAGTCTTTCTGATTTCTTTGTTCCTTGCTCAAGCACGATACAGAATCCCATTTGCTGTGGCTTGATTCTGCCACTAGGACACACCTTCAAACGGTCACTAGCGAATGGCTGTCCCTCACATTGGGTGTGTCCACCACTTCCTGTGGCAGTCCAGTGCTACCCACCCCTCCTCCCTTACCCAGCCACCTACAATACATAGGCCTCCAATCCCCTGCTCCACTGGTGCAAAGGGTTACCCCACCACAAAACCTTTCCTCCCCTTTTTTCAGCCATGGACCAATCACTTCAGAGTCCTCAAATGTTTCCCATGAACTTCTCTACAGAGATAAACCGACAGACATAGATGTAAAAGAAACTTTCAGTTTACCCATGAAATGGATCACAGACTCTAATCAACAGCTGTTAAGAACTGAACGAAAGGAGCATGATGGCAAAAAGCTCTTAGAAGATATGTATGTAAAGGAGCACAGCTTGAAACAAAACTATGACCCATCTAGGCCAATAAGCGAACCTGATCCATATGGTGAGCTTATGTCGACGTTTCTAAAAAATCAACTCCATAATGAACTTCAATGCAGATTGGCCAATCGATCGAAAAACATAGCTATTCAAGATGTCTTACCTGATAGGCCAATGTCCATCAGTTCAAGCCACAAATCAGAAAATAAACTTGGTCAACATCATGATATATGTGAGAAAAAGGCTGAGGAGCTGCTGGCGGTCATTTTGAATGAGAAAACCGAGTTTTACAGTCCAGTAGCTGCGCTAAAATGGGAGGAGCTTCCGGAGTTGTACATACAGGAAGAGGATGATGAAACAATCAGCAGATCAGCCTTGGAGGCTGTTTCAAAAAGAGAGGTGCAACATGCAGTGTGACAGAAGCATGATAGTCTGGTTGTGTGCCGAGAGTAAAAAACTTTACCAATTCTATTTTTGTCAATTCTGAAAAAAAAATCGTATTATTTGCATGTTCTTTGACTAAATTAAAGGGGCCATATCCAACATGTTTGTAAAAAAATCATTATTAATAATTCTCCGAAGTCCATATGTATAGTGTTTTTCAGTGTTTCTTAAACAGACTGGTTTTGCATCTGAACCTTAATAGCCTCTTCACACCAAAAATCATAACTATAAAGATAGCTATAACGTTAACTAGCATCCACACACCCGCACGATAACTTTCTGTTTCAGTATTATAATTGTGCGCTGTAGTTATTGTTGTCTGCCACTTTAAATGCTCAAATATTTTAAAGTGAAGTGGATTCTGATTGGCTGAATCAGTAAAAAAAAAACATTCTGAAAGTTGTGGTGTGGACTTCCCTTTTCTCATAGAATTAGAATTATTATAGTTGTTGTTAAAGATTTATGAAGATATGTCCAGTTTTCTGAGTGGTATCATCAGATTCACCAATCCTGCATTATCCTTATTACTTCGCCATTACTGGACGTGCTAAACTTCTGGTTACTGAATAGGCGTATAGATAAGTAAACATTGAAGGTTATATGGTATACTTTAATTCTATTTTAAAAGATCAAGGATCGTCCTGTTTTCCATGATATGGCCCCTTATTGTCTTTGTCACACTAGTTGTGTGTGAAATTTTGACAGTCAGGCTTACAGTTGTAAAAAGTAGTTCACTTCAGTAGTTTCAGCTTTATCCTTCTCTTTGCCAGGATGACTCCTCCTCCGTCACTCCATCTCTCCCCTTCTCCTCCTCCCCCACCCCTGATTCATCCCTTACTCTGTCCTCCACTAGCTTTTCTCCTCCACACATTGAATCATCTGCCTCTGGTGTTTACTGTTCTCCGCCGTCTTCTTCCAAACCTTCTCAATGTTCTATTTCTTCTCCTCTTCCTTTGGTGCCCTATTCCTCCTCTATCATCCAAACCTCAGTTGTTTCTTCCCCTTCAGACTCTCCTCTCCCTCCCTCTCTCTCCACTCCTCCTTCTCCTCCTCTGTCTCCTCCAAACTCCCCAATCCCTCTTCCTCCTCCTCCTTCAGCGACTCTCCATATTTATCCGTCTTCGGCCTCTTCTTTGCCTTCTAATTATCAATACATTTCATCTCCTTCTCCTCCTCCGCAACCACTTCTTTCTTCTGTTGTTCCTCAGCTATCCACTCCTATTTTCTCAAATATCCCCTCCTCCCACTCTCCTTCTCCTCCCTCCTCTCCTCATTTCTCGCCAATCCCGCCATCTCCTCCTTCATCTCCTATTCCTTCTTTCCATCCACCTCTTTATTACTCTTGCCAGCCTCTTCTGCCAACTATTCCAGCCTCGCCACCCTCCACTCCTTCTCCTCCTCCATCTTCTTCAGACCGCATCCCATCTCCTGAAATTCCACCTTCTCCTCCCAGTTCTCCTACACTCCTTACCTCACATCCTCCCTCCTCTGCACCTGTAGTCTCCACTCAGCCCACACCATCCATCCCCCCATCCTCTACATCTGTTTCTCCTCTCTCCCCACGTTCACAGCCTCGGTCTCCTAAGATTAAGGTAAAAAGAATGTACAAAACAGTGGATTCAGGGGTGACGTGTGGTGCATGCACGTGTGTATTGATGTGCGACATGTAGAATTTTGTTTGACATTAAGCAAACATTAATAGTCATTTAATTTGTGGATATGAACCCCGAACCTTCAGAAAAAAACATAAAGGCTATGTAAATATGTGAGCAATAGAAACATTAATTTAATACAAATGACAAGACTTTACGGTGGTCTTTTCTTCCCTATTGTAGTATATCTAAGTGAAATGGCTTCTCAAACCAGAAAAAAATTATGACGGGACTTGATTTTTTCCATCAGAAACTTGTAGGATCGTTTTTGTTCACTCTTGTTGTGATCTCATGTGAGTGACAGGTTGTCCAGCCCATCAGAGAAGAGATGTTGTTGTGAGAGGGAGGGGAAGTTATTTTGATTTAAAACTATGAGGTAATTAAAAATAAATAAATATAGATGTGCACGGATAAATCATTTATAACAAATACCGCAATATTCCATAAAAAAATACGAGTTGTCAATTTTGATTTCATGTTGACTTAGAAGATGGTTAGAAGAAGTAATGTCTTAAAGGGCTAGTTCACCCCAACATTTTTATTTTTGTCATTATGTATACATTGTTCCAAACCTGCAATAGAAATATCACAAGCTGCTCTTGCCACACAGTTAATTGAGACCAGGACCAAGCAAGACATATGGACCACTTTTGTGCCTTTATGCTGTTTTCTGTAGGTATTTAAAATATATCACTATACCGGTTATCAACTGTTTTTAGAGACTTGATTTTTAAGTGGATTTTTTATTTTATTTTTTTTTATTGACCGATATTGGATATTTAATTGTGCATGCCCCTATTTTAACATTTATATTACAAATGAATAATCTTATATTAAATTAATTAATAAAATCTCAAAATGAACATCCATTGTAATGGCTAAATTCAGCATTTAAATGTATTGTCTTAGTGTTTCTTTTTTATTTAAACAAAATAGTATATCATTTGAATATCATCATTTTGTCAATAATCAGCCATGACGTGAAAATAATTATCAATGTCAGCCAGATTTTTTATATACCTGTCCTTATGTTTAGCTTAACAGCCAGTAGTTACCAAGACCTGTTTTTATTGCAAGAGCTGCATAAAACTTCTTTAAAAAATTTAATAAAACGTTCTACATCAGAAAATAACTCATGGGTTTTTATGACATGGGGTCCAATCCATTCTTTCTCTATTTTTTGTGTTTTAATTGGTTTTTTTTGGTTGAGTGATCGACAAACAGAATGATCTGTCCATATATTCCTCATTCTGTTATTTTAAATACGGTGTCTAATGTCTATAGAGCAAGTGAGACCGGTGTGTTTTTGCATGTCTGTGTCTCTTACTTGCCCAGAATTGGACTGTACTTATCAAATCCCTAATAATTCAAGATTTTGGAATCACTACTAAAACTGAAATGGAATTAACACAGCATTATTTGTAACCTCATTCATGGTCTTTGTATGAGAATGCTGATCTCTGATTGGTTGCCTTGCATTTGATTCTTGCAGACAGTTTATAGGCAGGAAGTGGTGGTTGAGGGTAAACCACCACGTAGCCCCATTTCCACCAGGAGGCGCTGTTTATCTCCCTGTTTATCACCCAGTAGAGCACGAAGGGTAGGATGGAGTGTGCTGTGACACTAGCACCAGTGCAGACTGGGAAATGAAGTCCTTTCTAATCTCTTTTATAGTCCTCTGGTCGCATCATGGGTGGATTTCCTCTTTGTGTAATGTATTGTAACAACAGGTTCTGTGATGACGATGAAGACTCATAGAGTGACATCATGTGCCTGGATTTGGCATGATATTCTGACGCGTTAAAGTGTTACATGCACACTATAGTGACCCTTTCCACTCTTTTTCTCTGTCTCTCAGAAAACGATGCAGGATTCCCAGAATGCAGGCGGCGACCCGTAAGTACATTTTACAGTTTTTGACACTGTCTGTGTTTTGTTTATTCACTGTCCAACCGTAAACAGCACATTTTAAAAACATTATTTTAATGTTGCTCAAGCTTCCAAGCTGTCTACAACTATGTGCCTCGTAATGAGGATGAGCTGGAGCTGAAGGAGGGGGACATTGTTGATGTCATAGAGAAATGTGACGATGGCTGGTTTGTGGGTATGTCTTTTATAAAGCTACTACAGCACCTATGCCAATGGTATATCATTTTCATTAATAGGACTTGCTTGGATGCTTTTCTGTTGAACTTTATATTCATAAAAGAATCCCGGAAAAAATTATCAAGGTTTTCACAAAAAAATATTAAGCCACACAACTGTTTTTAGCTTTGCTATCACAGTAATGAATACTTTTTACAATATATTCAGACAGTTGTTATAATATTTCACAATATTACTGTTTTTACTGTTTTTTTTATCAAATAAATGCAACCTCGGTGAGCATGTAAGAGTTATTTTTAAAAACATCTTATTGACACCAAAATTTTGATCTGTAGTTGATGTACTAAAGGGTTTTATGTGCTAAAGAGTGGCTGGCTGTACTTATTACAGGGTTCGTACAAGGTGCTTAAAGTACTTGAAGTACTTGAATTTGACTTTTTGAAATTGAAGTCCTGGAGAACCCTTGAAAACAAACATTTTAATGAAGATGTACTTGAAAAGACCTTGAATTATTGAAAGACAATCAATGGGAACACTGCAGCACATCTTATACATAGATATAGAGGCATTTTGCATGCCTATGAGCGTGATATTGCTCATTTAAATATCCCAGTAGCTTTTATTCTTCAAGTCAATCATTATATTCATGGGACAAAAATCAGTCCTTGGAAAAAAAAAGTAATGCTTGAAAAGTCCTTGAAAATCCTGAAATTAGATTGTACAGTATCTGTACGAACCCTGTTATTTCAGAGCTAGTGTTATTGCTAAATAAACTAATGAATTATTTGAGTTGAAGATATTTTATTTTAACTGCACCGCTAGGTATGTAAGATATCAATTACGTTGGCCAGTTGTCAGTTAGTAATACAATCATTATACAAAAATGATTTGACCAAATAATGTGATTGACCAATCAGAATCAAGAATTCCAGAGTAAATGTAATTATGAAAACAAGTTTAATGATATGTTTTGACTATTTGTAATCATGTTGGTTAAAACTGTTCATGAAAGTTATTGTATTGTATTGCTGATAATCGTCTTTTTTGTCTTTGTTTTCAGGTACCTCTCGTAGAACCAGGTTATTCGGAACGTTCCCAGGAAACTATGTTAAAACGCTTTAACAAAGAGGAAACAATGGCACAAATACAGCCACTCCAGTGCCTACTGTGTAGGGCCAATGAGGCACCTCACCTTTGAGAAAGTGTGTGTGTCTTTATGTGTGAGTGTGTTCACAAACACAACATTTTTAGCTCTGCCATTTCTGCACAGACAAACCACTGAAATTAATTTCACTTTGAGCACTTTTTGTGCCATCTCACAATCTCCTCACTGTTCCTTTGTCTGCTATTTTGCTATTTTGACACTTTGTTATTTTCCAGGATGTGGTAAAGTTAGTACGGTGAGGATTCAGGTAGCATGGTTCTGAGTGAGACAGTGAGTCAGTAGAACAGTGTAAATGGTACTGAGGAGAAACCTCAGGCATCAGTGTTAAACTGAGTGTGTGTATATCTGTGTGTAGTGTAATAAACAGTGCACGGTTAATAGCAATATAGACCACTGGTTATAGATGAGGATGTATAGTTTCATTAAAATGAGCTACAGGTGATGTCATGGACAATTATAAAATTGTTCATTCCCCTTGTGTGGCCAAAATAAGGAAGTGATAGAAACAGATGTGTTTTTAACCATTCATTGTATAGTTGACTATGGGGTGAATTCACTTTTTCCAAGTCTTCTCAATGGCAAAAAAAATGTCCCAATCATCCTGAATTCACCCCTACTTTTGCCATACAGAATTACAAAATAACTAATGATAATGGAGAAATGTTGCTAATGTTTAAGTGGCAATCATTCATATAGGATAATGTTTGTAAAATGATCAGTGCATTGTGGGTATTTGTATAAGTTGTCTTTAAAAAGAAAGTGCATTGACATTCTTGAAAGGTAAGATGCTTTTATGGAATTTGGTAACAAATATTTGATTATTGAACATGTTTTCTAATGTTTACTTGAGAATTTTTTGAACGGACTGAGTTTTAGAATTGTAAACCAGGTGTCGGTGAACCACCTGACTTTCATACAGTAAAAAACAAACATGTAAATCAAGATTAAATCATTGCTGGTTTTAGTAATGAATGGCAACAATGTTACAATAACAAGTAGAGGCTGTTATAATGTAATTTTTTTTTTTTCATTTGTTAACCTAAATTAATTTATCTAAAAGGTCATTTCTCAATTTTCACTTTTTAGAAAGTTTGATCTCTGGTATAAAACTTAAATTATGTAATTTATCTGCCACATTTCTCATGAGATTCACTCATATAGAGATTGCATCATATAACGCAATAGAGAGAGTTGTTGGTCTTTGATGAATGTTGTTCACGTTTCGTTTTTGAATGATTTGTATATCAGTATTTTCTGCACTAAGTGTATCACTTGTGTTCTCATGTGAAAACATAGCTTGTGTTGCATCGGCTTTTACAAGTACGTATATTCAGTATATGGAAAAGTGTGTCTATGAATTTCACAGACAGCAGAGCAATCTTAAAGCACCTTAAACATGTATTAGTTCTATTATTCATGTTTTCTTTAAAGTTGAAGTGCGTAATAATGTTAATAATTAAATATTGTCTCCTTGCATTGCATAATAAGCAGGGATAACTATAATTAAACCATCCATAGGTTGATTCATCCAAGTGTAAACTGTGGCACTGGAGCACAACCAATAGTTTGAGTTCGGGGCGGAGTTATCTGTTTAGCTGTCCAATGGCTGATGGGAAGGGAAGAAATGACGCACTTCACCTTTATATATTTTAATCCCACTGTTTGTATTTTCCAGATTCACAGCGGTGTATGCTGATACTTTATATGTCCTTTTGTATTGTACTGTACATGAGTTTCACTTCCATTATAAAGCCCTTCCTTTCTCACTTTTGGTTTCTTTCATCTGTTTTTTTTTTTTAGTCATTTATACTTCATCCCATGTGCCAAATTTATTCTACACACCCAACTTCTGTGGTGCAAAAAAAACGAAAGAAAATGTATGCAAAAAAGAAATAAGCAAAGAACATTTTTGGGACTAATAAAGGACTTTCTTCAGCGCAGGATGGATACTAACTGATGCACACTGTAGTCAGTCACTGTTTGCCTTTGCTACAGCCACAAACTCTCCTCTACTAAAGACATGGATTTTTTTGGAGGATATTGTTTTGCCTTTTTCTTTATAGGCATATAGTGTTAACACTATATAACATATGGTGTTATTTGATTTGTGTGTGTGTGTGTGCTTGATAAACCGGTGAGCTTAAGAGGATCTTTAACCTGCTCACTTTCAAATAAAGCTTTCTCTCTCCTTCTTTATTATTTTCTTTCTCTATCTCTCTCCCTCTGTCTCTGCACTTTGGTTTTGTTCTATATCCAATAAAAATTCTGCTCAGTTATTTAAGATTATGTTTATCCACTGCCCCCAGTTCAGATATAACAATGGGATTGTAATTTCTGTATTCGTTTCAAGTATTTTGCAACCTTTTTATATTTCTCTTTTCACAGCTGAAAGTGCATCAAATCAAACAACAAAGCAAAACAACAAAGATAACATGTAAACTTGTCAAGAAAGGAATTTCACCTTATACTGTATAAGAAGTGATATATATGATAAAATAGTATACTAACCTTTCAAAGGTGTGGGTGCAGTACGATTTTTATATTTTTGGAAAGAAGTCCCTTCTCACCAAGGCTTCATTTATTTGATCAAAATACAGTAAAAAACATCAATATTGTCAAGTATTATTATAAAATAAGCTTTTCCTATTAATACTATATTTTTTAACATTTAATGTATTACTTTAGCTGAATATTCATCATCCATTACTCCAGTCTTCAGTGTCACATGATCCTTCAGAAATCATTTTAATGTGCTGATTTGATGCTCAAGAAAAATGTTTTATTATTCTTATCAATGTTGAAAGCTGTTGTGCAGATTCTTTCCTTTTTCAGGATTCTTTAAAAAAGTTGAATATTTTAAAGAATAGCTTCATTTGAAATAGATATCTGTTTTAAAGAACATCATAAATGTCTTTGCTGAGGCTTTTGGTCAATTTAAAGCATCCTTGCTAACACACACAAAACAAATTTGAATTGTAGTGTATATTTTTAATGTAAAGACATTCATGCATTTATAAGTGTCCAAATAACTTTGTTTACCTGATACTTCAAGAATATTGTAAATTATTACAGTACAAAGCCTGTCGTGGATAGTGGATCTCCCCCAAAAAATTTTTATTACAATGATGTCCACACAAACACACACACACACACACAAAACATTACTAAAACATAACACACAGGTCAAGGCTTTAGTGAGAGAGAAATATGAGTATCTGACTTATTATCATTGACTTTTATTTTGTTTGGCCATGTCCCCAAAAACCTTTTATGGAATAAATCAGTTAGGCCCGTTGAAGTCCAATTTCTGTCAATGTCTTTGGGGTTACATTGTTACTCTGTTGTTAAAGCAATGGAAGGAAACAGAAGAGTTTACATATGGATCCATGTCCACTGCCTTATGTTTATTATTACTATATCAACAAAGTAGAAGTAAAATCAGGCCACATGAAAGGAGAAGATGTAAAAATGAGAGAAACTGAACAGGGCTCTTCTTAACATGTGAGATACAGCGAAATCCAGATTGGTAATAAAAGAATGTGCCTGTGAGACCTCACAAGCCTCCACTTCATACACTCACCAAATAAGGGCAGAAGCAGTGAGCCCTGTCTCCAGGCCCATATACAAGCACCCGGCCGCCATGAGGACCAGAGAGTCCTGCCTCTATCTCTGTTTAATGCATGACAGTGTGGTCAATGTTTCTGTGGAGCTCTGATCTAAGATCAGTCTCCCTTACCAGAAATATGGTAGAAGATTCTTATATAGCAGAACAGGGAAACTTGAACTATTGCTTAATCCTCCTAGGTTGGACAAAAATTAGCACACCTTGGCTATTTTTGGTTATTTTATTTATTTATTATATAATACATGTATTTATATAATTTATTTTAATTGTTAAATTGCCAAGGAATTATATTTTTTTTATGGATTAACTTGATTTCACCTACAGTAGTAGAACATGTTCCTGGAACAACATTCCAATCAACCAATCAGATTTGAGTGACAAGTTAATGTCAAGTTGATGTCAAGTTTAGGCTTACAACAGGGTTTAGGGGCTTCTCATTCTTATTCACCTCTCAGTCATTTCCCTCTGATTTTAGGAACAAGTTATGGGTGGAGGAAGGTTTAGGGATATAGGGTTAGGACTATGTTTTTGGACAGGAATGTTGTTCCAGGATCAACAAACTACAGTATGTTGATCCAGGAACACTTGGCAAAATCATGGAGACCCTTTTTTATGACTTCTTATTGAATAAAGTCCCTTTTTTAGGATCAGACTGCAACAAGTAAATCACTTAGATTGAGGAAACCATTTGTATGAAATTATCACAAATTTTGTATGAATTTTTATTTTTAAATTACAGAACACCCTCGCGTTGTCCAAAATATTTTCTTTCTTACAATGTAAACAAATTATATAACAAGCATCCAGGCTAATATGTAAGCTAACCAGCAATCAACAAATAAATAAATCAATCAATCAATCAATTCAAGGTCAAAACAAATATATGCATCTATTTCCTCAAACAAATGAAGACCATTTTGGATATTGTCATTGTGACAAATTAAATGAAAAAATGAAAATTCTGTCACAATTTACTCACCTTCGAGTTGTTCCAAACGAACACAAAGGAAGATATTTTTAAGAATGTCGGTAACCAAACAGTTGATGGGCCTCATTGACTTCCATGGTATTTTTCTTTTCCATACTATGGAAGTCAATGGGGCCCATCAACTGTTTGGTTGCTGACATTTTTCAAAATGATTTTGTAGCAATTCAGACAGGTTTGTAACAACTTGAGGGAGAGTAAATGATGACAGAGTTTTCTTTTTTTGGATAAACTATCCCAATCCCACTGGAAAAAAATTATCATATGAAAACAAATGTGTAAACATGGCTTGGCATACCTAACATTACTGTATTGTTCTGATATAGAATTGATGTGGTCAAGATTAGTTGTGATAAGACAGATTAAGATGTAAATGGATATAGAGAGAGTGGCACAGAAATGTAGAAAGTTTAATGAGAACTTAGTGGCAGGGAGCAGAGGGAGATGAGATGGAAACAGTGATGAATAGAGAGATAGAGAGGGAAGAGCATTATTTTAAAAAAAAAGTGAGAGAGAAAGATAGAAAGAGAGAGATAGCCCTCACTCTGGAGGAGTGGTCTTCCCTCTGCTCAAAAGGATTTAGAGCTGAACACACCATCACACTCGACACACACACACCTGTGGATATGCCGTTCACTGTTGTGCTGGATGGACCCGCACCGTGGGGCTTTCGACTTATTGGAGGACAAGACTTCAGCCAACCATTCACCGTCGCCAAAGTGAGTGTGTGTGTGTGTGTGTGTGTGTGTGTGTGTGTGTGTGTGTGTGTGTGTGTGTGTGTGTGTGTGTGTGTGTGTGTGTGTGTGTGTGTGTGTGTGTGTGTGTGTGTGTGTGTGTGTGTGTGTGTGTGTGTGTGTGTGTGTGTGTGTGTGTGTGTGTGTGTGTGTGTGTGTGTGTGTGTGTGCGCGCATTTACCTGTTTAGGATTTTGTTATAATTCAGTGAAAAACAGAAGGTTATTGTTTGTTATGAAGAACTTTTTCATGTTCAAAAGGGCAGCTGACTGATTTATAGAAATAGCGTCTTACATCACCCATAAAGACCTAGAAAATACACTTAATCTGACGGCAGACTTGACTGCTGAATCACTGCTCTGTTTTGGGAAGTGTGTGTTCATATGCCCTATAAAAATTATGTTTCTCATTTATTCATTCCCACATATTCTATAATAATAATTACAACAAAAATAGCAATAATTATTATTATTATTGTTGTACATACATGATGTAACAATACATATATCAAATATAATATAAAACTATTTAATCCAATTTAGAACATTATAATATTATAATATAAATATCAAATTTTAAATGTTTAAAATATATTTTTATTTATATCGCTAAATAAGAAAAGGACCCTTCACAATGCATGATAATAAAGTGAATAGTGAATAGAGAAGGAATAGTAAAATACATGAAATACAAGGATGAGTAAAAGAAAAGAAATATGACTTATTGTATAAAACAAAATCTGGCATGACTCGAGGATTGCAGCATTAGATGCCTTATAAAGAGAATGTTTTATGGGGAAGAACAATGGCTGTCCTCCTGCTCTATTTATGTTGCACTCTGTGTGCATGTGTGTAGCTATGAATCATTCATGCTGGACTAACATTTGGATCCTCGCACCTGTTGTGGCAGTGGATTTGTGTATTCTACATCTAAACAAATGTCAGAGAGAGTCAAAAAGAAAAAAGAGAGATAGGAGCACATGCTGTATTTATTCAAACAGCTCTGTGATTTCGACCCTTAAGGGATAGATCGTCCAAAAATAAAGTCATCATGTCATTCCAAACCTGTGTGATTTTCTGTGTCTTCCATGGAACTCAAAAGGTGACTTTTCGTGGAATATCCTGGCTGGTCTTATCCAAACGGGACTGGGGCTTTTGTGTTCCAAGAAAGAAAGAAAGTCATGCAGGTTTGGAACAACATAAGCAATAATGATTGTAGTTTAATATATGTGTGAACTCACTTTAAGGATAAGTCTTTCAAAACAGCGGCTTAAAATTCACATGATGCGATACAAACTGAATCTTCACACAATGATCAACTTCTTCTTCATCCTTTCCAAAAAATGAAATCCTTTCCATCCTTTCGTTTCAATAACTTTTGGCATGTTTAAAAGGTTACAACCTATTACATGAACGTATTGAAATACACAATGAAGTTATTGTGCTGATCTGTTTGCACAGAGGTGTTATGCTTTTGTTCTCGGTGCAGCTCTGGTTTTGGATTTCTACTTGGCTTTAATGAGATTTCACACTTGGAACATTCTCTGCTCACTCTGCGGGTTCAGCACGACACTGTTACCTAATCTTAACATCGCGCAGCCATTTTTGGTCAATCCCCCTGCTCTCTCTCTAGGCCTTGGGAATTTTTTTTTTTTTTTTTACTAACAGCTGGACTGTAACCTGGACTTTATTAATCAATGTTTTACCAGCAGCAGGTTGTTGGAATGTGCTCAAAATGTAAGAGTCAGAGTTGTTGGCCTTCACACTGTGTGGAACTGATGCAGGAGAGGGATATTACGTTTAAAACTGATTTAGTCTATTTGCATTTTTTTTGCTTTTTATTTAGATAGGATAGCTGGTCTGCATTATTGAAAGTACATCTGGGATGAGTGTATAACCATAAGAAACACGTTGAGTTCTTGATCCTTCTTTCTGCTTGCTGATAAAGAACTTATTTAGGAGTCAGGACCTGATCCAAAGCCAAACCAGAGCAGTTCCACAGAAAAGCGCACTACATCCAGAATGCCTTGATGTACGACTTATATGATGGATGCAACTTTACATTTGGTTCTTATACCAGTATACATGCCATTCTGCTCATGTAATGCGAGTCAAATAATGCAATGCATGTGTAGTTCAATATAATTCATCTCTAGAGCTTCAGCAGGACTGCAGAACTGCTCTGGAGACTGTTATTTCCTCCAGCATGTTTACTAGAGTAGTTTACACGGGTACATACCAATGATGACAAGGACTTACATATAAACACACACCTAAGTACATAATATGTATTTTTGTGTTGAGTATCATATTTGGTACATCAGGCTTCTAATGGCTCATTAATAGGCTATAAAATAAATGGCGCCCATGCTTAAGGAGGGAAAAAAGCAAACTGAGCAAAACTATGCGATTTGGTGCAGTTGCTGATATTTATATAAAATTTAAGATAAAATCCTGAGAGTCTGCAATGTAAAACAATGAGATCTTGATAATAATATAGCAGACTACTTAACTCTGTATCTCCCAATAATATGTTTTAGTAAGATGATATTTAAATGCTTAGTTTTAGGATTTAAAGCTCTGTAGTTTTTATTGTGGGGGCAAAAGATAAAATGCAATGCAATAAAATGATTAAACGTCTGGATAATCAAGTAAACCTAAGTGGCTTTGGTCCAGTAAGAGTTCATCTTGAAATGTTACTAACAAATGGTTACACTTTATTTTAAGGTGACGTTGTTACAGTGTAATTACACAAAATAGGTACTGAGTAATATTAATGAACTACATATACTTATAGGGTTAAGGTCAGGGTTAAGATTTGGTTTAGGTTTAGTTGCTTGTAATTATGCATCATTTACTTTTATTAGTATAGTAAGTGCATATAACATCACGTCACCTTAAAATAAAATGTTAGTTATTCTTACGTTTACTTTATAAAAACAAGTAAAGATTTCACAGCAAGAAGACGTGTGCAACCTCAAGGTTGACATTTTTTAAATTATACTGAAAAAGTATTTACCATAAATCTGAGATCAGAATGTACTGTAGTATCATTTACGACAGGTATTTCAGCAAAGTTTTGATCATATTGATCATTTAGAGGCTTTAGAAAACTGTTTGTCATTTGATAACAGTGTGCTTTATAGGGTTAATAAACAGTGAATTCGTTATTGTTATTATTAGTAGTAGTAAAATACAAAACAAATTATATGAACCATATGAACCAATGTTCCAGCTTTGCCATTTGCTAAAACTAATTAGCTTCTGCTGATGTTGTACTCTTCTGTGTTTTCAGATATCACCAGGAAGTAAAGCTTCCAGTGTCAACCTTTCTCCTGGAGACATCATTTTAGCGATAGATGGAGTTTCTACTGAAAAAATGATGCACTCTGAGGCTCAGAATCTAATCAAGGATGCCACCTATCAGCTCACACTTACTGTTGAGAGGTCAGATGTCAACTACAGGTCCATTGAATGTGCTTGAGTACAACTTGACTAACTGCTGCACACTGCATCAACATTGTCCTTTACATGTAACAACACCAATACCACGTGGCACAAGCTGGTCCAGCAGCCAATGAGATTGCTTGCTCAACATTTAAATAGTCTCGTCCAGTGTTTGCTATATGCTAGTCCTGCAGAGTGCTATCAGAGTTCCTCTAAACCCTCCACCGCCCCCAGCTCCACCTGTCTAGATCTGCATATGGGTTTTATGTATATTTATTTATGCAGCAGCACCATATCTTACATGCTCACAGCAGAGTGTCTGTGTAGCTCATCCATATGATAATATACAGCAGTAGATCTAGTCCGCCAAAGCCATATATTAACAATTTGTATTAACATGCCAAAACTACTTCAAGAGTTATCATGATTAAAATGTATTCAAATAAGAAAAACAAGAAATACTTAAAAATGTGATCCCATTATTGTTTTGCAGACCAGAGACTAAGTTGTGGTCACCAAATATCACTGAAGGCAACAAAACCAATCCATTTAAAATGAGTCTAGAGGCCGAGAGACAAGTATGTGTCTTCATAGCTTACATATGATGTATATCTGCACAGTCTTATATTTGATGCTTATAATTTTGGCTGACAGGAGTACAGACCAATAGGAGCAGGCCATAATCGAAGGGCTTCACCCTTTGTGGCTGCAGCCAACATCGATGAATCGCATCAGGTGGTGAGCCCAACCTACAACTCCCCTATCGGCCTTTACTCTTCAGGCAATATCCAGGATGCCTTACAAGGACAACTCAAGGGCCTCATCCATAACAAACCAGACAGGTGAATGTTACAGTCCTTCATACCTGTCTAACTACTTAATCTAGTAGAGTAAAACATGGTTATGGCTCTTATCATTATTTGAAATATAACGCCCAGCTAACAGGGAATGTCCTCGGAACATTCTGGCAAGGTTCTCTCAAAGTTATTACAAACATTCTTCCAGTAAACATTAATATAATTATTGTTCATTATTGTTGTCTTTAAAAATGTTAGCACAGAACGTTTACATCGTTCATGGAATGTTTTTGTTTTTTTTCTGTTACAATGTTCAGAGAACATTCCAATAATGTTAGCAAAATTATAAAATGTAATTGTAAATGTGTTCCCTTTAAAAAAAAAGAAAAAATGTTTTTTAAAAACAGGCCGTTTTGAACATTCATGGAACATTAAGAAACAACATTTTCATAACTTAATGGGAACGCTAGCAGAACGTTTTTAGTAAATATTTTTGTTAGCGGGGTAGTTTGATTCTATGAAGGGGAATACAGTGAAATGATGTGTGTCTAGTCCCAGGAAGCTTAGCAATATAGAGGATTCAGATGTATATCGGATGCTGCTGAGAAATCAAGACGAGGACGAACCCCATGAACCGCGACAGTCTGGATCCTTTAAAGCCTTACAGAGCTTCATCAACAGTGAGGGTATGACACATGTACACACACAAAACCTCAACAGTAATGGACAAAGAGACACATTTTTTTTATAATTGTTTAAATATAACAATATAAGCCATGTAAATATTGGATTGTTTGCTAAAAAAAAAAAAAAAAAAGATTTCTGACATAGGCTATTTTAGATCATAGAGGCATAAATAGCTATTATGTTTAGTTACATGCTGTTCTGAATAGATGTAATATAGGCCTACATGTCAGTGGCCGATTTAGATGTGCCCGCACACAAAAAGCAAACAAACAAACAAAAAAACAGAGTGCGCAAACCGATTAACAATCACTGGAAGCAGTATCGGCCAATACCAATCACTGAAATAAATAAATAATTAGGCTTCAAACAGACCCAGGTATTCTTAACAACAATGTTCTATATATTACGTATTAAAATTAAGAGATGAGAAAGTATCATAAGTTGACAACTTTTGGCAAACAACATGCAACATTTTCCATTGCCTCTCTTAGAGGTGACTAGGAACATTTGTGAAATCAATAATTTAAAATGAGAAAAACAGAACAAGTCTACCAACAAAAAGATATCAAATAAAACAAAACTGCATTGTTGTCACTGTATAAATTAGAAATAGATTAACCCTAAATATACTAGAGAGCAGTGTGTCATTTTCTCTTGTTGTTTGTACATTAATGACACAGACAGCAGCAGGAATATTAGGCTGTTGTCACTTTAAAGGGTAACTAAACCCTAAAACAACTTTTTTTTAGTTAATGATCTGTAAGACTGAGGCTTTATTAATGCTTTTCATTGATTCAAGTCAATTTGTTGACATTTGGGTATAAAGTGTTTTAATTCTACAATATATGGTGTAAAAACGTCTGAGTGCTGCCCTCTTCAGGTTGAACGGTGGCTACTGCAGTTGAATTTTCCTATTGGATGTTGTGGTACTGCGTGATGTAAGCAGATACTAGCTCACCACGCCTACAGAGAGACGTGTCTCAGGTGCACGTGTCTTGAGTTACCCTTTGAGACCTAATGCATGTATCCAATATACTGAAACACATGCAACTTCTGTAAACAAATAATATAATCAGATTGCAATGTTTAGGGTACAAATAAACAGTACTTTCGAAATCGAGATTGTATTTATTTAACATAGACGGTATACTGGAATTCAGATCTTTTTGATCTTTGACAGGTACACGTCCATCAGTGACAAGGAAAGTCTGTGCCCCCACGACCAGGCCTTCTGCTCCTGCGGGGAACTTGCACAAGTTACCAATGTGTGATAAGTGTGGGAACGGCATAGTGTAAGTCAGTTCACCGGAGCCATTGCATTGTCAAAACACTGTTGCATTTAAATGCAACATTCTTGGTATACGAGCCACCAAGTGTTTCTTCTATAGTTGCACTGAAAATTCAGTACGACATTAAAATTCATGTTATGGCTGATATTGATAATGGTATGTATCATAAATGTACTCTATACCTTTCAAAAGTTCGGGATCAGGATCAGTAAGAATTTTTAAAAGTGAATACTTTTATTCAGCAATTAGTAATGCATAAAAGTGACAATAAAGACAAGTTACTAAATATTTAATATTATAAATACTGTTCTTTTGAATTTCATCGAAGAATCCTGAGAAAAAATATTAATATTAAAACATAGCAGCATAACTGTTTTTAACATTGTACACTCAACAGTGTAATGACTACTGAAAATGTACCTTTGCAATCACAGGAATAAATGACATTTTAAAATATATTAAAATAAATCAGTTAAACCAATATTATTTCACACTATTAGCCTAGTTTGTACTGTATTTTTTTATCAATCGTCTTTCATAAACAAAAACATCTTAACAATCCCAAACTTGTGAACGGTCAGATATTTGAAGATGCATGAGATGCATTTCATGTTAACATTCTTGTCTCTCTCTCTCTCTCTCTCTCTCTCTCTCTGATCGGCTCTGTTTTCTCAGTGGGACGGTTGTGAAGGTTCAGGATAAGCTTCGTCACCCGGACTGTTTTGTGTGTACAGAATGTGAGGAAAACCTAAAGCAGAAAGGATACTACTTCATAGATGATGAGCTGTACTGTGAAACCCACGCTCATGCCCGGGCAAAACCTCCTGAGAGTCCAGACCTCTGACCTTCTCACTCTTCTGATTACACGAGGGCACTAACTCAACTACTCAGTGCATGAACATCTTGTTTTAACCACAAAAAAATGTATGCCACAAATAATCATGATGGACACAGGTTTATGGTCGTGTCGTGTGCTGAGAGATGCAGTATTTTGCACTTACTTTGTAGGAACATGTGTGTTGCCTGAAGTTTATGAATAAAGCATTTTGTTTTGTGAGAATCATAATTCTCTTATCTGTGTTTAAGCAGGACAGGGGAGAGCTTTCCTGACGCATGAAACATAATGTCCATCAAGACTCACAACAAGTGGTTTTGTGTATTTACATTATTGCCATGTTTCATTTGTTTGCAGGTCAGAATAATTTCAAAATGAGTGATGAATTTTGCTTTTGAGATTTTACTGTCATTTACCTTATTGTTATTGTGTTTTCTGCATCACATTTAATGTATTTTCATCTCAAGCACGCCCTTCACTGACACTGTTGTCTCTTAAAGGTGACTTTTGATTCAACTTTATTAGTGGCAAAATTGTTCCGTTTAGTGGAAATAAAACAACTGATATAAATACAATTTTATTAAAAGTCTGGTTCTGGCACAAGGGTAAGACAATAAAATATACACCTAGAAGTCAATCGAAAAGTAGGCTAGCTAAAATAAATGTTATGGTAAAATCTTTACAAAACTGTTTTAAATATAAAACTATTTGTTTTAATGAAGTAAAAATATTTATATACTGGCCTACAGATTTTTATTTTATTTTATATTGTCAGATGAATAGGCTAATGTAAAAAGGAATAATAAAACAATTTAACCCTCTGGTTCTCTTTGCGTGTCGGTCAAAAATGACTGCATTTATTTTTCTATTTTCAATTAAATTAATGTATTTTAGTTCAGTAATGTTTTTATTTAACATTTTGTATTTTTGTGGATTTTATGGTAGGCTAGTAAGGATACTAAATTATATTTACGCTGTATTATAATCCATCTATTTACTTTTTGAGCATAGACCTGAACATTTTATTTTCAACTTAAACTAAGAGCACATACTTAAGTTTGATCTCTTTTCAAAGACGACACTTGGCAGATTATTGCTGAAGTGTAAAACGTTTTAAAATGGAAACTTAAAAAAAGTTACAGAATTTTACATTTGTTGTTATGAAAAATGTGCAAAAATAGGCTACTATTTTCATTTTTTTTTATACGAAATATATATTTTCAAAAACACGTTTTACTCTAAAACTGTAAGAAAATCAAAGTCATAAATCTAAACAAGTTGTGTTCAAAATCTGAACCTGATACCTAAAAAAATTAGCTTTCAGTAAGATTTTGTTTGGCCGCAGTACCAAAAGTTTTCACTAGATGGATTTCGTCTCCTATACATTTCCAATGCGGCAATAAGTGTGTCATTATTTTTTGTGTGTGTTGTGTTCACAGCAAGTGCCAGAACCTTTACCAGGTTTTGTACCATTCCGATGAAGAAGAGAGAGAAAAAAGAAGAAGAAAAAAAACCCTTACCTTTTAATGTTTTATTGTGGCGGAAACAAGCTTGCATGTTCAAATCGATCGATCGTCAAAAACATTACCCTTTATGTAGTAAAAAAAACAAAACAGGATTCAACACACGCGGTTAATGTGATTACATTTATTCGTCACATGTGATCGATTGAGAAGAATTACTTTGTTTAAAATACGAAATACAGGAGAGATCTGGGTGAGGGGAAACCGAGGCGAGTGACGCGATCGTAACTGTTACCACACTAGAGAGACTAGCATCGCCTTGGTTACCAGTCCAGATACACTCATCAAACTACTAAATGTGACTCGAAGCAAGAAGAAGTTAATCAAATAAGCAGTCCTCTTCGCGGTATGTACTTTTTCATCCACAAAACATGCGTAGGCCTAGAGAATGTCCTATAATGGTACCATGTAGCCTAAGGCTATAATGTAACGTTATAGGCTAACGTTAACATTAAATGAAACAAAATAGGGCCTGTTATTTAGGCTAATCAATTAGCCTACTCTTTCCCTGTTAATTTTAAAGTAAAATTTCCCGTTTTTAGTAATTTAAGTGACATTAGAATATTAAAACATGTTAGGCCTATTGTAATTAATATATTTGAACTCGTTTTAATGTAAAAAGAAGTTTACCATTGAAATTAGCATGAAAGTGGCCTACAGTAGGCTATGTTCTGTGCACTTGTGCACTACTACTGACAAGTGCAACAACATTGTATGAAAGCTGTGTTGACGCCACTAAACTTGTTATAGCCTACATTTCTAAAATAGTAATTCATTGCATTGGGTTGCTACATTAGCCTGCATTTAAGATAACTAGATTATCCTTTTCAGGAATCACACACAAACCAAAAGAAGTTGCTTAGTGTTGTATAGCAACTACTAACTGGCATCAGTGAACAGGTTGAAGGAGAAAGCGAAAAGCTTTATAGTCCACATAAAGAAAACGCAGAAGACATCATGGAGAAGTGCAGATTTTCTGACGGTTTCCCATGTGGGTTAAATTCTGACCCTGCCATGCAAGCAGGTGAAGGTGGAGACCGTCCCAAATCAACAGACCTTAAAGACACTGTGCGGAAACTAAGCAATGCAATGGTGCCTCTTGAGGAGGACAGCTTAGTACTGAAAGAAAATAAAGCCATGAAACCTGAATCAGGCTGTAATGATTACAGTCTTGCAGCTAAGCCACCTCGTAAATGTCCATTTGAGGTTTATTTAGAAAAGTGCACACAATTAGAGAAGGAAAACCTAGAGGTTAAGAAGAAGCTTAAAAAGACAGAGAAGTATTCCAAGGAATGCAAAACAGAGCTGCAGATATTTGTGAATAGGTTTAAAGAGTTTAAGGACATAAACAAAGACCTGGATTCGAAGAACACGCACCTTCTCATTAAAAACCAGCAAATGAGGCAAAGAATTACAGAGGTCTTAAAGCAGAACAAACCTCAGTCCAAAGATCTAGTGAGAGTCACCAAATGCTGTGAACACCACTGTCAGGAGACAGTAGTTTTACTCCAAGAGGGGGTAAAGAACTTGACAGAACCAGTCGAAACTCAAAGAATGAAACGGGATTCAGAAATCAAGATTGTAACTCGGCTACAACAGGAAAACCAGACTCTAAGAGAGAAACTAGACCGCAACAATCATGTCATAAAAGATGCTGAAAGTAGAGCCGAGAGAGTTGAGCAGGAGCTGTATGAGCTTGAGTGTTGTTTGCTCACTGTACAGACTGAGAGGAATCTACTGAGACAGGAAGTGAAGAGGCTGCATAAGGAATATATCAGCCTTACTAACAGCATCTCACTGCAGCTGAAAGGAAACAACAACGCTGCTGATCTCAGGGGGTTTTCAGGGAAACCCACAGAGAGCAATGCTTTACAGTCACCAGGACAACATCCACCAGTTCAGGTTATGAAAAGCCATTTTAACATTTGATCCTTAAAACGTAGGCTACTAGTATCTACTAGTACATTTTACTACTACATAGTGGGTACTACTTATTTTTTTAGAATGTATTATTAGATAAATACTAGTTAATACTATTAAGTAGATACTTACACACTACTGTATGTATTCATTAGATACTTATTTATTTTAGGTACTTATTCATTAGATACTCGTACCTATTTCATACTTATTCATTAGTTAAGACTAGTTGAAACGAGTCAATAAAAAATGTCACATGATTTACATTTTGATGATGGTCATTATTTACAAGTTAACTTTACTTTCTACTGTTTTCTTACTGATAGGAGGTGACAACATAACAGATGAAGGTGGAATTTGAAGACAACTAAGGAGAATGAGGAAATACAAAAGTGTTTATATGTACTTAATATACTTATATTTCCATATTTTTTGTATTTTAAATTGTATTAAATTCTTATTATTAATTATAAAATGAATCTCTACTGGTGAAAAAGTTTATTAACAACATTCTGTCATTAATGCAGTTTGTTTATTGGTATGTTTTTCCCTCTCTGTCCCCCAAAAATTCTGTCTCTCTTTACTGTTAGAGGCTGAAAATAAAATAAAAATCTCAAACAATATTACTTGTTCTTAAAGTCTAGAAAACAACATTACTTTTTTTACATACAAATCACAATTACGATCACTTAAAAACACAGCCAAGTAGGATTGTTTACACATTGAGCAGTAACTTTCAGGTCAGCAGGGGGCAGTAAGAGACTTTTCCCAGTGATACGACATCAAGTACACGAGGAAGATGAGGGCATGTTGTATGATACGTCATCAAACATGTCAGCCTACTGTTGACAGCAGCTGAATTTGATCATTGATCGAGGGAATTAAAATGGTAATACGCTTCTCTTTTTTTAAACAAATATGTATTCCGTGAAACGATATTTGCACACTATGGTAATATAATATGAACTAGCCTTTTGTCAACATATGCTTCAGAGAGAAGCACATACATAATGAACTGCAAGACATATGAACTCAATTATTTCTAGTTAATGGTGTGTATTTTGATGCCCTAAGGTTTATTCAGAGGAGTGTGCCATTATTTTTCGTTTGAAAGGGATCTTGGAGTTTGCTTGCCAGCTTGACAATCCAAATGGTAGGTCTCACATTAGAAAAGGATGAGCTGGATTTCTATTGGATACCACTTTTAACTGTTTTTTAGGCATTACATCTAAAATATGCAGGATATAAAAAAAATTGTCTGTGTGTTTTCTTTTTTTTTTAGCAGGTTCACAAAGTCAAAGCACCATATCAAAAAGTTTTCAGGGCCTCCGATCCAAAGTATCATCAAAAAATATTGTTTTCACTGTCTGTAACAGTCCAATATTAATATGGCCCAACACTGGTTTCCAGTCAAGCATGGAAAGCTTGACAGAAGCATCAGCATGTGGAGACATTCTGCAGTATATAGAGTAAGTGATCTATATTGGTGTCTGCATACACTTTCTAGTTTTTTTTTCAAAACTAAGACACTTTCTTGTTGCTTTTCACAGATCAGATGATGGTGGGAGCAAGAAGACATTAAAAAAGAAAGATAAGAAACGATCTGGACATGTGAGAGCCTCTTGCTAGATCAGGGGTTTGCCCTGGATCCCTAAATATGATGTTCCCTTTTAAAAGAGGAAACTCTTTCTTATAATTATAACTAACTATATGTATGTATGTATGTATGTGTGTGTATGTATATATATATATATATATATATATATATATATATATATATATATATATGTATATGTATATATATGAAACAGAATGTAACAAAGTAACTGTCATTAATCTTATGATTACAGACTAGTCTTTAGAAAACTAAACTATTTGATGGGTGGTGACTGTTAACAGTCACTCTAACAGAAACTCTTTCTCTAGACTGTAGTGAATCTGAAGCTGTTGTTTGAGGTCACAGACCCTGCTGGGAATGAAGCTCCTAGTCTCATCCGAGTGGACACACAGCAGCACTGTGTAAAGATGCCATTGCATTTAGACTGTGTTCTGTCTGTGACCACTGAGGAGAGCCTGGCATCGTGAGTGCAATTATTTTTTTTGTCTCAAGTTGTCTTAAAACTGTAAGGTTTGTAAGGAAGTTGTGTTTTTATTGCAGTGATTTTAATGCTAATATCTGGATGTAAAGTTCAGAAGAATGATTGTTTGTGTGTGTGATTGTCCAGGGTGTGTACAGGGCTGGTGGAGACATTAAGGAAGCAGTTGGCAGAAATGGAAGAGGTGGTGCAGCGGTACAGGAAAGGCTCCTCGTTTCTGGTGCCACAGCCATTTCACTTTCAACTGCCTGAACCAGCTGGACTCACCACTGTAATCTACCCAGCAGGAGTGCCAGACAGCCAGCTACAGGCGATCAGAGAGGCAAGACGAGCACAGATTCACTACCATTCAAAAATGTTGGAAGAAAATGAATAGTTATTCAGCAAGAATGCATTAAATTGAGCAAGAATGACAATAAAGAATTTTACATTGTTACAAAAAAATTATATTTCAAATAAATTCTGTTCTTTTGAACTTTCTATTCAGCAAAGAATCCTGAACACATTGTATCACAATTTCCACAAAAATATAGAGCCCCACAACTGTTTTTATCATTGATGATCATAAGACATGTTTCTTGAGCACCGAATCAGAATATTATTAATGGTTTCTGAAGGATCATATGACACTGAAGACTTTTGATTCAGCTTTGAAATCAGTAATAAATAGAATTTTTAAATATATTAATTAGCAAACACCATCGCACACCTGCAGGTGATAGGTGCGTGGGGGGAAAGACCATATAAGTTGGTAAAAATAACAAGGAACTTCCGCACACTATCGGTACTTGCAAATGAGTATCAACATTTTATTAGAAACGGTTCGGTCTATATCGTATATGCCCGATGAAGGTCGTGAGACCGAAACGTTGCTAATAAAAATGTGATACTACTCATTTTGCAAGTACTGATAGTGTGTGGGAGTTCCTTGTTTTTTGTATCTTTTAAAATATATTAAAATAGTTATTTTAAATAATATTATTACAATGTTACCGTTTTTACTATATATTTGATCAAATAGATCTCATGATGCTTTGGTGAGCATAAGATACTTTTTTTCAAAAACATTTAAAAAAATCATACCGACCCCAAACTTTGGAATGACATGCACAACATTTTTAGTAGAGGCAGGCAGGCAGCGCAATATCTCTATCCTAACCTTTGTTATTTATTAGAAATCCACATATTCTCTATATCAAGTCCGCTTCTTTTGTATGCAGGATCTGCACAGGAAGTTTGAGTTGCCAAGTGACAGGCCATACCTGAGACGTGCCAATGCCTTTCATTTCCCTGATGCAGCCTATAAAGACGGTTATCTCCGCAATCCCCACATACACCTGAACCCACCCAACATTGAGGATGCTAAGGTGAGACTGTGCTTCAAATGAATAGTTCACCCACAAATTTCATTAATTTTCTCACCCTCATGTCATTCCAAACTTGTTATCCAAGTTTTTTTTTTTTTTTACCTGTGGAACACACAAAAAATAATTTCACAATGCTATTTTCCATAAAGAGTCTGTTCAAGCTCCAAATAGGACAAAAATTCACCAGTATGCATCTTGGATTTAAAAAAAATTAATGTTTTATTATTCCCAAACCTTCTGAAGTCATATGAGCATTTTGTGTGAGAAACAGATGCCAATTTAAGATGTTAATCACCCTCTGCACTTTGTCTAAAAATGGGAAATTTAGGCATCACAGATTGACGTGATTGATGACAAACACTAAAGAAAAATGTCTGCATCCAAAATCGCATTCTCTCTGAGTATTTTTGACAAAGTAATTTGCAATCGCTAAAAAAACACATGTTCTATATAGAATGAATGTGTGTAGTATGAATGTACTTTGAATGTACATTACTCACCATATTACTGTCACATGACCTACCAGCAGCAGTTGCGTTACTTCACTGCCATTCACAAATCCTCACCCATGGCGTCATGGGATATTAAAGTGTCCAGTGTATCTAAATGTTGCCGTAATTACTAGGTCCTCCGGGTACTTTTTGCCTAGTCTTTCATGAGTACTGTGAATTCGGACTTGCTACTCTAGTGAGTAATGACTTGGGTAGGTAAATAATGACAAGATTTTCATTTGTGCATGAACTATTCTCATGAAAGGTGGTTGAATATGTTCACGAGCACTTTTTAAAGTGCCAAATCTCTTGATACCAATACTAGTAAGTTTAACAAATCAAACTGTCTTTTTCCTCTCTATCTCTCTAGCTGTATCTGGTACAGGGTGTGTACATTTATCATCACTACATGCAGGACCGTGTGGATGATGATGGCTGGGGATGTGCATATCGTTCCCTTCAGACTATCTGCTCCTGGTTCCAGCAGCAAGGATATGTGGAGACAGCTGTTCCCACACACACGCAGATCCAGCAGGTAAACAAAACTGTCACTGTATATGGCAACTCTGGCCCTCAAGGTTTAAAGACCCCTACCTCGATTAAACTCACCTGCCTGTAACTTTCTAGTAATGCTCCTGAAGACCTTGATTAGCTTATTCAGGTGTGTTTGATTTGTGTTGGAGCAAAACTCTGCAGGAAAGTTGACCTCGAGGGCCAGAGTTGAGAACCCCTGTTATAATGGGATGGTGTTAAAGTTATGCAGTCTTGTTATATGGATTAAAGAGGAGTCGCCCTTATAATCTATACATTTGTTGGTTTGTCAGGCTCTTGTGGATGTTGGGGATAAAGAGCCACGTTTTGTGGGTTCACGTCAGTGGATCGGCTCCATTGAAGTTCAGGTTGTCCTTAACCAACTGCTGGGGGTCACCTCGAAGATCTTGTTTGTCAGGTAGACAGAGGTTTTGTATTTTTATTATTTAGGGTGATTATGCATTTTTCCTTTATAGTGGGCAGGTTATGTTGGGTGAACTCCTGACAATCACGTTATCAGACTTTTCAAGTCTTTTAAAACGCAACAAAAACTAATGCAGAAACGTATGATAAAAAGACAACAATGTGTTCTAAAATCAGCTGATAATAATAAACACGTTTGATATCCTGTAAATGGATGGAATCATAGTATAAAGTTAATAAATTTGAGTCTTTGCCCATCTTATAATACGTGATTTCCTGTAAAATCGGTCAACCCCGACTGCTCAAAATTTGGCTCTGACTTTCTGTAACTAGCTTCAACTTTTCTAGATTGTAAATCGGGGCAAAAATCTAGGCAAAAGTTGTGTGATGTATTCCAGCCTTAAGCTTAACTAAAGCTGATGCTAGATTAACAAAGAAAGTTTCTGAATGGCTTGAATTGTAAAATCGGTTGTCTTTCTGTTAAAGTCAGGGATCTGAGCTGGCAACCAAGGGCAGAGAGCTGGCCAACCACTTCCAGACTGAAGGAACTCCTGTCATGATTGGTGCGTTAAAATGATCTTCAGCGCCTTCCTTCAATTTGTGATTGAATGGGAGCAAGGTTTTTCCCCAAAAAATGTATATTATCATAATCAACTTCTGATCTGGTATACTTGTCAAAAGTGGTATTAAGAAATGTTTCTTGAGCGCAATATCTGCATTAGAATGATTTCTGAAGGATCATGTGAGTAATGGCTGCTGTAAAATTTAGCTTTGCCTTTACAGGACATTTTTTTTATCTTTAAATATATTAAAATAGAAAATTTAAATTGTAATATTTTAAATAGTAAAAAAAAATCATGCTGCTTTTATTGTTTTTGAGGAAATAAATGTGAACATAAGATACTACTTTTTAAAAAATGTGAAGAAATACTATTTTTAATGCAATTTCCGGTTTTGGTTTTTTAGATGTTAAAGCTTGGTAATTATTTCTCACCAGGTGGCGGGGTACTTGCACACACTATTCTAGGTGTAGCGTGGAGTGAGAACTCTGGACAAATACGCTTTCTTATCCTGGACCCTCACTATACTGGTGGAGAGGACTTGCAAACCATCACTGACAAGGTACATTTGACAACATCACTACATCAGTCTTGTCTGTCCTAATAAAAACAAATTACTTTAAAATAAAATAAAAGTTCTTTCTTCCATTATATCCAGTCACACATATGGGGTTTAAAGTGTAACGTGGTTTAAAACATCACTTATTTGTTCAGGTATTAGCAACTTTTTAAATGGTGTCTGATGAAACTGACTCGAGTTTCCCTAATATCCTATTTACGTTGGCTCCCACGTTAGTGTATTATGATTTATATCATTCGTGAATCGATAGCTCAGTGTTTTTAAAGTAGGTCATTTGTTAATGTTTGTGTTTCCTTCAGGGCTGGTGTGGATGGAAGGGGCCAGAGTTCTGGGATCAAAATGCCTATTACAACCTCTGCCTTCCCCAGAGACCAAAGACCATCTGAGTCGCATGCATGACACTTATTCACTTGTACTCCTCCTGCGAGTCCATGGATTCACAGGAAGTCTCATTGTTCTTAATGAGTACAAAGTGAAATGTCACAGTAAAAAGTGATTATCATTTATTACCCATTGTCCTCCTTACAATGTTCTAAACGTTCATGCCTATTTTAACATCCGGTTTCAGTCACGCTAAAGATCGCATTGATAGTCTCATGTGATTTTACAATCAGGCTGTAAATGGGTGATCGTTTTATTTTATTTTATATACAATCACCAGGACACATTTCTCAGTACTTACAGTAGGTCTTTTTGTCAACTCTTTAATAGTTTTCTTTACCAACTTCCAGTTTGGCACAGCAGTTAATTTGACATCCAAAATACACTAATACCAAAACACTTCATATATGCCTCAAATCAACTCAGTCTTCCATAACACTAGCAAAGGTTTCACCCGACAAACACACTTTGTCACGCATAAAACTGACTAAAAAAACACTAACAGGTAACATTATAGTTTTCTTTTAAAACATTCCTTTACAGAACAAGAATGATATCTCTACTGTTTAGAATTCACTGCAGTATACGTTTCATGGTCCATGTTTTCATTTCAGTACAAAATTATTCCCCCCTTTTGTACAAATGGTAATTAAACTAAAAGTTTAACACCTTTGTAGATGTTCAGCTAGACCTAATTGTTTTGTAATGTCTTTTTTTTTAACATTTGTAATATATTTCAATATGGTATAACTGTAGTAAAATGTTATATCAACCTTATTCAGTTTTGCATTGTGAGGTTTTGAAAAAAGTATTTAAACGTGCAAATTGGCCTATAGGTACAGGGTTTTGGTTGTGCTAGTGTCTAAGTGAGAGAAAAAAAGTAATTAGATTTTGTGCCAAAGCAATGAAAAATTATCAACAGTTTAGCCCACATAGACTGCTGTTGTGCTCAAAGAGTTTTGAGAATTGGGTCCTTGCAATTGTAAAAAAAAAAAACTACCCGAGTTCCTCATTCATCAAATTCACAAGATATCTTTTAGAACCGTGTTGAACAGCAGCTAAAATCGCTTTCAGATCATGGAATAAACATTTCAAAAACTGTTTTTGTCAAAGCATGTCACATATTCCCTTAATATTTGCCCCTGCATTTAAGTCATGTTTTACCTTAGTTGTTTATATAGACCAAAAATGTCACATACTTTAACAACTAATCTAGCCTTATGAAGAATGTCTTGATTAGCCAAACTTGGCAGTAAGTCAGTTGCCTTCTGTTTTGCTCATTCATATCCATTTATTTCTACGGTCCCCAACTAAATGTCATAAAACCCAGAAAGGGTTCACATGATTGATTCACAAGACGTATGTGATCCAAGTTAAATGTTGCACCTTTTCCAGTGAGAACTCCAGAAGCTGCAATCTCCACCTTTAAAGAAAATGCTCTGCTTTTGCCATCTGCTCTGTGTTTGCAGGTATATGTGTGTGAAGCACACTCCACTGAGCAGATCCACAGTGTCAGTGATTCCACTTGAACTTAAGATCCCAAATCACTGACCCCATACAGGGTCAATTTATCTTCATTATTGAGGCTACAGTAAGCTCAATACCAAATGTCCACAGGTAGTTCAGACTCTGAGGGTGTATCTGTTTACCATTCACTCCGGTAATGGATAAACAGCCTATATGTTTTTTGAAATTCTCTCTTTTTATGAGAGCATTGATCACCAGTCCCGTGCTTTCTTCCCGTCTTGAGCACTGGAGCCTGCACGGCCTCTCTTCTGTCCCGCGAGAGTGCTGCTCACCACATGGGGTTCAGCGAGAGGTGATGATGAAGTGTTCTTCAGGTCCTGAGTTCTGCGATGCATGTTTAAAAACCTCCCGCATTCCTCGAACCCACAAGACCATGCAATTTCTTCAGCGGTCTGTCCAGCTTTGTTGCAAATGCTGAACAGAAGGGGGAAAATATATATAATTAGAAAAGTGTTCATATTCATAAGAATACTGTTGTTGTGGATTATGTTTGCATTAACAGGTAAAAAAAAAAAGGTGCATTCCTGTTATGTTTAAGCTTTTTTGAACTTCTTAAAATCAATATGCAGTGTATGTCTTTATACTATATGGTGTTCCAGACATTAAGATATGCACTGGGACGATCTCTAGCACATAAAACTATTAACTGGGCATGTGGCTTTGTTATTTAAACAATGGTAGCAACAGGAAAGGAAAAGTTAGTCATTGTTGAGGGATTGAGAGATTTAAGCTTAAAGGTCTACCAGATTTTTGTGATATAATTATGCATTTTTTTATCCAGCAAGGATACATTGAATTGATCAAAGGTGACTTATACTGTTTAATTATATATATATATATATATTAAAGAAATGCTGCTCTTTGAAAATGTTTCCACAAAAATATTAACTAGCACAACTGTTTTCAACACACAGACTGGAGTAATTTAGCTCTGCTATCACAGGAATTTAAAAATATCTTAAAATAACACATTTAAATTGTAATATTATATCACAATATTAAGATTTCTTTTTAGTCAAATAAATGCTTGGTGATCATAAGAGACTTCTTTCAAAATTATAAAAAAAAAAAATTAAAGACCCCAAACTTATGAACGGTATAGAACTCTATATATAATAAATACTATAGGCTACAACATTTTCCAATGTCTTTTCTTTGGAATGTTTTTATTGCCAATTGAGATATGCCTTTTTTACCAGAATGAAATGTTTAAAAGTGAGACAGCCCTAATACCAGTAAACAAAGTGTCCGTAAACCATTAAAAGTTCATTATATAAATTATTTGAAGTTCACCAGATGTTCACATAACCTATGCTGTAAAGCTGATTGTGATAGGTCAACTATGATTTCCAACCAGCCAATATATTACATTTAATATACCGCATTTCAAGAACGACATTAGAATATTAATTTGAAATATGCAAATATGTTTCTCTCTGTAAAACAAATGCAACCGCCCACATGCACTTACTCGAAATGTGCATCGCTCGCCATCAGCACACTGATGCACTCCAAACTGCCCGCTCTGGCTGCTTTATGAATGGGTGTCTCTCCACTTGCGTCCTTAAAAACACACAGAGAAGATTAGCATGATAAACAACAGAAACCCACGTAACTACCGCTGGGTTAAGGTGATTTTTAATACGTTTTAGAGGCGACGTACCTGCTGGTTTGCATCAGCACCGGTTTGCAGCAGCCAAAGCAAGCAGAAAGCCTGACCTCCGCATGCCGCGAGATGAGCAGGAGACTGTCCGTGTCCCGGACCATTCAAACCATTCACTGCAAACCCGCTTTCAAAAAGATTACTCGGACAGTCCTGCTAAATGGAGATTCATTGACACCACATTTCAACCAAAATCGTTATGAAATGATTCTGACAAATAGAATAGCTTTCGTTATTGTCTCTTAAATCTCTGAGAAAGCTAGGTAGATTTTTTTTAGCGACTTGGTTAAACATAGCGCTTTCCTTTTATACTCATAATAGTATTTTAATTACATTGACTTACCGACTCTGTCTCAAGCAAAAACATAGCTGTCTGAATAATTCAACATAGAATAATGCCGTAGGCTATAAAAGTTGTGTTAGGCGTGACAGCTAATCCACTGCTGAACATCAGTGTTCTGCAATCAAACAAGCACACATGCATGTTCAATAAAAAGCAGAAGTATAAAAGCTATTTACGCCACATGGTTCTTTGATGCTGACCAATCAGAATCAAGAATGGGCAATCAGTGTCACGTGACTATGCATCAATCCGCCCACAGCTCACGAACAAGCTGTGTGCAGTTCCACACGTAGGCACTTTGTTCATCAATTCACAGCATACTCTGAGACACTGCTTTTAATAAGCAGATTTATTTAATAATGCCACTGTTTACATTGTGGTGTTCCAAAAAAAAGAGCGGGGAAAAATTATCTTATTTGAGAAAAAAATAAAAACCTTAACAGGTAATTTTAAATTGGAGTGGGTTTTGGACAGAGACAAATTACACCAATGATTTTGATGGGTTGTTAGAAATTGTTTTTTTTCTTCATGCTTTCAAGTTTATGTTTATTTGTCATCTGCTGCTTTCCCAAATTATGTCAACACTCTTTTCTTTGCTGTAGACTTACAATACTGCATCACAAATGAGGTTGAACAGAGGTAAAACCTTACAGCTTGCGTAATATAAAATCGTAATAAAATTAATGTGAACCCGCTGTTGCAGTGTGGCACTGTTCGGCATTGTCCTTCACCTGGTCATGTACACGTGTAAATATTTTGCCACATTTATTATAGCTAATGGCAAAGGGTGGCAATCTGGATAGGGATTGTGGACTTGCAAGTCTGGCCTTGCATGGTGTGAGGATGGATCATTTGTCATGCCACTTGTGCCAAGTAAACATGAAAGGGGCTTTGAGGGAATGTTATGTGCTGCGCGCCCACAATTTAGCGCAATGCCCTACTTTAAGAATGAGCATCATTAAACATGCACAGTTGTCACGTACTATAATATCCCAGACAAAGACAATGCTTGTTCAACAGCTTAATTACTATTATGAAACAGATAATGCAGATGTGATTTAGTCCAAAACAATATTTAGTATAAACAATATTAGACAATTAAAATGAGTTAATGAAAATATATAATTTGACTTGCATTTAATTGTTGCTCTTCATTTTCTTTTCTACTTTAAATGTATTGTTATATTTAATTAATAGTGTTATACAGTCATTCATGACAGTTGATGGTAGGCATTGACTTCCATAGTATTTTTTCCCTATACTGTGGAAGTCAATGGCTACCGTCAACTGTCTGGTTACCAACATTCTTCAAAAATCAAAATATATTATTTTGTGTTCAACAGAAGAAAGAAACTCATACAAACAACTTGAGGGTGAGTAAATGGTGACAATTTTTTTTTTTTTTGGGTGAACTATCCCTTTAAGTTTGATATCTTTTTAAAGATTATTGCTGAAGTGAAAAATGTTTTTACAAAACTTATAGAATTTTCCTTTATTGTTATGAAAAATGCACAATAATTCTATTTGCAATTTGTATATGAAATAGGCTATATATTTTTCAAAACAAGTTTTCCTCTAAAATTGCGAGGAAATCAAAGCCATAAATCTATACAAGTTGTGTTCCAAATTTGAGGTTGATATCTCAAAAAATGAGCTTTCAGTAAGATTTTGTTAGGGCGCAATACCAAACATTTCCTCTTGATGAAATTCCTTTCCCATTAATTTCCAATGCATGCAGAATGACTAGTTTTTCAGGACCATTTAACCTTTTCGAATCATGTTCATGTTTTATGATCTCATACAATCTCACATGTTTATGGATAGTATGGACATGAGACGCAGGGCAAGTTGTATACGATTCCGATGAAGAAGAAAAAAATATATATATATATTATTTTTTTGGGGTCAAATACGACTGAAGAGAACCAGAGGGTTAATAGTTGTAACAAAATAGCTGTGCAAAAACGTGAAGACATTAAAAACACATTCAATTAGTTGCTTCCATTGCCATATATCAGCAAGTGTTAGCCAGAGTAAATAAAAAGCGAAAATACATAAAGTAGACACTCTCTCTCTTCTCGGGCTGCGTTTAACTCCACTTTAAGACACACTTGCAAACTTCCCTAAGTACTTCCCCTCGGGGGAATCCCCACCGCCATTTTGAAATGCATTCAACTTCATTAGTGGACGAGGGAAGTTTATTTGGACAGGCGCTCAACCCCTCGATTTTGACAGAGGAAGCGGCTCCACTCTAGCCTGGCTCCGCCCTCCAACGTACTTCCGCTCAATTTTCATTTTCCTTCAGCACTACGTCTGGGCTTGCGGTATATTCTTGGGTTTTCTCCGGTAAATTTTTTACCGGTGCAATCAGCGAACAGAGGGAGTGGCTGAGAACGATGACATTGAAGTTGTGCACTTGAATCATCATACGTCACAACCAAACGTTAGTGATTGGTTGTGGCAGATCCAGAGTGGCTCTGGGCAGATCCAATAGTTTTAAACTTCAACTGAGTACCCGCCTTCAAGGAAGTTAACGCTTGTCAATGGAGAGCGGCCAGACTCTCTGTACAAATTAAATGTACGAGAGTCTGGTAGAACCAGGCTAGCTCCACTCATAGGCTGCATCTGAAATCGCATACTTCCCTACTATAGTGGGCGAAAAAGATATACGTGACGAAAGTACTTATAAAAGAGTAGGCAAAAAGGACCCGGATAACCTACTTCTTACGCCAAGATTCTGAAGTGTGCATACGATGGACACTTTACAATCCCATGAGGCCACGGGAGAGGATTTATGAATGGCAGTGAAGAAGCGACACAACTTTGCCGAAAACCAGTCAGTATCTGGTATGACCACCATTTGCCTCACGCAGTGCAACACGTCTCCTTTTGCATAGAGTCGATCAGGTTGTTGATTGTGGCCTGTGAAATGTTGTTCCACTTCTCTTCAATGGCTGTGCGAAGTTGCTGGATATCGGCAGGACCTGGAACACGCTGTCGTATATGCAGATCCAGACTCAGAGCATCCCAAACATGCTCAATGGGACATGTCCAGTGAGTATGCTGACCATGCAACAACTGGGATGTTTTCAGCTTCCAGGAATTGTGTACAGATCCTTGCAAAAATGTGGCCATGCATGCATTATCATGCTGCAACATGAGGTGATGGTTGTGTGGATGAATGGCACAACAATGGGCCTCAGGATCTCGTCACGGTATCTCTGTGTATTCAAAATGCCATCAATAAAATGCACCTGTGTTCGTTGTCCATAATACGCCTGCCCATACCATAACCCCACCGCCACCATGGGCCACTCGATCCACAGCGTTGACATCATAAAACCGCTCACCCACACGATGCCATACACACGCTGTCTGCCATCTGACCTGTACAGTGAAAACCGGGATTCATCCGTGAAGAGAACACCTCTCCAAAGTGCCAGACGTCATCAAATGTGAGCATTTGCCCACTCAAGTCTAATTTTGTTCAGTGTAATGCATAAAGAATAAATAAATAAATAATAAATCGGTAAATAATAAATCAGCTCCATTGCAGATTCCAAGTGATCAAGGGCTTTAAGGCATTCCATTCACAACACAAGGGTTCCACCGGTAGTGGGCACTCGTGTAACGTAAGCAATGACGTATCCTATCTGAGTAGATGGGATGGAGGGAAGTTAGCGAAGGAAGGGCATAAAAAGTTCACCCAAAAGGGAAAATTCTGTCAATCACTCTCATATCTGTTCATCATATAAAGCGATCGAGTCTCTACAGAAAATTTTGACTAAACCGCTCAATTCATATGGATTAGTTTTACGATCTCTTACTGAACTTTTTGAAGTGTCAAAGTGGTAACTTAGTTGCATAACGTTAGCTGCCAATGGAGTGACAAGAAAGCTCTTAAAAAAAGACCTTACATCAAAAAAGAGATTTCATCAAAAAGATCTTCATCTGTGTTCCGAAGATGAACGAAAGTATTACGGGGTTGGAACGACATGAGGGTGAAAAAATGTTGACAGAATTTTCATTTTGGGGTGAACTATCCCTTTAAACGCAGACTCGTTCTTCTGATGCGGCGCCAAAATATTTAAGGAAATGACGTCACTTAGTTACCGTATCTATCGAGCCCACACACTCATCTGTGCAGCGAGCTGAACAGTTGAAAGAGTCTCTTTTAACTCTTATCTTCAACCTTTGTATTTCTGAACAGCATTTGGAGATTTAAAGCGAAATAAAATGAAGTAACGTTACGTCAGCTCTGTGTTTTGGAGACTTCGCCTGACAGTGTCGCGGTCCCGCGTGTTTTTGTTGTAACTTAACGTTAATGTCAAAAGGTAGGCTCTGCTAACTGCATTAGCTGTAACGTTAACGTTATGTATGAGTTTGCGTTGGCGTGCTCGAGTCATGCATATCCATATGTACACAGTTTTATGGTCTTCATTTATAAAATAACATATGCACATTAAACGTAGAGTCTGCTGAACGTGAATGTCTGTGGCAGCATTGCTAAACCATCTGCTTGGTTCTCTTGTCATAGAAACATGTCCCCTGTGTCTGTGTGTGTTGAGTGTTAATTGAGCTTTTTCCTGGTAACGTTGCCTTAACAGCTTTGCAAGGTCTCAAGCGTATTGATGTTTTGATTAACGTTAATGCCAGAAAACACTAGAGATAGCCTGCTACACCGATGGTCGGTTCGATATTGACACATACTCGGTTATTAGTCCTTAATATGAGTGTACCGATAACTTAAATGATAAAATATTGTTCCCTAATTCTTTTCGGAAGCATTCCACTTTGTAATCGTTGTCTTTGTCCGTTGTTGTTGTTATTAACGTTATATATTATTAGCGTAAGCGTTATATAAGTATTCCAAGTGCCCAGATAGCAAAAAATATCCACACGGCTTCTTTTTGCCGCCGGCCCTAAGCTGTCGGCTATAGGTGCGTCTCGCTGGCGGGGATACAACGTTTGCCGCCGAATACGTCACTCCCATTTTATGCGAGATGCCGCCGCCGAATAGCCGGCGGGCCGACTGCTTCATTTTCTCTGGCGGTTGCCTCCGTCTAATGGACCGCGGCCAGCTGGCGGCAAGCCGCTTTGAAATACAGATTTCTACTCTCAAATCGACCAGCCATGTTGCAAACGCATGTTGGGAGTTAGTGGAACTGACAGCATTTTAACTACTTTTCACATTTGAAGCGATTATAAAATCATAATAGCCTAAATTATAGCTTTTTTTTTTTTTTGCTCCAAAGCCATTAGGGTTTAAATCCTGACTCTTGATTCCATAAGGTAAGGTTTAGGAAATTACATTTAAATGACGTTGAAACTCTGAAGTGATTATATGTAAAATATATCAAATTATTTTATGCTCTTAGGTGAAAATTGTTTACATTTCTTTGATTTATGCACAATTGAGACATGCACCAATAAACCAAAAATAATTCATTTTGTAAAACTTAAGTTACTTACTTACTTGCAATAAATAACTTTCTGATTCTGATTAGGTTTAAAATAGATATTTCATTCATGGTATGAACAATTTAGCAGAATAAATTGATGAAGTTAGACTTTTTACCAATGCCTGACTAATCAGTGAACAGTGAAATACATCTGCAACATGGCCAAAGGTATGGCCTACTTGATATATTTGTATTCATTTGCAAGTGCAACCATGGTAATATCAAAACCCTGTTTTGACCTGAAGGAAGGAAAAACTCTAAATTCTCCTCTGGCTTCAGAGCTGCGCTGATAGTTTTGTGAAATAGCTCCTGGCCCCGCCCCGCCCCTACTGTCGATGACGCACTGGAGCCACTGAGGCTAGCTCCTCCCGAGCACATTCGCAGCAGGTCGCCGCTCGCACCAAAAAGCTGGATGCCAACCGCCGTAAAATTGGAAAGAAGAAGAAGAAGAAGAAGAAGAAGAAGAAGAAGAAGAAGAAGAAGGTCGCCGCTCAATCGCGAGTTACTGTCAGTATTTACTACGTTACAGCCTGCAGTTTGCTAACTAGCAAAGTCATCGACTACCATCGTTTAAGTAAGTACATGTTTTCTTTTTGTGTAACGCAATAGCATGTTTACATTGTTTTTAGTTTATATATTTAAAATCTGTAACGTCATCTTTGTTCAGCCTTGTTTACGCAATGTTGCTAGTAACGTTACATGTAGAAATATAACTAGCTACAGTAACGTTAGGTGGCCAAAGCTTTAAAGTTGCATCTAAGTTTAACTTTTGGTGTTTTCTTATAAAAAATAACGATGTATAGGTAATTTAAATTATTTTGTTTGCCTGAACAATGCTGCTAGTCCAGTAACGTTAGCTAGAGGTGCTAGCAAGTGTTAGCTAGCACATGCTGTTTTTTAACTTTTGTTGAGGTTAAGCAATGTTGCTAGCCTAGTACACGTAGAAATTTTACTATTTTACATATAGAAAGACTAAGTTTAACTTCTGGTGTTTTCTAACAAAACAGAATGATGTATATAGGTGTTTTTAATTTATTTTTTTGTCCGAACAAATATGCGGCTAGTTCAGTTCACCGTGTAGCTACAGTGGCTAGCAAGTGTTGTGCTGTGTGTTACTGTACTGGATTTAAGGCTATTGTGATTTCTAATTCTGTACTTTTTATGTTTGAGGACAATTCTGTTTTCACTTTAATCACTAACGTACACTCAATGAATACATTTTATTTTTTAACAATTTCACTGTTCCACGTTTGGCTGATCAGTTTTGTCTCCCACAGCATAGCTACTGTATATTCCTAACGTTAACAATGCGGCTTTGTTCACATTTTCTTGCAGATACCTTGACCAGAGCATAACTGGTTATCTTCACCCATGAGACCTACTGTTGGACAATCGTTTTGGCTTTAAAGGTAAATGCTTCGTTAGTCACAATGTCTAGTTGCTGGGCCAAAAGGAGAAGGATTTTGCGCTAAACTAAGTGTTACATTTAAGTCCAATTCATTAAATGTATGCAATAACTTCGAACATATTTTTACGTCAATGATTATCAATAGGGGAAAGTAATCACTCCGTTATTGGTCCTTGGACTCCCCTGGCATCTTGTGTTCACCATGAAGTTTTCAGCTATGAAGGTATATTCTAGGCCTATGTCTTAATGGCCAGTGTTTTAACAGTATTGAAAATAGTGCCTTTTATTTTTTTATGTAGATTTCCAGAGACTCCGGACTGAAAACCGAGCCCTGAGGGAGGAGAACCAAGCTCTAAGGGAAAGCAATGCACGAGTAGGTGAGAACATCCACTCTTCTTAAATTTTACTTTTTTGTGTGTGATGTAGGTTCAAAACTATCATATGCCTTTAAATTTGTAGCTTCGGATGACAGTGGCTCACTTCAAGAGCAGGTGAAGCAAGTTGGGACAATGTTGAAGACGTTTGCTCGCACTGGGCAATCAGGTACAACTTGCAAACAACACCTGTAGTTGTTGGTTTAATTCCCACTGGGGCCACCTGTACATGTAGTAGACCTAGATAGTAATGTCATAGTTTAGTAGTTGAGGGACCAGGACTAACTATTTTATTCTATTATTCCGGGAACCCCTGTAGGTGCAGATCAGACCCTAATGCTGCGACGTCTTGGAGAGTTTGGCGATGTTGTGCCACATGGACCACAAAATGGACACTATGCTGCAACATTTCAGTGCCAATGTGTCTGTTGGAGAGTTATCTCTGCCAGGGGATCTGTTACTCCCCCTAGACACCCAGGAAAATTTGGCGTTGCTTGACGATAGTTTGAGGCAGGATAAAGAGCTCCAGGAACGATTTGTAAGTGTGCTGCTTTCGTTTATAACGCCGTAGGGTAATCTAAAAAGTCAAATTAAGATTGTACCCTGCATATTCTACAGTCTGAATCCACAGCCTGTCACATTTTATATTTAATTATGAGAAGCTTCAGAAAAATGTAATTTGTAACACTTTTTTGGATTTTCAGCTTCGGTTTTTGGCTATCTAATGTGGGAGGGACCTAAAGACAACAGTGTGGCGAATGCTTCAGAGTATATTCTCTAATCCGCTTTCCATTAATACAACCTGGACTGGTGTAGGGGATAAAGCATGTTTTAGAGACCTGTTCCTGAAGACCATTGTTCAAAGTAAGTTGAATATTTTTTTTTTATATTTAAGTAGATGTGTATGGCCTTATTCCATTTGAATGGCATGACACATCTGTATTTTCTACAGGGGCCATCCGGAAGAACCCGGCAACCCAGGATGCCACTGATGAGGCGGTCCAGGTTAATGTTACGCGTTACCTGAAAGGAGCATCTGACCGTGAAGGCGGAAAAAGGCGCCGCACAGCTGAGAGGGACCCACAGCCAACCCCTTAAACCTAGGCTGACTACTGACACCCCAGCATCACTGACAACTGTAACTCTTTCGTTGTCCTGCAGTCAGTAACATCAAGAAGCGCCAGACTACTCACCCAATCCACACTGTTCACTGTGGAACTAACTTTATTTTTTTATTTTTTTTATTCTCCCCCTGACCCTGCATTACCAAGGATCTCAATTACTTTAAATACTATTTGCTGCTTATTTCATTTGTTACCGTGCTTAACTATTCTATTGTTAAATATAGCTTGCAAATGCTTGTGCCTCAGGTCAGCATTGTAGTTATAATGGTCTTTTCTACTACTGTTTTTACCTTAGTATTTTTATATATACATTTTATACATGTATATATACACGTCAAGTTTTGTTTATCACAGATACTAGAGACAGATCTTATTGCAGCACAGTGTAAATCTTGTGCCCCAGGTCAGCAATGCCATTATAATGGTATATTCTAGTCCAGAGCTTTACTCTAAATTATTAGGCTACCACTTATCCTATTGTTAGAAATGGCTTGAAAATGTGATGTTATATCTTGATTTATTTGCTATCCTGCACTTTCTTTGGTACCAAATATCCTCATTACTTGTTATAATGTTTACTGTAATTCTTTTCATCTTAGAGCTGACCTCTTTACATTATTAACAATTATTGCAAGTGCTATAATTTACTGGCAAGGCTGTTTTTTTTTTTACCAACATTTATTTGGAAACCTGCATGTTTTTTATCGTGTCTATATATATATATATATAATTTTATTATTTATATTTAAGTGATCTTACAAATTTTGTTTCAATGACAGTTACTGTACTTTGAAATGTGGAAATAAAACGTCAAATGTAAATTTGTCTGGTTTGATCAATCATTATCCTTGTTAAAACTGCATGCTATAAATATAAAAAATATATATTCAATAAGCGGCGGCAGATCGCTCAAACAGCGCTTGCCTCCGACGGGCCGCGGAAGGGCCGCCTTCGGTATAACGGTGGCGGAACGGCGGTTGGCCTGCGGGCCGGCCGCGGAACGAAGGCGGTAGGAAGGCGGCTGCCGCTTTTAAAAAGCGGCTGCCGCCAGCGGTGCGCCCGCAAACGTGTTTGCGATTACGCCATTCTGACGCTTCTACTGCCTCCGGAGCACCGCCGGTGGTCCGCCGACTCATTGCTATCTGGGTGATTGTGGTAATTGTTGTTTAATGATTTACTTAAATCATTAGACAATGACAAATAGTTCAACAAAATGAAACAAAACAATAGTTAAAAACTAACTATTTAGTATGTCGGTTTTGCATTAATCTATATTTTAGTGCTCGTTAAACAAATTAGCAATCTCTAAAAAAGTGGTTCTCCACCTTTTTGACAACAAATTATCCACGATAGTATTTGAAGACACTGTGCCTTTTCTTGTTCGTGTTTTCATTGATAAGGCTAAATGACTAAATTTCTACCTAATAAATCGTTTTAAAATCTTGGCATAACTAGAAAAAATGTATGAAGTAATTATGTAGAATCTATATGCATTTTTTCTAGGAAGTAGGAACCACTGTTCTACAACCGTAGTTGTTGAGGGGTTGCATTGAAGTAAGAAATATTGTATTTTTAGGCTTATTTTAATGATTTCTTTTTCTTATTTTAAGTCATTTTAAGTTACCTTATGTGGCCCCCTTGTTAGTTTGCTGAGGCCCTGTAGTGGGCCCCGCCCCCTGTTTTGAGAACCACTGCTCTAGAAAACATTGAAATAGTTTTTTACCACATGCTGAGCCTAATAACAGTTGCTGGTAAATCAAAAACTTTTTTAACTGCAGCTTCTTTTTTCTTTTTCATCCAGGTTCCACTGAATGAGGGCAGATTTGGAAGACACACTACAGGCATGTACAGCCCCAAAGAGTTAGAGGGAGAAGTTGACCACTCGTTCTTTGACAGTGACTGTGAAGCTAATGGACTTGATGCTTCTGAGAATGGGCAGCTCAATAAACATAAGGGCTCAGAACGACATGATGAGAGAACAGGAAAAGAGACCCATATTTCAATGGATCAGATAGAGAGTGAAGTTCAAAGTGAGAGGAACAGTAAAGATAAAGCCAGATTTGAGAATGGTGGAAACCAGAAGAGCAGACTGGGACGGAGTAAAGAGACAGAAAATGAAAGAGAGCGACACAGTAGTGGTGTGCTTCTCAAAGGCTCCTCAACACTCCCAAGTGCCACGAGCACAGGGACTATGAACAACAGCCGATCTAGTGTGCATTCATGCTCGTCTGATGAGGAAAGAGAGCTGGATGAGAAGCATGCTGTTTTTAAACTGAGGAAAACCAATGGTAATGCTAACCGTGATGATGATGATGATGGATATCATCGTAGCGACGATGAAAGTGAGGACGATGTGAGATCAACAAAACATAAGAGATTGTCCCATGGAACACCTAAAAAATCTGCTGGTAAATTCCACAAGCTGAGCCGCAGCCACTCGTCATCATCTGATCCCGAGTCCTCACACAGCGAGAAAAGCTCAGTTCGCTCGCAGAAACATCATTGGGCAGGTTCAGCTAACCAGAAAGAGCGACAAAAAGAAGTGGCAGAATCTGACGACACAGTCACTGATGTTACCCCTCTCTCGACACCAAATGTTAGTCCTTCCCAGTCCATTGATGTTGTTCTGCCCTCTGAACACTTGGCAGCAGATGTTCAACAACAGAAGCCCAGAGTTGCTGAGGAGATGGTTGTGAATTATGATGATTCGGACGGTCAGGGCAGTATAAGTTCTGAAGGAGAGAACGGATCAGGTTTGTGCAATGAATTTGAGATGTTTTTTGTTGTTGTTGTGGCTGTTTCTCAAGAATCTCTGTCTGTCCGTCTGTCTCCCTTGCAGTGTTTTTAAAAGTAGAGAAACAATTAGACAGAGCCCTTGTGGTCTCCAGCCCTGGCGGTGTTGGCAGCAGCCGTAAGAATTATTCCTTCTCAAATGAAGAGGTACGGGAGATCGACCTGGAGAATCAGCGGCTATTACGTGAACTATCCCATTCCACGGCACGTTCGCGTAGCGGCAGCTCCACCTGCTCCAAAACCAGCAGTCGGAGGAGCAGTGCACCAGTTATACGCCTTTACCACAGCGCCCTCAACAGACAACGAGAGCAAGAGCGAATCCAGAAGGAAAACCTGGTCAGTTCAGATTCTTCACAAGAAAATGTTTTCTCTCATTCCACTAGAGGGAGTTATTCCCTATCTTTTTAGTTATGCAGTGAACTCCTCTTTAACATTAGATTAGATTTGAATTGTAATCACACTGAGCAATCCTATTATAAGAGAGAAGCTTTCATTAATTGTCGGCCTCAGTCAAGGAAGAAATTGTGTGTTTAGGTGTACACGTGATGAGCATATGCATGTACACTACCGTTCAAAAGTTTAGGGTCAGTATATATATATATATATTTTTTTTTTTAAAGAAAATAATTTCTTTAAAAATCCTATTTAGCAAGGATGCATTCATTTGATCAGAAGCTACCGTAGAGATTGACATTTTACAAAAAAAATATTAAATAAATGCAGTTATTTTGACCTTTATTTTTATCAACGAATGCGGTACCATGGTTTTCACAAAAAAATATTAAGCAGCACAACCGTTTTCAACATTGATAATAATAAATGTTTCTTGAGCGCCAAATCAGCATATTAGAATGATTTTTGAGGAATCATGTGACACTGAAGACTGGAGTAATGATGCTGCAAATACAGCTTTGCCATCACAATAATAAATTACATTTTAAAATATATAAAAATAGAAAATAGCTATTTTGAATTGTATTTTGCTGTATTTTTGATCAAATAAATGCAGCCTTGGTGAGCATAAGGCATTTCTTTCAAAAATATAAGAAATCTTCCTAACCCCAGACGATGTATGTTTCGATTCTGTCATTTACAGTGCTCTTCTACTCAGATGCCCCAGTATGTATCACCAGATGTTCTGGTGATATTATTCATTCATGTAATGGTGTTCTGTGTGAGAGTGTTTATTTAAGTGTTCTGTGAGTGTGCATGGGTTAGGTGGCGCTGTCAGCCACAGCCAGTGAAAGCAGAGACACAGTGACCACCTGACTGAGACGAGAAGAGACAGGTGGAAGCAGTTTTGCGCACATGCTGGTCTTGACATTATACCGAATTCACCCCCGTGCTTTCCTCATCTAAGCTTCAGTGAGAGAGAGAGAGAATTATGCAACTCTTCAAATTACATTTGAAGGAGGGCGAGTAAATGATGAGGATCTCTCTGGCTCCGTGCTTTTGGAAGCAACATAATGTGTGTTTGTGTTCTGTGCTCTCTTAACCTTGCTTGTTTACTGTTACATATGCATATTATCTCACTCTCTCTCTCTTTTGGTCATCCTCTCAGAGCCTTACAGAGTCAGATTTTATTGCAGAAAACAGACTGCATGTTCCTCCAGGTCTTGTTAGCATTTTACTACCTAGCAACTAATGCTGGAACACAAGACGGTCACTCTCTTTCTTTAAGAGCACTGAGCGAGCTGACCTCTATCTTCACCTTTACTCTATTTCCAGTCCCAGCTCTTTTCATGGGCTTTGCTTACTGAGTGGTTTCCAAAGGGGTGTTTGTACCAACATACGGAGGCATAACAGCCTGTGACATTCTGATCCTTGTGCACAGGTTATTTTTATCCTCAATGGTTCACTGTGGCTTTTCAGAGTTCACAGTTGTAGTCACACTACTCTCTTGGTCATCTTGTTTGAGGCAAGTTAATGTGAGTTAGATGTCTGAAAGCTTTTAGCTTTAGGGTGAATCACACAAAATCTGTCAAGAGAATTTTCATCCATCCCAAATAAAAATAAATATGTTTTTTAAGGGTCATTGTGGTATTTTTGTGAAAATTTGTGCACATTTTTAGGCACACAATTGTTTTTATTTATTTTTTATTGTAGTATATTGTAAACCTTTTTTTACGGGCAGTATTCATAATGATTCAATAATTGTATTTTATGTGAATTGTAGGATTTTAATTTACATTAACATGGTTGTGAAATTTTTTTTTAAAATAAATTTTGTTAAAAAAAACAGTCTTATTATACTATTAATATCGTTGATGTTTTTTGTTTAATATGTTCCTTAATTTGTTTTAAAGTTTTACATAATGAAAAAGCTATGTAAATCATTGTTTAGTGTCTTTTTTTTCAACAATTATTTGGATCCATTATTTATTATTAACTATTATTAATATATTATTAATTATTTAGTGTTTATTAATTTTTCCATATGGATTTTGGCCAAGCTATATAACTGGAATTCTTGGCCAGCATGTTAATAATAATACATGTTAATAATTTATGTTGTAATTCAGTATATTAGTTCAGGAAGTGACTCAATATTTAGGTATTTGTGCTTTCAGGCATTCCTGAAGCGTCTAGAATCTGTGAAGCCCACTCCTGGTATGACCCGAGATGAGCAGCTATCTGATTATCAACAGCAGTGCCGATACATGGGAACAAGCGTTACTGCTCTTCCACCCGTCAAACTCAAGTCCACCAAAACATCTGGTACATGGATGCACACACACACAACACAAACTTAAGCCGAAGTTTGCATGAGGCACTTTGAATGAAGACATGTTCAGTTGTCTGCGTGTCATCACCATAACATCAGTCCATATTTAGCTGTGTTGCAGATTCCACAAATAATAAACTAATTATTTCGGCTGTTCATAATATAATATATACTTTTTGTTTCTTCATATAGTGCATTCAGTTTGCATCCAACTCTAAAAATAATAAAAAAATATTTTTTTATTGATTCTAGTAAAACCATTTGACCTTAAGTACCATTTGTGATGTGGTTCACTTGTATGAGTTGTTTTTTACTTGCTTAGATTCAGTGATAATTAAAATCTGCCATTGCAACTGACAAACTGATAAACAAGAGTCTAGCCACTGTATTTGAACACAGACAACTGTCATGTTGATTACCTGCATGCATAACATTTAATGCAAAATTGTTAATGAACAGTCCTAACAATAGTGCAACTCCTGTCTTTCCATGAACTCTTCTTCTAGGGAAGACTTCTAGGCCTGGCAGTAGTTCTCACAAAGCTAGACCGGTAACCGCTAAACTCAAGAGGGCAACACCACGGCCTGCATGGTCCTGATCCTCAAAATCCCTTTCACTTACATGTTCTGCTCTGACTGTAAGTAGAAAATATGACTGTAGGTCACAACATGAAACATTCTGAATGAACTGCTTGAGCTCACGTTAATTTGTCTTGATAAGAAGTGATAAATGAAATATTTGTCAGATAATCTACACAGCTAAATGTTTAATGACATTAATTACTTGCAAATGCGTGACTTATATACATTTTAGATTTTGTGGGAGACAATCTAAACTGTTTGGGCATAATAAAGTGTGACATTCCATTCTCTGAGACTTTCAGAAGTAAACCAGTTCCTATATTTTACAGACAAAAAAATTAAAATTATATATAAGCTGTGTATAATTTGAAAATCAATGTTGCTGTTATCAGAATAATTATTTACACGACACATCTGTTGGAAACTGTAAATTTCATGTGAAATAAATGCTTTATTAGTTATGGTAATATCCAGTGTTGTTCAATTATTTGGAAAGTAAAAGTGGTTTGTTTATTGACCCAGCTGAATGACACTTGAATAGCTGGCCTGCTGATATGAAGTGCCACACATGCTCAGACAGTGTTCCATCTGTTACAATCAGTGTGACAATGCCAGGCATTCACCTGCCACTCTTAAATTGCTTTTGAAAAGGCTGACTGACACTTGTTGACACATAGCAGACTAACAAGGTTATTATGCAAACACAAGACTGGCTCTGTAGTCATTGTTGCGGAAGACACTGCTATGTTGTTTGACTCGCATTGCTGTAACTGGTTACTGTTACTAGCCTTTACTGGGCTATTACTATTATACTAGTATTATAAACCAACATTACATTATATATTTATTTACAGATCAGTATTTAATGTGCATTTAACATCAAGTAATGTTTTTTTTTTTAAGGTGGTTATAATTAATAATATATGAGCCATATAATATGGAATATAATCATATTATATTTTATTTTATATATTTTATAATCGCTTTTTTAATTTATATATTTCCATTGAGAAAAAAAAAGATTTGGGGTTGGTCAGTTTTTAAAAAAAAGTATATTTATGAAAGAAGTATTTTTTGCTCACCAAGGCTGCATTAATCATCACATAAAGCTTAGCACAAAGACTGGAGGTAAACGGCTCCAGCTAGCATACTGCTCCCAACTTATTGCCGTATTTTGCGTCAGACAGAGTTAGGGCACACACGGAGATGAGAAGGGTACGTATGGACTTATGTACCAGATCTAACTATGGGGGATACAGTGAATAAGCTAAAGTCCTTCAATATATTTTAATATGCTAATTATCTATTTGATGGCGAAGCTGAATTGTTTATCCGTCTTCATTGTCACATGATAATGTGTTTTTTGGTCCCTTAAGAAACATTTCTTATTAATGTTGAAAAGAGTTGTGCTGCTTGTGGAAACTGTGATCAAATTTTTGTAGGATTGTTTCATAAATAGAAAGTTCAAAAGAACAGCATTTATTTGAAATCGAAATCTTGTTGTGACATTTATAAATGCCTTTACTCTCACTATTGACCAATTTAATGCATCCTTGCTGAATAAAAGTACTGATTTCTTTACAAAATGTCATAAAAACGTCTTACTGACCCCAAACACGGTATATTCTGTATTTGGTTTAAAATGTGAATTATAAAATTTGAACAGTTTTTCTTCATTAATTCTGTTCATTTAAATTTTTGTAAAACAATTTGAACTATGAAACCTAATATGAGTCCACTTCCATTACTCAGCTGTAACAGAACACAATATTTTTTATTATCATAAAATCTGGCAGTAAGAAATAATGTAATAATAAAAAAGAAACCACAAGCATCGATCAGGAGTTGTATTGTCAGCTTTATTCTTATTAAAAGAACACATAAGGTGGAATAAACCACAAGAACAGTCAGCTTTCCAGTGTACAGCCACTTGCTTCAGTCTGAGAGTGTTCAGCTAGCTATGGAAGAGAAGAGCCACTGTAGAACATGTAGACTCTCAGAGTTATGAGGGATTGATTCAAATAAATAAATGAGAAAAAAAAAGATAACTTTCAATCTGATCAGACTGAATGTCATCTAAAACTGGGGGGGCAGTAGGTAGAGTTAAATATATTTACAAGTGTAGAGGTGGAGGGTGCTGTGACCACCTAAGATCACATGATTAAAATCCACCCCTGGGCCAGCATGGCTAAGTACACTTCACCCTGTTTGTTAACACTCTACACAATTAAGACATACACAGTGCTCAGGGGTTCCTTTGATGGGATGGACATGATGGATGGAGAATGTTTATGTGTACTTCTTGATCTCGTCATACAGAACCAGCACAAAGGCGCCGCCCATGCCTCTGAGCACATTGGACCAGGCACCCTTGAAGAAAGCTTTGCCACCCTCATCCTTAGTGATCTTTTTCCAGCAGTCGATTGTGCCCGTGTACATAATGTCAGCTTTTGGAAAGAAAATGATCCGTTAGACTGGTTGACTAATCATACACAAAATCCATAGAACAATAGTTTGTGCCTAAATTGCATGATCATTTGGCTTACCTCCTTTGCGTCCTGACTGCATCATCATACGACGTCTGACGGTGTCGAAAGGATATGAAATGATACCGGCTGCAGCTGTGACAGTCTGGGCAATCATCCAGCTAATGACAATGTGTGTGTTCTTGGGGTCTGGCAGCATACCTGCGTGATAGAGTTCGACCATGTCACTGAGTTGTATTTAACAAGCAATTTATTGTATTCATGTCAGATGTTCCCCAATAGCTGCTTACCCTTTGCTGTATCGTAAACACCGAAGTAAGCAGCTCTGTAGATAATAATGCCCTGGACAGACACATTGAAGCCAAGGTAGAGACCCTTAATACCATCAGACTTGAAAATCTTGGTGAGGCAGTTCCCAAGACCACTGAACTCTCTCTCCGCTGTGCCTTTACCGATATCAGCAGCAAGCCTTGTTCTGGCGAAGTCAAGAGGGTAGACAAAGCACAAAGAGGTGGCACCGGCGGCACCACCAGAGGCCAGATTACCAGCAAAGTAACGCCAGAACTGGGTCTTCTGGTCCACTCCTCCAAGGAAGACCTTCTTGTACTTGTCTTTAAAGGCAAAGTTGAGGGCTTGTGTGGGGAAGTATCTGATGACGTTGGCGAGATTGCCTCTCCAGAAGGACACGAATCCCTGCTCTTTGGGAATTCTTACTACGCAGTCAACGATGCCTTTGTACTGCATATCAACTGTGATCTGTTTGCTGGCATGCTGGACCTGTGAAGCAGCACAGTTTGAATTGGTAAGTGGAAGAGTGCACCCTTGATATCATTGTGGTCACACATCGGATGTGAATTACGGGATATGGATTTTTGAGCTGTAATTTTATTTATTTCCTTGTGTCAGTGTTGCATGGTCATCCTGTATAAGGGAGCCACAAAAAAGTGTGATTATTACACTTGGGGATCAGTCTGTCCACGAGCACAAGCTGCACTTGGCACCACACCCATCTTGCGCGAGGGGTTTAAGTATTGGGTTGCAGCCTCCAGACTATTTTTAACTTAAAGTTTAAACTTACACCAAATATCACTGCTCTTCACAGTCACGATCTTAACCCACATGATTGGCCTTTATGAACTCTGGCACCGATGGAAAGAGTGACGGAAGTCGTCAAGGTCAAATGTTTAAACTTAATTAAATTAAATGAATGAATTAATTAATTAGTAAAGCACTACTTAAATGACCAAATAAAATGTATCAAACATTAGTTAAACTTACTCCATGCTGAAATTGCACCTTTTTTTTTGTCAGTGACGCTTGTCTTAGTAACGTTTTATAAAGTAGCACCATGGACAGCGCCATAATGAATTGTCGGCATAACTCTCCTGTTTAGTCTATTCTGTTGTATTAATTGATTCGAATTTTACAGAAACATGTTTAAACTAAACAAACTTGACATGCAAGTTCACTGCACCCTCTTTCTAATACATGCAATTGTGACTTACTCGCAACTTTTTTTAAAGCTATTTACGGGGATATTCAATAGCCTACATTCTAAAAAATTATGGGTTGTTTCAACCAGTGTTTGGGTCAAATATGGACAAACCCAACCGTTGGTTTAAAAATGTTCATTAAATTGTAAACCCAACGGTTGGGTTTGTCCATATTTGTCCCAAACATGGGTTGAAACGACCCCAGCATTTTTATATTTTAAAATGATTGATTCTGACTTCAAAACGTACCTGCAGTAAGAGTTTGACTCTTTCAATGGGGGCCACGGCTGTCTTGGAGATGGCAGCGGCCACACCACCGGCCAAGAAATCCTTCAAGAAGCTAGTCACTGCGTCAGACATGATGTCCTATCTCCTGGAAGACAAACTCAACACTAACCTAAAGACCCTAAAAGAACCCCAGCGACGCCCCTTCAAATGGACGAGTGCTCGTGTCTGCTCTCAATATATCCAGACTCGTTATCGCGAGAGGAGCAGAAGATGGATCCACGAGGGACCGAACAGAATCTCAAAGCTGAATAAATATCCCGGGTCACAGGCCACGAGTCTTGCGCAAGTTCATTAATGTCCTGGGTCATTGAATTGGGGACGTTTAAAGGACAAATTTTCACAGAACCTGGCACCAAAAGCAATACAGAAATATTATGCATATGTAATAAAGTATATATGCCTAAATAAATGCAATGCAAAAATGCAATTTTGCTTAAATCTAAATTAATTTTATCTAAATTAATTTATGCTTCCATTAAACTGATATTTGTATATGTCTAGTTATAGGCCAATGTATGGCCTATGCCATTTGAATTTGCATTGTGATTTTTCAAATTATTTTTATTGTACCTATAAAGTACCGGTTTATATAGTTAGATTTCGATTAGTATTCAAATGTTAGTAGCCTTAAAATATACACTATTAGGCCTATATTAAGGTGAACAATGAAAAAGTAGCCTACAGTTCTTGGTAGGTTCGCGATGTGACACATGTTGCATTTGACTGCCTCCTGATATTTACTGGAAAATCGATCAAGAACCAAGAATAGGCTACTTTTTCTCATTCTATAGTGGCCTGCACGCGCACCTGTGTCACGTGACAGACTGTCCTAAAATACGCAGGACGTTTTCTGAAGCTATTTGTAATGCTACACTGATTTATTGCATAATGACAAACAAGCTTAGTTTATTATTTATTGTTGTTATTTAGCCATAATGTTGAAATGCTTACTTAATAAGTGCCTGTACCCAATAGGCATAACTTCAAAGTTTGGATAGTAATTGTATGTTACACTTAAGTTTAATAACATAAGGTCGTTCTGAGTAGTTGATTTTGTGGAAACTTGTGAGTAATAGGCTATTACTGTTTAATTACTATAATATGTATAACATTGTTGAGTGTTAGACCCCTGCACATTCTAATAGCGGTTTTAGATATTGGAAACCACTACCTCATTTTTTTCACCTCTCAGTCTGTTAGTTAGGGCTGTTGCCGGGCTACTACAGCCGTATTCTTCTTAAATGGGATTTGAATGTTACTAAAAACAATGTGGGAGACTCTTCATTACAACACAATGAGAGTTTGACTGGGTGCCAGGACTGTGATTACACATCAGCTCAAATTTCCTGTCACAGGAACAAACTTATTTTATTCTATTCCTCTCTCTGATGCTCGGAAATTAATAAACATGCTAAACAGAGATTGCCAAGTGTTTTTTTTAATGTTACTAAGAACGTTTTCAAACTGACTATATATGTGAAGGTGGGTTTAGGCTACTTTAGGTTGGAGACTAAACAGACCCCAACAGGGAAATAGCATTCATGCAATCTGACAAAACCTCTCTTTTGAAAATGATTAGGAAAATAAATATTTGAAAAGTAAACGTTTTCTTTTACGGATTGGGTTAGGATTAATTGAATTTACATAAAAAAATTCCATTGTATGACTATTAAAGTAGCCTACTAAACGCGTATTCTCGTTCGATTTCCTGTATGAACATCACATGAACATTTGCCCGCGTAACCTGCAACCCTATGCGCGAGCGCTTGCTGTTGCTAAGGGCAACTTGGCTTTTCTTGTGTAATAAAACAGTAGGCAGACACTATCTCCTCTCATAAAAGTTCTTCAACATTGTACTACACGGAACTTTTATAAAGCGACTGAGTTCCATGCGTAATTTATCTAATTTAATCTATTTTCTTAGTGTGTAACGCACTTTGGAAAAGGGCTTCCCGGGGGAGTTGTATTAAACGTAAACTTTTCTGTCAGGATGTCCACCGTGGCTTCTGTGCGGCTCCCGGCCATTCAACACCCTTCATCGAGACTCGGAGATCCAGATTTCATCTCTCTCCGGGGGTTTTCCACAGACTGCGGCAGAGAACAACAGAGATACTGGATGCCTCAAAGAGGAACCAGACCTCAGTCTCCAGGGACGGAGAGCATGGATTCCGCTTTTCGCAGTGAGAGCAGCAGAAGTGATAGAAGTTCTCTGATGGAGAAAGGGAAAAGAAGAGGATTAGATATTCCAGAGCAAATCCCCGAAGGAGACGAGGTCACCCACGACCAGGATAAAGCCAGATTACATATGTTCCGTGAGTCACTCTGACATTTATGCAATTTGATATGAAGGGGCTGCACTGCCTACAACTGGTGATAATGTAGGCCTAATGGTAATGCTTTATGAATTTATGGAGCTCTGACTGTAAATCAACATTGCAGCACATGAAACAGCGCTAGAGGACACATAAATTGCTGAATGTGAAGCATAATGTTTGTTTAAAAAAAAAAAATAATGAGCCAACGAGCACATAAAGCACATATGATACATTTTACATAATTAGCTATGTACATTTAAGAAACCAGTTCCGTTAAAGATTTTAGTTGCTTTTGAGGGGGGAGATTTCAACACAACTTTCAAAAATGCATGATTCGATCCATTGCACATTAATGTAATGCAGTAGCCTACACTGATCGTCCCATTTTTAAAATAAGATACTCAAAAAGTAGGCCTAGCCCTTTTTTTCAGTCAGATATGACGAAATGAATCATTTACTTGCGGCTAAAAGTAAGTTTTTTTGTTTTTTTATATCAAAATGCATTTTAGTTAACATCGAATAAGACACTGCTATGTTGTGGAATAATGTACGTTAAATAACCTTTAACGGAGCTTTTAGTCATGAAAATTTGACTTGGGTATTTAAAAAAAAAGAAGAAAGTTTGACCGTTCTTGCTTCTTAACCACCATAATTAGTAAATTTCATAATTATTCAGGCTGTCACGTATTCGACCACACGAGGGCGCTGTCTCATCAGAGGAATGAATTGTCTAGTGGTCAGTGAGTGAAACTTGAGTCTCTTTTAGTTTCAGAGACTTGTGCATTTAGAGCAACTGTATCCTGCAGGAACATGTATGGGTCAAGAAAATATTATTATTTTAAAATATTTTGTATTAAAATGTTTTTTATTTCTGTTGTGATATTTTTTATGACAACCAAGCTTGAAAACTTTTTGCTATTTGCCTTGGTCCCTCATTCAAGTAACGTTAAATAGCCTAATGGATGCATTAAATAATTTGTATGCATGTTTGTCTGGTTTGTGTGTTTGGTATAGGTCACAGGGCGGCATCAGAGAACCGATCCATTAGTATGCTTTCTCATATAACAAACTCCAGCACTGGTCCATGGATGACAGATCAAACTGATCAGGTATTACACACAATTAAATGTAGTACATAGGCTAGAAGTTAAAATATACCTAATATAAAGTGTGACATACTGTGTCATTTTATGTTTATGATTATTGGATTAAAAGACACAGCTGCTTTCTATTACATACATAAGTACAGTATTTACAGTAGCTTATTTAAACACTTAATACATGAATATTATTAAATTTGATAAAAAAATATTATAAAAAAATAATAATTTACTAATTTTGGTTAGCTTTTACATTATACAATATAAAATAAATGTACTGTGTATTAATACTGTTTACTATAAAGACAAATACACTACCAGTCAATTTTTTTTTATAATTTTTTTTTTGAATTCTCTTATGCCCAAGGCTGCATTTATTTGGTCAAAAATGCAGTTAAAGATGTAATATTCTGAAATATTATTAATTTGAAATAATTTGAATTGTCTGCTCATCAAAGAATGTCACAAAATGTTGCCAAAACATTTGTCCACAGAAAAAAATTATGATGATAACAATGATGATGATAATAATAAGTACCATTATTGATATTTTTAGCATTGATAATAATTGAACACCAAATCGCCATATTAGAATGAATTCTGAAGGATCATGTGACACTGAAGACTAAAGTAATGGCTGCTGAAAATTCAGCTTTGCCATCACAGGAATAAATTAAAATATATTAAAATAGAAAACGGTTCTTTTAAATTGTATATTCAACAATATTACTGTTTTACTGTATGTTTGATTAAATAAATGCAGTATTGGTGAGCATAATGACTTCTTTCAAAAGCATTAAAAATATTAATGTAATAATGTAAATAATTAATTATTCCAAACTTTTGAAAATGTCTGTTATTAATGTGATTAAGTCCACCTGTGCTTACTATATTAGGACAGCTGTGTGAAATTAGGGCTATCTGACTTCATACATCCACTCCATCTGTGAACCAGTTCAAAATTATGGCAAAATAAATAAATAAATGATGGCAACAAAAAAAAGATTGAGCTGAGAAAAAGCGGTTGCAGATGCAACCTGGTTTAATATTTTATTTAATGCAATAAAAAAAAAAAAAAATGTAACATGTTTTGGAGCCACTGTGCAGGTCTCATGCAGAATGTGATTCTACAGAGATTAATGCAGGCATATTCTCAAGTATCCCCATGTGCTTTCCTCTCAATGACAGTGTTGCTGGCCTGTGTTCCTCCTTTTGACATCAAAGCCTGGCATTATCCCATTGAGAAAGAAAGCTACTGCTCGAGTAGAATAAAACACAAGAACTGATAAAATCTCAGCTGCAGCTCAGTGGTTAACACCAATGTATAGCCGAGTTTACTCAGGAGAGATATTAGCAAAGGGCGATAAAGAGAAGGAGAAGGGGGGGCAGTATATGTGCAAATGGGCGTGTGAGAGAGAAAGTCCTGCAAATCTGCAGGTGTCTGTCTTCTGGAGGGGGTGTTGTGTGTGATTAACCCTGCCAGTCTTATCCCTGGGGTCCTGTCTGTCTGACCGACTGAACCCAGCACACAGGCCCCCTCGACTCCGCCTGGTCACGAGAGCTGCCTTAGTCACACAGTGGGGGTACACACACACACACACCCGTCACAAGAGTCAGAGTGGGTGTGTGGATGAACACTCAACCCCTCTATCCCATCTTGTCACAAAAGAAGCTTGAAATGCTGTCACTCATTATATTTAATACAATCAGTAGGCCTACTTATAAAAATCTTTCAGTTAGTGCAGCTTTCAAACGAATCTGCATGCTATCCGTATAGGCTTACATTAATATTACATGGAAACAAGATCTCTGAGATATTTCACAGAGTTTAGAAGAGTTTCTGTGATCTGTTTTTGCAGAAATATTTATGATCTCCAGAGAGGAAAAAAAAAGAGTACTAAAGTGTTATAGGTCTATATTTAAAAAAATATATAAATATTTTGACAAAACATTTGAAAAACAGTCTGTTTGTCTTTTATTCTCGAAAAGAACTGGCTTGTTAGAATCATTCTGTCATGACCATGTTCTGTTTAGTCTTGTCTAGTCGTCTCAGATGCCATTTACACAACACTGTTTTCAACTAAAAACGGAAATCCTTTTATGCGTTTTGGCCTTTAATTTACACGACAATGGATTTTTGGGGGCCTGAAAATGCAAACTTTTGAAAACTGGTGCAAGTTTTGAAAATTATACTGCTATTGTCCCTGTGTAAACAACCAAAATGTGAATTTGTGAAAGCGGTGACGTCGTGCACATGCGTATTATGTGTTCACTCTACAGGTGCACAGTGTTTCTTTACAAAGTGGCATTGCCAATTACTGGCCTGGCATGCATAATACAGTGTTTTTAATCGTTTTCATGGATCCATGTGAACTGGGATAGTTTTGATAACATTGCCGTCGACAATATCACAAAAAAAACACAATGAGTACATTTGAGTACATTTTTGTCATGTAGACATACACTTAGTTCCTTTGTTACTGTTTTGCCGTAGTTCTAGTCATTCATTAGTTGTCATAGTCCCTGATTAGTGTCACACCTGTTCCCTGTTCCATTGTTTACCTTCCTCTGTGTATTTAAGCCTTCAGTTCTTTGTTCTTTGTCTTGCATCAATAATATGTGCAGCAGTGTGTTAGTGTTGCAGTGGTAGGTTTTTATAAATATATATATATATATATATATATATATATATATATATATATATATATATATATATGTATATATATATATATATATATTATCTGTATATTTTTTTTAGTACAGAAACATTTAACCAATATACAGATTTCTTCCTTTCATTTAAAGCTGGAAGATGAGCTAAAAGAGCGCATTCAAACTACTGGAGCTCTGACACTCAAAATCCTGTTCAAGAACAACCACCCTGATGGCAAACCTCTGGTCAACAGGTAAAAACACAGGCACACACGTGTTAATCTAGAAAATGTTTCCATTCTCTAATGGTTTGTTTCTTTTCCTAGACCTGTTTTACTTGAAATCCTTGCAAAGTTCCTGAGACGGCCTGTCACAGCTAAACAGCTGAAAGGCCTTCTATTCCGGTAATTAATGACGCTCTTACAACTCTCAAAGCAAACATTATGTTGTTATGCTATAAAACATTGTCTAACATTGACCATATAAAAAAATACCCTGTCTTGCTCTTTCTGTTTAGTCTGCACCTCTCGGACCGAGCGCTTATCAGTTTTGAGGAGTTTTATGGTGCCTTAAAAGACCCAAACTTCAATAAAAATAACCCTGCAGGTCCTCTTACAATTCCCCAGACACTGGCCCTGCTGAGAGGACCTGCACGCAGCAGGTGAGATCTCTGAGGTCGCGACACACTGCAGTATTTTTGGTCCAGTTAACTGTCATATTAAATATATTATTTGTTGTCATCTGGGGGATAGTGGGAATTAAATTCTGTATTATCAAAATCAAAGTAAAAAGCAATATCAATAAACAGTTCAGATCATTTAATCAACAAAAGTAGCATTAATATTAAAGGAAAATAGTATAAGCTTCCAAGGTAAATATTTCACAAACATGTTTTTTAAAATATATACCGGTATAGTAAAATATATGGTAAAATAGGAAAGAACACATCTAAAATATTGTGTCTAAAGTGCAGGGCCGGATTAAGAATTCAGAGGCCCCTGGGCACTATGTCTTGTAGCTCATCGTCTTGACTCTGAAACTGACCATGATACTTTTTTGTGTGCAAATATATTATTGTTTACACACATACACACACTCATTAATTAATTTTAATTAAATGTAATTAAACAAATTAAAAAAGGGCACCGGTAAATCCGGCCTTGCTGAAGTGTCTTAAGTTAACTTCGTGTTTATTGAACGGTTGTATAGAAGCATCGTCATACGCTTTGATTTGTGATGTTGGTCTGAATGGTTTGTGTGCTGTGTTCACTTCTGCTGGTATTCAGAACAACATCAAGAATGAGACATTGCTTTTATATCTATATAGGCTACTTTATTGTTGTCAAACACGTCCAGTTATGAACTACATCTGTGGTTATTCTGCGAGGCCAACTGTGGCACAAAAAAGTAAAGTTGTTATTCTTCGAAATGTCCTTTTATAAGCCACTGGAGGTTTTCTTACATTTGATCGTTTCGCAAACATTAAGGGGAAATTTGTAATGTTCTTTGAACATTCTGAAACCAGGAAACGTTTCAGAAAAAAACTAGATGTCCTCACTGCAGCCTGTAGTGCAATGACGTACTGCATTAAAAATCCAACAGTGGACGTGTTTTTCCCCAAACCAGTTTATGGTTAGGTTGTATAGGTTTAGTGTTTATCTGTTGCAGCACTATGTAGGCGATCAGCACTGTCATTAACATGAGTAATGAAATCTTTAGAAACGACTGCGGGGCAGAGTTTGCGCCAAACAGGTTTGAGAAATAAAAACCATGAGTCCACTACATATTTGATTTAATGCAGTACGTCATCGTGCTACAGGCCGCACTGAGGACGGTCTAAAAAAAAACGTCTGTGAGCGATGTATAAATAATGTTTTTGCGCAAACTTTTTGAGAACATTATTAAAGACCAGATCATTTAAAATAAACATTCTATTTATGTTACTGGAAGATGTTTGTTTTATAACTTTGGGAGAACCTTGCCAGAATGTTAGCCAAACATTTTGAGAATGTTCCCTGTTAGATGGGTAGCTAGTCCCGGCCCCTGGTTAAGAACCATCATTAGATGCCATTTGGTTTATATAATGCGGCATTCAGACATAGCTTAAGTCAACAAATACATGTTGGGGTCACTGTATGATTATTGAATCTAAACTGTAAAAGAACCACACAAAAAACAGAAGTCATCACTCAAACAATACTCTATAAAGACATGAAGATTCAGAAAGAATGTGAACTGCTCAAGCTCAAAGTTCACCAGCAGGGAGTGAGAGAGCAGCTCAGAGAAGGCAAAAGGATGATCAGCAAAGCTCAATTTCTCTCTCTGTACTACTGCTATTGTATCTAACTGTTTAAAGCAGCTATGGAATACAATGAGGTTGTAGAGGGAGTGTACAAGAGTGCGGAAGTTTGTGTGTGTGTGTGTGTGTGTGTGTGTGTGTGTGTGTGTGTGTGTGTGTGTGTGTGTGTGTGTGTGTGTGTGTGTGTGTGTGTGTGTGTGTGTGTGTGTGTGTGTGTGTGTGTGTGTGTGTGTGTGTGTGTGTGTGTGTGTGTGTGTGTGTGTGTGTGTGTGTGTGTGTGTGTGTGTCGTACTGATTGCGTAAGACCTGGTCAGACCAAGACACACTCCAACCGTGAGCAAAAAAAAAAGAAGAAATCTCTGTGACTAATCTCACACATTTTCCCTCTCTTTCTTACAGACACGCACATTTATTATGAGACTACAAGTGAAAGATGGTAAAGATAGGATGAGGGAAAGAAAAAAGACAGAAGAAAAAGACAAGAGAGGGATAAAGATGAAAGAGCGACAGGAAAAGAAGAGAAATGTGGCACACATAAAAAGTGCCCAAAAGGCAGATTTAGGGGTCCGAAAAGGTTGAAAATAGAAAGAAAGGATAAGTGGAAGAGATGAAGGGACATAATAAAGAGAAGCGTTTAATCTCTTGCTCTCTTCCTCCTTATATTTATGATTGACAGTGTGTGCGTGCCTGTGTGTGTGAGAGGGACAAAGAGAGGAGAAGCAAAAACACGATACTACTCGTATTTAACAAGGATGCATACAATTGATCAGTGGAATTAAATGTATTTATACAAAATATTTATATTTCAAATAAATGCAGTTCTTTTGAACTTTCTATTCAACAAAGCAAAAAAAAAAACAAAACATGATTTCCTGAGCACAGAATAACCATATTAGAATGATATGAAATATTTTTCAATATGAATATAGTATGAACTGAAAACAGTATTGATTTTACTGTGTTTTTGGACAAATAAATGCAGACATGGTGAGCATAAAATACTTATTTCAAAAACATAAGATATAAAAAATCTTACCAGTCCCAAACTGTCGACCAGTAGTGCATAAACATGAAAAATGAGCTTCTGAGTTGCTATTTGCCCTGATTATGAACCCATTTCTCCCACTGTAGGTTTCTGGAGTGTGTAGAGGTTTTGTGCAAGTCAGACAATCTTAAAACTGAAAACTGGATTTCTGCCGCAGAGTTCAGAAATATTCTCAACAAGCTCAAACTTCACCTGAAAGATCCAGATTTTGAAAAATTATGGAAAAGGTTTGAATTTATTAATTTGTGCATTTATTTATTTATGCATTTATATATACCATTAAATAACTACAGAGGTTATTCCATCTTTTATTTTTATTTTAACAGGCTAGATGTGGATGGACTTGGAGCAGCCAAACAGACTATTTTTCTGAAGAAATTGGGATTGAGCAGAAGGATTGAACCAAACAATGAGAAAAACTTCCACACTTCCATTAACGCTAAAGCTGAGGACACAAAAGGTAAATTTGCCTGTTAGCTAAAAATATAGAATTAGTACAGTTTCAAGTAATGTTTCATGAATTTTTCTGCTTTATAAAGTGTCCTTATCTTTTAATTTACAAAATAATCAGAAATCAAATGTATCAAAAAAGTAGTCCAATCAGAGTCATAAGTGAAAGTAAACTGAAGTTAAACTATTATTGTACTAAAATTATTAATTGAAATGATTATAGATCAATAGTATTGATTTTCTCTGAAGCAGAGGGGCAGACTTTGGATAAACTAGCAGTTTCAATCTTCTTTACTTGAGCAACAGTCGACCTATAGAGGGTGCTGTTTCATTATGGTACCAATGATTTAGCTTTTGCTTGGTCTAATTTGAACTAATCAGAAGATTAAGTTAATCCCACCTGTCATTACAGAATTAAAATGTTCATAATTTCCTGTCATGCCTTCATCTTCACTGCAGCTCCTGCTAGGGCACTCTCTAAGGCAGAAGAGGAGCGTCACACATCTATCGCCATTGAGACATGGCTGAAGGACAGATTCAGAGAAGGAGCTCAGAAGATGAAAACCGAGTTTGATCAACTGGATCCTGAGAACAGCGGGAAGGTAACAGCATTGGGCTTCGTAAACAGGCTGGTTTATCATACTGATTGATGTAAATGTTGTCTGTGTTCTGTTTGCAGGTGAGGGGTGCAGACTTTCTGCAGGTGTTAGGGAAGTTTGGCCTGCATCTGAAGACAAAGCACCTGGGCCTGTTTCTGTCTCGGTGTGGTCTGAAGCTTAAAAAGGGCTGCGTGAAGTATTTGAACTTCCTGCGCTCCTTCCAGGACAGAAGTTCAGATGGCATCACTCACAAGATCATATCCAACCCAAAACACCGGTCAGATTTACAACATAGCAATAATATTGATTCATATCGAGCTTTGATTTCTCTTACAACATTTACAACAGGCAACACATTTTTGCATACTAAGATTTGAAAAGCATAAAAAGAAACATCCTGGCCTACATTTATAGGAGTCTCATGGCCTTTACTTTCGTAAATATTCACACCCTTGTGTTTTATTGTGTTTTTACATGAATGAGAATTTATTTTTTTGTAATTTTAACAGTATATTCTGTTACCCTTTTCTGTAAAATGTGCTTAATAAGAGGACAACTCGAATATTTTCAAGAAATTATGATTCACATATATCACAAATATACTTTATTGTCCCTGATAGGGAAATTTGTAGTGGACTCAATAGACAGCATTTTGACAGAAACAAAAATTCTTACAATCCTTTTAACCTCATTCAATGTACATTGCTCATACAGATGCATAGATATAAATAAATATTGTCAAGTGGATTATTACAGACATGCTAGTAGCCAGAATGAATTGGGATATGACAATCACACCACTAGATTTCCATGATACAGACACCTGAATATGAACCAAAATCTGTTTAAATCCGTTTAGTATCAGAATATTTGGTAACTAAAGTAATTTGGTTTACTTTAAGGGGTGTGCATTAGACTGACTTGACACCTTCATAATCATTTCATTTCATTTATTATTGTCATCGTAAAAACATTATAAAAACGTTGTCACAACGAAATTGAAAGTGCTACTCCTAGTGCATATATACAAAAAAATACATTCATACACTTATTCAGGTCACACTCCAACACAGAATCATACCAACACATACACATAATAAGACAGGTCATATGGTGGAAAGTGCAAATGCAGTGCAAACAGATAATACAATCATTCATCATGGTGAAGTCCTATTTCAGTAAGTGAGTATTTAAAGTTGTGATGGCTGTGGGGAAAAAGCTGTCTCTGAATCTGGATGTGCGTGTTCTGACCGACCTGTAACGCCTTACGGAGGGGAGTAATTGAAAGGGTTCGTGGCCTGGGTGAGTGGGGTCATTGATTATATTTTTTGCTCTGCTGAGCCTGAGGTAACGTGATGAGGCAATACTGTCCAGTATGGGTAAAGAGCAACCAATGATTTTTTCAGCAGCCCGGATGACCCTCTGAAGGGATTTTTTCATCCCTTGAGAGGGATTTAATCATGACATGACACATGTTATGAATATAAAGGTTTTATGCATGGTTATGACAATTGTCATTAAGTGTCATTCGCTCAATTATGACATTTTTAATGCAAATATGACATTGTTTGAGATGTCTTTGTTATGACAACTTGACATAAACCAATACATCCTAACCTGTCAGTGTCTTGGTAATGACAACTTGACATTACCAAGACAACATAACCTGTCACAAATATGTCATAAACATGACATAGCAGATTAATTATCAAACTTAAGAAACTACTTAGCTTTATGGGTTAATATTACATTAAACTGTCATGTGATTGGTTTTGACATTGGCTGTCATGAGGCCATTATAACTGTGTCATGAATATTTTTCTTGACCTCAACTACAGTGGTACAAATTTAATTTGTCATTAAAATGTCATTAAGTGTTAATACTCTGTCACATTATTTTATAACAGTGTCATGTATACTTTTCTTGACCTCAACTACAGTGGTGCAAATTTAATTTTTCATTTTATGATGTATTGATTTATGTCAAGTTGTCATTACCAAGACACTGACAGGTTATGATGTATTGGTTTATGTCAAGTTGTCATAACAAAGACATCTCAAACAATGTCATATTTGCATTAAAAATGTCATAATTGAGCGAATGACACTTACCGGTAATGACAGTTGTCATTACATTCAAACATTTATCAGAATTTTTCGTGTAAACAAAGTCAATGCTGAACAAACAAAACTGAAATGAAATCTTTGTACACAGTAGGCCTACCGTTTAAAAGTTTGATGTCAGTAAGTTTTTTATATATATATATATATACTGTATATATATTTACTCAGCAATGATGCATTAAATTAATCAAATTTACATTTCATAGTGCTACAAAATATGTATATTCCTAATAAATGCTGTTCTTTTGAACTTCATTTTTATCAAATAATCCTGGAAAACATTTGTCACGGTTTCCACAAAAATATTACGCAGCTTAATAAGCCGATATATTAAGAAATTCAACTGTTTTCAACATTGATAATAATAGTAAATGTTACTTAAAGTCTCCAAATCAGCATATTAAAAGTATTTCTAAAGGATCATGTGACACTGAAGACTGGAGTAATGAGGCTTAAAAAAATAGCTTTTTACATTTAAATATATTAATTTAAAATTTAATTTTTTTTTATTGTATCATAATTTTACAATATTACTGTTTTTACTATATTTTTGGTCAAATTACTTTATTGGACTAAAAAATCTTACTAACACCGAAATTTTCAATTGTGCATATAGTGGGATTTTATCTGAACAGACCACATACAATATTGATTCTGATAAGTGTAGATAATTCCGTTCTGTCGCCAGTAACAGAGCAGTGTGGAAACAGAAACTCTGAGTCTTTTCTCTGCTTACACAGAGCCCAAATTACACAGAAGCATCCAGAGAAAGTGATCTTTAAGCCTTGTAGTCAAACTCTTTCCATTTCTAACAAGCTTACGGCCCATAGTTCCTCCCTGCCCTGGGTCACCCAGCACACAGGGTTCAGTAAACAGCAGCTGAACATTAGGCCTAGACTGACTGTGTTTGGTTTGATTAGGGTGGTCCACAGCTTAAAGGATTGGCAGATGAATAAAATGGGCCAGGCAAACAGTTACAATGTATAGAACCTATCACCATGGTGACAATATACAGTGGCCCCAAAAAGTATTTAAGCACTTAAGCCACATTTTACAATCTATGAATTTTATTGCAATAGATAACAAAATATTAGATCTAATGCTGTAAACAAAATATGATATAGCTTTTCTCTAAATAACTTCACTTTATGTATATATTTATATATATATATCTGCAAGTATTTTATTATTATTTTAATCAAATGCTTTTAGTGTCATTTGTAGTGTCATATATATTCTAAAGAAAAACATGTTTTGTTTCTGTAGGTTTCATTCGGATGAGAACCTCAGATCTGCTTCCTCCTTAAGCGCCATAGAGGCCAAATTAACTCGCCTGTTTCAGTCAGAATACCTCTCCCTCCTCCAGACCTTTCAGTGAGTACAATTCTCTCTCTCCCTCTCTCTCTCTTTCTCCCTTCTACTCTTTCTCCTCTTTTCTCCTTGTGAACAAGACCCCATTAACACCCTCTAAATTGAGAACAGGTATCTTTTCTCTCTCTTTTAACACAAGATGTTTTACTACCTTTTGGGTCAAAGGTTGACACGTTTTTTTTGGTCTCTTTAATTATACTTTTCCATTCTTACCAGGAACCTCATCATAGAAACACTTCTGCTCAAATGAGTTTCCTTTAGAACTCCCTCAACTCCAAATCCTCTAACCATCTCTCTTGAGTTTGAAAAGACCATTCTCTTACTTACTTACTTACTTACAGCTAATGCGTTTAGCAAATGCTCTATTATAATTGTTGAAAAGAGAATGTATTTTTTTATTTTTCTAAATATGTGTGTTTCTCTCTGTGTATGTATTTGTATAGGAACATTGACAAGCTTAATAAAGGGACCATAAGTAAAGAAGAATTTAGAGCTGCAATGGAGAGCAGGTGCATTTTTCATCTTTCTTATCTTTCATAAAATCATTTTCTCTTTAATGCCTCTCATATAACACCTCAGATTTGTGGAGTTTGAATGCGGCTTCTAAAATAAATCTAATTGATAAGCTGCATGATTATGATTATTGTAGGCAGAAAATGTTTGTTTAAAATGTTGTGGCAGAAATCACACAATCACATGGACTGATCGAGTCTCACTTTCAGCATATTTACTTTTAAAAATACTGTCGTCATCATCAGCACTCTCATTTGGTGACACAAAAGGCATCAAAATGACACGGAAGGCATTTATCATTGGATTAGAACACTAGACCAGTCTGTGGTTCTCAACCTTTTGGACTCCAAGGCCTCCTAATATATTTCTGGTACCCTTGTTGTTATGACAAAGCTGCTCATTTAAAACAAATATTGACAGAAACTAGGAGTGACAATGCATTAAAATAATGAAATAAAATATTGATATAGTATACAATTCCATAACTTTCAGTAACAATGTTCTGAACAATGTTTTTTTTGTACTCTCACAAATTTCAATTTCTCAGCAATGTCTAACTAATAAAATATTTTAGAGAATGACATAACTGCATACTCATTCTAAAATGTTTATTTGAATTTTTATGACATTTCCTGGTAGAAATTACATTAAAATTCCATCATATAACAAGGTTTTCCAATACTGTAAGAGTCCTGGTCCATAAATAAAAATAAGAAATTTGAAATACAATGTCAGCTTTCAAATTTTTTTTTATTTTTTTTTATTTTTTTGCTGTTTTAAAGTTTGTCTTTAATTTAAGCCATTTTGTGGCCCCTTTGAAGTGTGGTGAGGCCCCCTAGTGGGCTCTGGCCCCCTAGTTGTAAACCACTGTACTAGACTGGCTTGTGTATTTGACGAATAGTTGTTAAAAACTATATTTTCGGACACGTGTTATCTTGCCTACGGGACTAAGTAAGCCATTACCGAGACTGGTAGGCTAGCCCTTCAAAAAAGACCCTGCCTTATTAGAGTCTAAACTGAGTGAGAACCTAATTTACTTATATCATTGAAGTTTGAAACACCGCTGTCTTTTCTCTCTGTCCTTTAAAACACGTTTACCTCACAATAATCCTCTTTATTTGAGTATGTAGTATTGTAGTCAGTGTGGACCATGTCTGTCAGATCTGAAGGACAATCTCACATTTTTATTCATAATCTTTGATAAGTTCATTTGTCTTTATCTGTGTTTTCTGGAGCGAGTGAAGGTTGTAGTTTGTGCGAGTGAATATTTGAGGGTGTGCATACGTGTATGTGAAGTCTAATCCCTTGATTGACTGGTCAGTGTGTGTCCAGCTCTGTGCGATGCCCGGGTGAAGAGGGCAGTTGACCTCGTGACCTCTTGACTCTGCAGTGTGCGAGAGGGTCAATGAGTGGCGTATGCTTAAGACCTGCTGGACTGGCCGGTCCTGATGAGTGGACTCTCTGCCTGTGGTGACATCAGTGATCTGGTGCTGACCTTCCCCTGACCTTCTCCACAGGTTTGGCCTGGAGATTTCCGACCCTCAGTTTGAGCAGCTGTTGGACAGGCTCCCTCTTGACCGCCACGGAAATGTGCAGTACCCGATCTTCATGGCAGCCTTTGACACCAGGTACCTTTAAACCGGTCATTTGCTATACCAATGTTAACTGCACACTAGTTTATTTAATGTTGGCATCATGTTGCAGGACTGCATACATATTACAAATGTAATAAGAGGGAATTGGTAAGCTTTTAAGCTAAAAAAAAAAAAAAGAAGTGTTTATATTGTTTTGGGATTTTGGTCAGCATTGGTTTCAAGGATCCTTAAAGGGATAGTTCACTTTAAAATGAAAATTCTGTCATCATATACTCACCCTCAAGTTGTTTCAAACCTGTATGAATTTCTTTCTTCTGCTGAACACAAAGGAAGATATTTTGAAAAATGTCAGTAACCAAACAGTTAACTGGTCCCATTGACTTCCATAGTATTTTTTTTCCTACTATGGAAGTCAATGGGACCTGGTAACTGTTTTGTTACTGACATTTTTCAAAATATCTTCCTTTGTGTTCAGCAGAAGAAAGAAATTCATACAGGTTTGAAACAACTTGAGGGTGAGTATATGATGACAGAATTTTCATTTTAAAGTGAACTATCCCTTTAAGATATTTACAAACATTTCACTCCACAGAGCTTTAAAAAAGTACAAAGTAATTAATAAAAAAAAATGCTGACAAAATATGGAATTTTAAATTGCATGGACAATGTGTTCGTTTATTCATTTAGAATATTTCAATTTAATAACATTTGTGAAAATAGTCTCCAACTAGAAGGTTCTACTTATTTTAATTTTAAATGTTGTATTTTAAAGACTTTAGCCAAATGCTGAAAATATAAGAAAAATATGTTGAAATTGTTTGATTGCAGTGAAATTACAAGTCATGTCTGCAGATGTTTTTTTTTTATCTCAGCAAGTACAGTAACACAACCTTTCCTTTGCAAATCGCTTTGCAAATATGCTCTGTATTTCTCTACGTTTTTTTAAGCAGTTTTCATTAAGTTTAAAAATGTAATGCAATTTTAAATATAAGACAATACAAGCCATCATTTAAATGAAAAGTATTTTATATTGTGTAGTAGTTATTTGTGTTGTTGTTTTTTTTGTGTGGCTACAACAGTTTGCATGATTTGTATTCAGAAAGAGGAAAGAGATTAGGTCTCTAGTGACGTCATGCTTCAGGATGGCTCTCTCTTTTGCTTTTGTATTTTTGTCATTGTGCTTGTCCGGATGCCTACGCTAGCCTAAAAAATATACAGGTCTATAAAACAACTTCATATATTTAGATTTACAAAGTTAATTTTAAACTAATTTAAAATTATATGCCATTAAAGTTGTGATGACAAAGAATTTTCCGTGTTTTATAGCTAACAAACAATAGTCAAATCAATTGAACTTGAAAGATATTGTAAGATAATCAAAACTTTGATTCAAACTCCGAATGCTTTGAACTCAAACGGTTAAGCTTTATTTCGATTGTCAACAGGATATTCCACTAACAAGTAACTTTGCAACTACATGTCAACTAACTCCGTATTACCGTTAGGTTTGGGTTGGTAGAATAAGTATGACATAGTTGCAAAGTTACTTATAGTCAGTAGAAGGACCATCAAAATAAAGCGTTAGCAGATATTAAGCAGACCGTTGACGAAAACTCTAATGACTGGTAGTTGACATAGTTGCAAAGTTATTTATAGTTTGTAGAATGCATAAAGTAGACTATCGAAATAAAGTGTTACCAAAATATTTATGCAGCTGAAAGCACAGTGGTGAACCAGTGATGAAATAAATGCAACACATGCATTGTTGGGGAACAAATAAACAGAGGAATATGAGAATAACCTATATATGGTACGTGTTTCTTGCTATGAGCCCTCACATTTTGTGTTTATGCGAAGATGCTTTAAAAAGGTTGGATATGAGGATTAGGTTCTGACCACCCTGGGGGACCCATGTGAACTCCCCTAACCACCTAATGAATGACCAACAATAACCAACGCAATGTAAACGTTTCTTAAATAGAACAGGGTAATGAATTTTAATCTGCTAGAGTAGCAGCTCTGAGACATGCAGTTTTAGTGTGTGCGTGCGTGTGTGTGTAGGGTGTGTGCACGCATCAAATGGGGGCAGGGTTTAAGCTTAGCTGCTCATTTTATTTTCTCTCTCAGTGTGTGTAGGGGATAAAGACCTAGAAAACCAGCCTGGCTTAGTTGACAGGTGACAAGGGTTATACTGAATGGGGATTTTGTAATACTAACAGTGGGGAAAAAGCCCATGGTCCAAGGGACCTCCTGAATAGAGAGAAAGAAAACTTTAGAACTTCTATACTCGCAGAGAACAGTGAGAAAGGCCGACCATGCCCCGCCAATGACAGCTACAAACTGTCGCTCTTTCCCTTTCGCTTTCCCTCTGTCCCATGAGAAATGCTAAATCATTCATGCTAAAGCGGCCTGATCCCAGTGTCAGTAGTTCCTGTGTGGCATTTCCTCTGTTTGGGTGAAACTTTGACATGTTAGTCAAACAGAGCTTTAGCTGTCAACATTCAGACCTCACCAGATTAACATCGCTCACATCCCGCTCTAGCTTTCTTCTGAGTTTAATCACATTATTGAACCTTATATTGGACATTTAATAGCAACAATACAATATAAAGGTGCATGTGAGTAGACAGTAACAAATAAACTGTATCCAACCATTATCAGATTTTGGTATACAAAATCAGCCACCTCAAGTTAAAGCTTCTATCAGCCAGATATTGGGAGGAGCAGGAGCAAAGTGATGAAGTGGTGTTTGAAATGAGCAGAATTTATGGAATATGTTTAGCTGCATCTTTGTTAAAGCTTGGAGAAGAAGCATATTCAACAAGTGTTGCTACAACAAACAAAGAAAATGGAAATGCACTCTTAATATCTCCTAAAGGGCTGATGAACTGGATTGTTTTATTGTTTATAATGTTTCCTGGGGTGCACTTATAATGTTAGTATGATTTTTATATCAACATTATCTCATAATTTAGAAATAAAAGGCATTTTTCCCACCCCGATTTATCCCTCTGATTTGAACGCTCAGTTTGAAGGGGCATGTCTGCTGTGAGACTTCAGTGTAAATGCCCACTGCTGTGATTGGCTAGCATCTTTGCATATGAAATTGTGCATAAATTGCGACTGATTTACCAAAGAATCCACAGTGAAATGTGCCGAATACAAATAAATAATGCTCAACTGAGGCATTCACATTGTTGAACAATTCCTAGCATTAGGATCCTTCGGAAGGTAATGTTATTTTTAGTCCAGTGATCATGTATCACACTTATGTTTTCGTCATCTCAATAACGCTAGTGGGCGGGGCCAAGTTGCGATGATGAAGTAGGCGTTGTTGTTTTTTTCTGCAGAGGGGGTCTTTCACCTATCTATGACGTCGATACATTTCACAACGAGTCGTTCGCTGGGCTTGGTTACAATAAAAGCTGGTTTTGGACTAACAAGGAAGTTTTCAGTTCTGAAACTATATACCTATAATGACCTCTTATATGTCAAAAGTTCATGACCCCTTTAAAATCATCTTATAATATAATAATATATAAAAACGAGGTATAGTCCAATCAATGAAGATTAATTTCATGTTACTCTATTCCCTTTGCAGATTTGAAGGCTCTGCTTTAGTAATGGTCTATGGTAGTAATGGTATGAAAATCTGATCTATCATGTTATTTACTTTTTGATGGCTTTAAGCATTTACGATTAAAGTATATATATATATATATATATATATATATATATATGTATATATATATTATTATTATTATCATTTATATTTTATTTTTAACTGTACACATCTGGTAATGCTTCTAGTGTTAAGAGAGCCTTAATTTAGCTTGATTTGTCTACCTCTCTCCATGGTGGTAAAGTGGCCTAAGGGTTGTTGGGCCCCTCACAGTTTGTGTGGTCCCTATGGTGAGACCAAGAAACCAAGCAGTCATAGGATGTGTAGATGTCAGATCTTCGTGTGGGAACCTCAGACGTCAAAATCCCAGATATCCCACCCTAATCTCCAGCAAAACATTTTGTTTTTCCTCTTTCTCTCTCTTCGGTCCCTCTCTCTTTTTCCTTTCCTCCCTCCACCCATTTAGGGCTTTAATTTTTATTCATGGGGTGTGAAGGGGTTGAGACGGGGGTGTGGGGACAGGATCGGGATGGAAGGGGATAACTCCTTGAGCTGGGTCCAGGGCTCAGACCAGCGCTGGTGACAATGGCCTCAGTGTTGTGCTGGGTGTTGTGAGCAGGCCGTTTGGACATTCTTCCCCTGTCAGTGGAAGCAGATCTGGGAGGTAGCGGTGCCCGGGATTACCATCTCATTAATAGCAGCCATGACTTTTGTTCAAAGAACGACTTGTGTAATGTTGCCGTGTGGATGATGGGTAATCCGCTGAAGCTGCAGCTGTAGGGGAAACTGGACACAAACACACACACTAACACACACACACATTGTGGCTATACAATGTGAATCCTTTTATGAAAGAGGCATTGAAAACATAAAATTATAGAAGTCGATATCGACAGACAAACTGACCATCAACCGCAAACTAGCCTAAAACAAATCTATCTATCTATCTATCTATCTATCTATCTATCTATCTATCTATCTATCTATCTATCTATCTATCTGTCTATCTGTCTATCTGTCTATCTGTCTGTCTGTCTGTCTATCTAATCTAGACAGAAAGGGGACAGTTAAACATACATTTAAAATGTTATTAAAGATTTATATTCCAAATAAATCGGTCTTTCAAACTTTATATTCATCAAAATGAACTATACATACATATATAATCACGGTATCCACTTAATTATAAGGCAGCACAACAATGTTTTCAACATTAATAATTAGACAAAAAGTGTATTGAGCACCAAATAAGAATATGATGATGATTAAATCAATTGTAATTAATTATATTTCACAATATTCCTGTGTTTACTATATAAGACTTCTATCCAAAACATTTGAAAAATATTTCCCAACTTTTGAATATATAGTGTATTTATTGAAAGTTAAATCACAAGACTGATTGCTTGGAAAAGTAATAGTACACCTCTTTTCAACAAGCCTTCTGATTTGATGTATCATTCAAATCCAAAGCAGAACACAAAAGTAATGAAAGTCAGTGGGGTTCAAAACAACATTTTTCTTATTTTGTATTGTAGAAACAAATGCAATCAGGTTTGGAATGACATGAGAGTGAGTAAATGTCATAATTTATATGTTGGTGTAAATTGTCCCTTTAAAGATGTTTAATAATAATTGCACACACACACACACACACACACACACACACTCACACTCACACTCACACTCACACTCACACTCACACACATTTTCAGTCTGAGCCCCCGCAGCTCACTCATGTGGCTCTTGTAGTCTCTTTCACACATTCCTCTCTCCACACACACGTCTCCTGCTCTCAGATGGTGGCCCAGATTAAACAGAACAATACAGTCCAAACGTGATAAATGTGCATCTACTTATTCCTCTCTTTCACTCCCTCACTCAGTCCATCCATCCTCAGACGAGATGATATAAAAGCAACATAAGCAGCCCATTCATTCACCAGTTATCTCTGTGGGCGTCTCGTCTCTGCGAGTGATGGGACTCCTTCCTCCTTCAAGTTCCCTCTTCTTTTAATTTCAAATCCCTCTATCTCCGCTTGTGGAGAACAGTGGGTCCACAAGGAGTCCAACCGACCCCTCGTCTGTTAAAACAACATGCGGTCTATCCTCTGAAGATCAGTCGTCTTAGGCAGAGAGGGGGTCTGCCAATGACTCTGAATCAGATCTGAACTTGGGTGGCAATCTAAAATACATGTATGTTAATCTGAATAGTATCTAGCATGTAAAAAGTTTAAATTCAAGAGCCATCATTACATTATCATACTTGAACTTGCAGAGATGAGTGGATGGGGGAGGAGGGCGATTTATAAAGGCAAACAAAACTCAGGGCCCTATCATATATCTGGCGCAATGTGGCAAGTGTTTTTTGCTACTGTCAGGCTGACGCAGTTATTATTTTCACGTCCTGCGCCACGTTGTTTAAATGCATTTGCTTCCATCTGTTCACCCATGGGCGTGCTGGTCTGAAAACGAGGTGTGTTCAGGCGCATTGTTGGCGCCTTGCTATTTTGAGGCAACTGAAATAGACTCCAACTGATTGGCAACTGAAGTGGAAGTGGAAGTGGAAGTGACAACTGAAATGGAAGTGGAAGTGGCAACTGAAATGGAATCCGGCTTGTCCTGTAGATGGTCTGCTCTGGAGAAGCGTTCAGTCTTTCCGCTTGCAAATTCCACCATGTAAATTGCAATCCACCATGGCTTGAGCGCAACTAGCTTTTAAAGGGAATGGGAGATGAGACTCTGATTGGTTTATTACACGTTACACCCAAAACACACCCATTACTCATTAAAAGAATAGGGACAACCCCTTTAGACCATGCGCCAGGCGCGCTGACCATTTTTAAAGTTGTTAAACTGGCAAAACACGGACACGCCCCTAGTGCACTTGCACTGTTTAATAAAACGTTTTCTACTAAAAACTACTGTTTTGCTGTTTTTTGTAGAATACACTAATTGCACCCGGAAAACTTTTCATTAAGCTTGTTTTGGGAGCGCTTAGAGCACCGGACAGCGCAGCACATATCAACATCATCGGTATCAGCTCAACAAAATCCACAAAACTCACTTGAGGACCATAAACGGAAAAAGCAATCTTGTTTTTTAACTGTTCATTGAGTCCAGCATAAAAAAGGAAATCAAAGCACTGTCAGGGCAGTGGGTCTGATAAGCAAGGTCTAAAAATATCACTAGTATGGTCCTCGAGGGAACGATCATCCTGGGTGAGGAGGAGGAGGAGGCGGCGTATTGCTGCTAGATCCATATTTTTTTCTGGACGGTCATTCTGTCACGGTTAGCATGGAAGAGAAGAGGCAAGGATCTATTTGCAAGCAGTATTCCACAAGCACACAAAGCAACATAAGAAACATAAATCCAACCAGGAAGGCGAAGATCATGCTCTTATGGTGGAACAAGAAACGCGACAGCTTTACGTAGGTGTGTAAAGACAACAACAGACAAACAAGAACTGAAACACTGTCAGGGGTACATATATATATTTATACTACGGTTCTTTCTGGTTCTCGAATCTGATTGGCTGAGAGCCTTTTCTAGTCGTGCGATATTTGTGCAGTAACATCACTCTAACCGTTTTACCATTTTTATCACTCCGCTTACCGCGACTATTATGCCGGTCGAGCAAATCCACAGTTTTTTTAATAAATATTACTGTAGTTGTGTCACGAAATGTAGTTTTTTAGACCTCAAATATGTGACTAATATATCATCTAAGTGCCTATTTTACGATATGTTCAGAAGCTTTCGCAGGTTCGAGCTCCAGGCCGTCAGCAGCCGTTTATCGCTAATGTACCCGCAGAAAACAGCGTCTTCTCGGCCAGTCCTTTGGGAATTTGCTGCTGGCTCTTATGTGGGTAGTGGTTAAACGAGATTTAAGTATATCAAACGGGTGACCTTTGGTCTTATTAATCTATTACTTGTTCCAGAGCAAATCGATTTTGGTTAAGGGGAAAATTAAGCTTCATAACTATATTTTTGCCTATATTTCACTAGAGTGCTGGTTGTACGTTTGACTGAATTGTTTGCTTGTTTATTCATTGTCTTTTATAATGGCTATTGTTGTTAATTTAAAAACTGTTGTTCAATAAATATGTGCGCGGGTGCAAAATAGGAATGATACATGCGTCGGTGTTCAAAGTCAATTGCGCTGGGTGCAAGATAGGGCCCTATGTCTTTATGGTCTTTGCGGAAGGAAGTAGTTCTGCAAAAAAGAGGGTTTTTAAAGAAACTCCGTAGTTGTTTCTCATTTATTTACTCACGTGTGCCGTCAAACTTTTGCATAAATGCAATATCACACTCGTAGCTGTGCAATATCGCACTGCTACTCGTGTGCTATTGCTCATATACACATGCAAACAAGAGGCTAACAAGGAACAGGTGTAGTTAATGAGTTGTCATGGAACCAAACAAGTCAGCTATGGAAACATTAGGCTTGTTCGACTTGAACTGGCGCTGCACCGATTGGAGAATGACATCAAAGTACCGCGAGAGCGAATAGAAAGTAGACGGCTCCTTATGCTTTTGAATTGCTTTCGCAGTACTTTGATGTCATAAACCGATCGGTCTGTGCAGTGCCGGTTCAAGTCGAACAAGCCTAAAAGCTAACAGTGGCTCTTCCAAATTGGATCTTGTGTGCCTTGATAACCAATCACATTACAGTCTTGACGTCATTGAATTTCATTCAGAGTTGTGCGTGCGACAGTCAATAACTATACCATTATACAATGGAAATGAATGAGAAGTGCCGTAAACTGAATCATACATGTCAGACAATTGTCCGTGACTCCTCTTGTAAAACAGCATTTTCTTCTGTAAACTCTGAAAATAGATGAATCAAAAATTAATGTTTACGAGCAAACATGTTGAAGATTAGCTGATGGGCTGTTGATTCATTAAATGATAAGCCGTTTTTCCACAAAAGCAGTTTATTCGGTGTAGTGAAGCCTCTCCATCATTGACTTCCATTAAAAAGAAGTAAAAAAAAAGCCTCTGTTCTCCTTCTCTGCGTACCGCAGTGATATAAGGCATTTTTCTTTTTCTTTTTGGCAAACCTTGCAGGCTTTCCTTCAAGTGGTTATGCAAGAACTAAACCTCAGGAAATGAAATCCAGCCAGACAAAAGAATATCAAAATAAAAGTCCAATAAAATAAAATTTTATTCTAATGTCATAGAACACTAAACACAGGGGAATCTAGACACTGGCACAATCAGATCATATTATGAAACATTATCCATGACAATTTAGACTTTTTTCAGTTCTATCCTACTCCTAATATAGCCTATGTAGAAACTGTCTTTTGAACATTTTAATAAAAAAATTTTTAACTAAAATAAATACATTCTTAAATAAATAACTAGAAAAAAAAGAAATTGATCAATCTATCAAGCTTACTAAAAGGTTTTGAATTTCTTTTCTTTTTTTGGTTTTCTAGCAAGTCAATTTAAGAGTCATGTGCCCCCTTATGGGCATGAAAGAGACACACATGTGAATTACCTTATAATAGTTAATAATGAAGGGCTTATTTGGAAAACAAATGCAAAAACTGCTAATTTGTTTACTCTTTATAGCAAGGTGCAATAGATATAAGTAAGTAAAATAATTAACTGCTTATCTTTTTCTTTGTATTGTTTTTACTTTATTATCCTACTATTTTATTTTTAGTTACTTTTATGAATGTTCTTCAGTTTATTTGTATCATCACATCACATGCCTAGTTCATTTATAGGGGTATAGCTAACAAAGAATCAGAGAAACATTTATTTTTATTTTTATCGAACATGTTAGCAAGGGATCAATTTAGATTTCAGAGTTCTGCAAATCTTGTGACCCGACTCAGTGCATATTTGACTCATTGCACTTTTCATTTGAGTGTCTGTTTGTGATAAGCTAAGGTGTGTTTATTTGGCTTAACACGGATGTCACGTCCTGCTGTGTTGGTTTTGTGGCAGGGCTGTTGGACATGGGAGTCCTGCTGAGATGTCCGTGGCTGGGTCACAAGGTCTCTTCCCTCAGCATCCAACAGTTCCACTAATATTTAGTTCTATATTTGTCCTGCTGTGTGACAAGCAGTTTGGCAAATTGACACTCACCCTTTGTTTAGTAGCATTTTCAGGAACTTTTTCTCACAGAGCTTTTAGTAAACACTTATTTTACCATACAGTCATGGCCTATTGCTATTCCTGGCTCATTCAGGTCAGCTTAACTGTTGAAAAGAGCAGTTTGTCTTGAGAAAATCCCATAGGCACGCTCACGTTGTCATCGACACAATGCACAAACACAAACATAATGCCTCTTGCTGTCAGTGTCACTGCCGTTTGCCTCTTTGAACTGCTATCAACATTATTTGAAGCACCTCTGTCTTTTAAATCTCACCATCTCTCTCTGTCCCTCTCTATTTCTTCCTTTACATAGTGCTTCTAACTCTGCTCTATAGCGCGTGACCTCTCAAGCCAGCGGTCCGCCCACCTCGTTCGGACTGTGGCCCTGAGATGGCCCAGACCGCTGCCCTAAAGCCTGGGGAGTGGTTGTCCTCTCTGGAGCACAAAAGAGCCACGGCTATCCGCTCAGCCGAGCCCGGCCCCCATGAACTCATCCAAGCGCACAGGGAACACATTAGCTTAGGCTGGGCTTTGTACGTCCGACTTTTCTCATGTGCTTCTTCATAGTTTAGCTAACATTTCAAGACTGTCAGGTGTCTGCATGGTTTGACCACTCCAGTTGCTCTCAAAGCGGTCAGCGCTGCAAGGCCATTTCGGTGTCAGGTCTTGTAGCTCTCCCTGTTTGCCACTCAAGCGAGAACGGCACTAAGCGGATCGCTCAATCTAAGGGTTTCTCAGGGCTTCTCCATCATAGTATGAGTTAATCACAAAAAAATCTGAAAAAACACAGCCATGGTCTCAAAGACTTACCCTTTTTCTTGCTCCCTCAGGAAAGGAGTTCCCAGCCTCTTCCAGGCAGTCGCCCAGCCTGCCTTAAACCATGAAACAGGCGAGGAGAAGAATTCAAAAGAGGATCGGAGTGACCTTGAGGTATGACCTCATATGGTTTTATAACATCAATTGTAAATTCCAAGACATACAAATGCTGCTTTTCAACATACTCTACCATTCAAATGTTAACGGTTGATACTATTTCTTAATGTTTTTTAAAAGAAGTCCCTTATGCACACTAAGGCTGCATTTATTCGATTTTTTTTTTCATTTTGTGAAGTATTATTGCAATGTGAAATTACTGGGTTACACTTTATTTTAAGGTGTCATTGTTACAGTATAATTATATATTCAAGTACTGAGTAATATTAATTAATATAGTTACAATAGGGTTAGGGTAGGGTTAGAATTTGGTTGAGGGTTAGTTGCATGTAATTATCCATAATTTAATGTTATTACTACGGTAAGTGCATGCAACATAACAAGGACACTAGAATAAAGTGTTACCATTAACTGTTATCTCTTTTAATCTATTTTACAATGTAATTTATTACTATGATGGCAAAGCCGAAGCCAAGCAGCCATTTCTCCAGTCTTCAGTGTCACGATCCTTCAGAAATGCATCTAATATGCTGATTTGATGCCCAATGTATGCGTGTATTATTTTCAATGATTTTATCTAAATAAAAGTATTAATTTCTTTTTTTAGAAAAAAAACTTTTGTTTTGAATAGATTCTGTAGATTCTCCCAGAAATAACTAGAACTATCAGAAATATTAGAAAAATCTGAAATATCTCTCAGATATTTATTATAATACAGGTAAAAAACAACTGTTAAGCGTAATTCTGTCTATTCCTGTGTCTGTCAAAATAGTGAGAATAATAATAAACCTTAAAATGTATTGTAATCCTCAGTGTAATTGTTATTATATAACTTTTTTTAATGCTTGTATTATTAACATTAATAATAACTTACATTCTGTAATACTATATACTTATTGCAACACAGTCTTGAATGGCTTTTTGTTATACTACTAAATGGGAGTTCTTTACATCAAGGAAAAACTCATACAGTAATCAGCGATATTAATGAACATGTATTGCATTTCAGCTGTTCAGTCTGGTGAAGAGTGTGGTGGCAAATCGTTACAGAGATGTACTGCGAGAGTTTGAAGAGCTGGATGAGAAAAACACCAGACGTCTCACTCAGGAGGACATGTACCAGTTATTTAAAAGGTGACATACCATATAAGAAAAACATATTCACTTACATTTGTTTTCCTCCATGTTCTAAATATTTTATTGTAATGTGATTGGTTACAATAAAAACGTCAGTATTTAACACTTTATCATAGTTTAATAGTAACCGCTCATTTAACAGTGAATGAATGCATGAATATCAAATGAATAATTGATCTGTTTTCAGACATAATGTCTTTATTATGCATGTCTGTATGTCAGAAGATTATCTTGGGAACATTTATATAGTTGTCTCCAACACACACGCACACACACACACGCACACGCACACACACCGCAGACTGCTGGAATGTGTGGAATGCATTCCTCCTCATTGTCTTTAGCACCATGCCGAATCACTGAATCTTTCTCTGCGGTGTTTAGTCCTGGGTTTCTCCCAGAGTCAGCGGTCGTGACACAAGCATCCCTTGTGTGTCTCACAAGACCTATGCGGTCCACCCGAGTCTCCCAGCTCTGGTTCTTAGAGAGCTATTGCACTCTTTTGTCTTTTAAGACAATGCCAACGGAAAGCAGGCCTTTTCTCTTGGCAAATGATGCCTTAATTGTGCAAGTTAACAACCTGCTCTTTTTTTCCCATGAATAACAATATATTTGGTGTACGGAGCCTGAGAGAGCTGCTGGCACGGTGAAGATCTGAAGCTGTGGGTTTTTCTATGGCCTACTGCACGCTTGTTTAGCTGTTCCCATGCCTGCTTCACTTTCAGCTTTATTGCTGTACTGTGTATCTCTGTTGTTCCTCTAATTAGGGGTGCTTGCAACCATTATTATTATAGAGTGGTGCAAAGATGACGTCAAAACCCGGAAGACTAATTTGCCACTGGTTCCCTCGAGATTATGCTATGGAGTTTTATAATGGGGATTTTCAATTTATGAGTATAATAAAGCCTATGGCAAACATACATTGCCGATACTTTCTACAACGTAAACTGCACACACTCACACCCCAAATGTTCTTAGTTACTTATTACTTATTAGAAACAAAGGTTTTTAAAATATATATTTATATAAATATATATTTTTTGCTTTGTTTTGCATTGGATTGTTTTTGTTTGTTTGTTTTTTAAAGCTTAAACTTGTAACTCGTCCTGCACAATTTTTACTACATGAATTATAAATGTTTTTCCTAGTGGACAATAAAACCAACAAAACCCATAGACTTGCTATGAAAAGGGCTATCCCAGTCATATCCAGAGATAAAAATATCATAATAATATGGCTTTATTTTTATTTCATAAACACACTAGAGGGCCAGTGAGTAACACCTCAAAAACAACTTTTCAACCACCCAGAACATCTTAGCAATATGCTAATAACAACCACTCATAACTCCTAGCAATGCCCTGGCAACCACACAAAACATGGCCATCAGCACATTTTCTTCAGAATATATATATATTCATTGTTTGTCTTGATTTTTTTAATAAAGTCCTATCATTTATATTTTAAATGCAGGGGAGTTATTCATTATTTAATATAAAACTTTTCAAACATATTTTTTCAAGGTTACAAGCTGGTTTACACTTTATTTAGATATTTAGTCCACTTTACAAGTAACAAATGTACTTGCAAAGTTACTTATAGTCAGTAGGATGTTTTTGTCTGTATTATTGGTAATTGCATTTTTGCATCATATAATTGATCTTTTAGTGAATCTGTGATTCAACCATTTTTATATCAACCCTCCACCCTTGTCTCTTTTCCTTTAATATAATTTCCATTCTTTTGCCTTTCTCAGGTATTTCTCTCTTTTTTTCAGTCTGTGAGCTATATGCGTTGTTACGGTGAACCGAGTTAAGTGTCCTGAACTCTTCTGAACTGTTCACCCCATGTGAGAACCTCCTTCATTTCTATAAATTATTTCTCTGTTTATTTACTCTCCTCCCTCCCGTCCCTGTGCTGTTTTTCCAGCTCTTCCTTTGACCCCTTTGTGATTTCTCTCCCACCCTTTTTCATTCTTTTTCTACATCACCCTCTTTTATCTCTCTATTCATTTTTTGGCTGGAATATGGCGGCAGGCCTAAAAGGAGTCGTGGTCTGAATGGGGGGCATCGCGAGTGGATTTGCATAATCTGTGGCGTGGCACTGGTGCACAGACACAGAGAGAGACGGTGCCAACCAGTCCAAGGTGAACTGAACTCTCCTCGCCAGCTCAGAGATTAGTGACACTAACAGGCTTTACAGCAGCCGAGTTCACAGAGGGTTTGGCTGACATATCAGTGCCAACTTCTCTGGCTCCCACAGTGAACATTGTGTATGTGTGCGTGTGTGTCTGGTGAGAAACTGTTGCTTCTTTGATTGATTCCTACAAGGCAGAGACAAACGCATACGTGTATGTTCACACGAACTCAATGCGCACATACTCAATACAACAAGGCCCAAACTGAACTGAAGAAACCTACTGAGGCACCAGAAAATGTTAATCCTCTAGATTCAAAGTAATATGAAACAATAACTTAATAATCATTATTTGGTTTCAGTTTTTTTAATGGTTTATTAAATCAAAGTGGTTTCAGAATATCCCATAAATACAGTTCCACCACCTTTAGTCAGACTTTAATAATGCAAACTGTTGGGGAGGACAAGGATAATTGCAACTTTTTGTTTTTTTCTTATTTAAGGTGTGGTCACAATAGAGAAATTTTGAAATGTCTCTGGCAAAAAAGTTCCATTGTCAATGTAGCGATGTATGAAGCACAGCTCACACAGAAGTCACTTTCAAACCAAGCAACTTTCAGTTGTTCAGTGCGGCAAATTCATGTGACCTGCTTGAACCAGTTGCGAAATCTACATTGGAAAAATGTTTGCCCTCAAAACAATTTCTGATCTCGTAGATTCCAATTGAAATGTCTAGAATTCGCCTGCACACACACACACACAAAAAAACACACATTTACTCTGAAAATGTTTAGTACAAAACTTTCGGTTACACTTTATTTTAAGGTAACCTAGTTACATTGTACTTTCTCAAATAAGTACTGAATAATATTAATTATGTACGTACTATAGAGTTATGATTATAGTTAGTTACTTGCAATTATGCATAATGTACTGTTTACTATAGTAAGTTCATGTAGTAATGTGTAACTACATCACCTTAAAATTAAGTGACCAAACTTTCAAACATTTCATAACACAATATAATTGTAACTATATATGTCTTTATATGTCAGTGAATGAAAAAGCTTTATATTAAGGATATATTGTAAATGTATACTAATATTAGTCAATACATAAAATATCCTTAAAAACTATATAGGCACATACTCAGATTATGAAAGGCAGGCTTTAATAATTATGTCACAGGTCGGGGGGTAGGCGCTAGCGAGCCGCCACCCCTAGCTTGCGTACCACCCTGAGGAGCAAGACCGTATTCCCTCAAAGTCAGAACGAGACACAGAATAACTTCAAAAGGTTTTGTGTTTATTAAATTATTTAAAAAGTCTTTAAAGAGAGCAAATGCTCCCAGGAGGATTCGACCAGCAGTTCCTCGTTCTCTCCAGCAGAGCCTCAGACAGTAGAAGGTTAGCGTCAGCGCAACAGTTTCTCGTTCTCTCCAGCAGGGGCTCAGTCAAACAGTAAAAGGGTAGCGGCAGCTCAGCGCAGCAGTTTCTCGTTCTCTACAGCAGAGGCTCAGACAGTAGAAGGTTAGCGTCAGCGCAGCAGTTTCTCGTTCTCTCCAGCAGGGGCTCAGTCAGTAGAAGGTTAGCCTCAGCGCAGCAGTTTCTCGTTCTCTCCAGCAGGGGCTCAGTCAGTAGAAGGTTAGCCTCAGCACAGCAGTTTCTCGTTCTCTACAGCAGAGGCTCAGACAGTAGAAGGTTAGCGTCAGCGCAGCAGTTTCTCGTTCTCTCCAGCAGGGGCTCAGTCAGTAGAAGGTTAGCCTCAGCGCAGCAGTTTCTCGTTCTCTCCAGCAGGGGCTCAGTCAGTAGAAGGTTAGCCTCAGCGCAGCAGTTTCTCGTTCTCTCCAGCAGGGGCTCAGTCAGTAGAAGGTTAGCCTCAGCGCAGCAGTTTCTCGTTCTCTACAGCAGAGGCTCAGACAGTAGAAGGTTAGCGTCAGCGCAGCAGTGCTTATAATACTCAGGATTAACTCAGGTTATCAGCATAACACACCCGGGTCACAGGAGGCTGTTTATCTGGAACTGTAAATGCAGACCAAACAATCTGGAACCGTTAAAGCACTCGTGCACACACTACAAACAGCAAAGGTTTCCCCATGTGAACACTTTAAGAACAGGACACTTCAAACAGTAAACTCACTGTGACCAAGGCAAATTAACAGTGTCCAGGCAAACGTCTCCTTGAAGTTGGGCTGGGCTGGATAGCTGGGCTGGTTAGCTATGGTGTTGAGAGCCGAAGAGCAGTAAAACAGTAGAGCGGTAAAGCAGTAAAACAGTAGAGCAGTAAAGCAGTCAGGCCGAGTCAGGGAATCCCTTAGAAAGTCTTTGTTTCAACTGGCAGAGGAAGCAGGATATGAGCAATGCTCACCATACCAGATCACAGGAGTCACTGGCAGTCACACATCCCATTGCATTGAACCACGACGCAGGCACACATCCCATCGCATTGGACCACGAAGCAGGCACACACGCCTCTCAACCCGACAATCGGGGCCGTGTCCACGCAACGGCGGCAGCCGTAGTGATCGCGAATTCCAGTTCCGTCAGAATGCCGGTTTCGTTTCAGATCCTCGTCGGCCTCGCGTTCCAAACGCGCTCGATTAAGTCGTCGGCCGAGCACCCCTTCCTGGGCGCCGGCTTCTCCGCCGCGTTCTCCCCCGCGTCTGCTGTGTCCGAACTGTCTGCAACAAATGAGCATATAAAGCACTCCCGCCCCAACATATGCACCAATTGCCAGCCTTGATTATTCCCGCCGAACACCTGAAGCTGATTTATCTAACAGATCGCTAGGTTGTCACTGTTTACATGGGCACAGGAAGCAGCCATTTTGCTGGGTGTCACATTAAAAACATTCCCCAAGAGAAACCCATTCCCTGGCGTGTGCGTTCCTCCCCCACAGAATATAGTCACCCCGTGACATCCTCCCCCACTATAGAGTTCTAGTCCCTAGAACCTGGATGAAGACCCCAGAACAAACTGTAATTTCTGTTGCTCATTCAGTCCTTGCAAGCCCGCCAGGTACTCTGTCTGCGACTTCCATCCCTGCAGACCCAGCTCCGATCTCAGTCCTCCGAACCTTTGCGCCCGAGGGGCACCCATAACGATCAGCATAGCCAGGGGGGCATGCTGCTGGTGCCTCGTCATCTGACATCTGAAGGTCTACGGTTGCTCAAACTCAGGGCGGAACCCTGCCGACTACGCCACTTGTCACAGGTCGGGGGGTAGGCGCTAGCGAGCCGCCACCCCTAGCTTGCGTACCACCCTGAGGAGCAAGACCGTATTCCCTCAAAGTCAGAACGAGACACAGAATAACTTCAAAAGGTTTTGTGTTTATTAAATTATTTAAAAAGTCTTTAAAGAGAGCAAATGCTCCCAGGAGGATTCGACCAGCAGTTCCTCGTTCTCTCCAGCAGAGCCTCAGACAGTAGAAGGTTAGCGTCAGCGCAACAGTTTCTCGTTCTCTCCAGCAGGGGCTCAGTCAAACAGTAAAAGGGTAGCGGCAGCTCAGCGCAGCAGTTTCTCGTTCTCTACAGCAGAGGCTCAGACAGTAGAAGGTTAGCGTCAGCGCAGCAGTTTCTCGTTCTCTCCAGCAGGGGCTCAGTCAGTAGAAGGTTAGCCTCAGCGCAGCAGTTTCTCGTTCTCTCCAGCAGGGGCTCAGTCAGTAGAAGGTTAGCCTCAGCACAGCAGTTTCTCGTTCTCTACAGCAGAGGCTCAGACAGTAGAAGGTTAGCGTCAGCGCAGCAGTTTCTCGTTCTCTCCAGCAGGGGCTCAGTCAGTAGAAGGTTAGCCTCAGCGCAGCAGTTTCTCGTTCTCTCCAGCAGGGGCTCAGTCAGTAGAAGGTTAGCCTCAGCGCAGCAGTTTCTCGTTCTCTCCAGCAGGGGCTCAGTCAGTAGAAGGTTAGCCTCAGCGCAGCAGTTTCTCGTTCTCTACAGCAGAGGCTCAGACAGTAGAAGGTTAGCGTCAGCGCAGCAGTGCTTATAATACTCAGGATTAACTCAGGTTATCAGCATAACACACCCGGGTCACAGGAGGCTGTTTATCTGGAACTGTAAATGCAGACCAAACAATCTGGAACCGTTAAAGCACTCGTGCACACACTACAAACAGCAAAGGTTTCCCCATGTGAACACTTTAAGAACAGGACACTTCAAACAGTAAACTCACTGTGACCAAGGCAAATTAACAGTGTCCAGGCAAACGTCTCCTTGAAGTTGGGCTGGGCTGGATAGCTGGGCTGGTTAGCTATGGTGTTGAGAGCCGAAGAGCAGTAAAACAGTAGAGCGGTAAAGCAGTAAAACAGTAGAGCAGTAAAGCAGTCAGGCCGAGTCAGGGAATCCCTTAGAAAGTCTTTGTTTCAACTGGCAGAGGAAGCAGGATATGAGCAATGCTCACCATACCAGATCACAGGAGTCACTGGCAGTCACACATCCCATTGCATTGAACCACGACGCAGGCACACATCCCATCGCATTGGACCACGAAGCAGGCACACACGCCTCTCAACCCGACAATCGGGGCCGTGTCCACGCAACGGCGGCAGCCGTAGTGATCGCGAATTCCAGTTCCGTCAGAATGCCGGTTTCGTTTCAGATCCTCGTCGGCCTCGCGTTCCAAACGCGCTCGATTAAGTCGTCGGCCGAGCACCCCTTCCTGGGCGCCGGCTTCTCCGCCGCGTTCTCCCCCGCGTCTGCTGTGTCCGAACTGTCTGCAACAAATGAGCATATAAAGCACTCCCGCCCCAACATATGCACCAATTGCCAGCCTTGATTATTCCCGCCGAACACCTGAAGCTGATTTATCTAACAGATCGCTAGGTTGTCACTGTTTACATGGGCACAGGAAGCAGCCATTTTGCTGGGTGTCACATTAAAAACATTCCCCAAGAGAAACCCATTCCCTGGCGTGTGCGTTCCTCCCCCACAGAATATAGTCACCCCGTGACAATTACATCAGACAAACAGGAAAACAAAGAAAATATTGCATGCTGAAAATTCTCTTTTGCCTTCACGGGAATAAAATACATTTCAAAATATATTCAAATAATATATATTTTTTTTTAAATGTAATATTATTTCCACAGCATTGCTATTTTACTGTATTTTTGGTCAAATAGATGCAGCCTTGGAGAGCCTAAGACTTTTTCCAAAACATTATACAAATATTACCAATCCCTCACTTTTGAATTGTGTATATTAAACTGTGTAGTTACTATATGTATAGCTAAATATACATATCCTTTAAAGCAGCATAATTATTTGACATAATGAATAATTTGATTTATTGTAAATAAAAGTATGTACTTAAAACCCAAATTTAGCCTACATTTTTCTTTAAATATCCACGTTTACCATAACAGACAAAGATCAGGGTTGTATGATATAGACGAGTGTTTATTTGCTGTCAGATCCCCTCATAGTGTGTCTTCTCACAGTACTGTCCTTTCTTCAGGCGTGACACTGTGTTTGTGTATCTGTGTGAGAGGAACTGTTGCTTCTGTGCTGTTGGTTGCCAAGTTTTAGCTTAAATGCTGTTCAAATAAAGGGGATGAGGGGGTCTTTAGGGTGTGGGGGGTTTAAAGGGTACAGTGTTTGTATTCTTCTAAGAAAGCGAGGTGTATTCTTTAGATTCAGATTATCATCTCTCCCTTTCCCTCTTCCCATCATTTATTCCTCTCTCTTTGTTTGCCATTCTTCCTCTCACCCTGCTCAGGTTAGCGCTCCACCCTGAGGTAACTCGTGGAGAAGTCCGGAGGTTGTGGACCTCTTTGTTAACCCAGCAGGATGGAACTGTGGACTTTCAACAGTTTATACGTCATTTTGGCCCATCGCCCAAATCCTGCTGTTTCCCCAATGCCAAGCACAATCCCCCCAAACGTGGAGACAATGACTGCATGCGCCTCTCTAAAACACTCAACTGTGTCTCAGATATACTAGTGGATGCTCTACGGGCCAAGGTGGGCATGTGGTGTCAAAAAACCTGTTGTAAAGTTCTTTACCTGAAAAGAGCTGAGATATATGATTGTGCTATATTTAGACAATTCTTGAACCTTTTTCTCTCTCGCTCTCAACAGGTGGAGTTGTCTGTTTCTGAGCTCTGGACTGAGTTCTCCGAAATGGATTTATCTGGAACAGGCTTTGTTAGCAGTGATGAATTTAAAGAGATTCTTATGAGTCTCTGTGTTCATCTCAGCCAGTATGAGTGCGATTTACTGGCCAGGAAGTTTGACATCAACCATGATGACAGGTAGATACACTTGCACACAAACAAACAGTATGGAGGATCAACCCTGCAAGTAGGTCAATAAATAAATCAAGACATTCATGCATAAATAATTGTTATATGATTAACTAAACGGTAACACTTTACTTGAAGCTTTTATATATGATGCATTATAAAAATGTATTTTAATGCATTTATTAAGCCTAGCATGAAAATATGTAATTCCATTACAAAGTTCAGAATATATCATCAATTATGCATATAATTATATATATATAAATATATAAAAGGCTTCAAGTAAAGTGTTACCAAACCAACAAATGGAGATAATAAGCAAATTAAACAAACAAATAAATAAAAATAATAACCATTATACAATAATAAATCTAAATGGTTTTGGAAATAAAACATTCATTCATTCATTCGATGCTTCATAAAACTGGGATTCCAGTCCCTTTTGCTGCTTCAGATATGCTTCAGATAGGTTTGTGAAACCAATAAATATAATGTATTTAATGTATAAAAACAAAACCAACAATGTTTTGTCAATTGCAAGTAAATTGCCATAAACAATTTCAGAATATGAAAGGAGTTTTTTTAGGTTTACATAATACCACACCTCATTCTTGTTTTGGTAATAATAAATCATAACTATTATATAGCCTATCAAACCTAAATATTTAGAATGCATTTAAAATATATGACTAAGATAATACATAACTCAGCATTTCATGTCCTCAAGGAATTTGTTTTTGTGTTAAAGGAATTTAATTTTGTCATAAATTTGTTGTCTTCTGTCAGTGTATCCTACACAGAATTCCTTAGGCCTTTTCTACTCCAGGGTCCAATATGGAAGCATGGGTCCAATATGGCAGCCGCTCTGCAGTCTCCCAGAGAAACTAAAGAAACTGTTACTCTGGAAACATTAAGTCGCAGGATCAGGAAAAAGGTGATGGATTGTTTATAGGTGATAATGTGTAAATGCATGTATGAATATTCATATTTTGCTTATGTTTTGTTGTTGTAGCTCCAACGTAAGGCCAGGGCTCTTAGAAAGGCCTGTGCCCGGCTGGATGGCTCCAGCACTGGGCTTCTGTCTGCAGCTGAGCTGGGTGCTGTGCTACAGCTGTGGGGAGTGTGCCAGAGCCAGGAAGAGCTGAAAAGTGTGTTCTCTACCCTTCACACCCACCCCACTGGACGCATGGATTACCGCCCGCTCCTAATGGACAAACACAGGACATCCAGTCACAACCAGCAAACCAAACACCAGCTCAGCCAAAGGAGTCAATAGGTCAGAGGTTTATAACAAATGATGGCTACATTGGCTTTATAAATTTGTAAGTTGGAGCTGTCAGTCACCAGTTCTTCACAAAGAGAGATGGAAGTTAATAATTTAACTAATCATATTAACCCTATTGGCTTCATGTAGGTGGGCACAATCAAAGTTACAATCATGCTGTAAACATTATGGTTTTGCTTTATATTAGATTTGGTTGGTTGGCATGAATTGCATTTCAAAGCTTTATACAGTAAAGTGCGTGCACGTTTTCAGCATACAAAGCAGTGCTTAATAAAATTAAGACAAATAAAAGGAATTTGTCAACTGATATGAATGTAAATGAATTTACATTGTAATAGCTCTGAACTGAATTTGCATTGAAATACATTTAGGAAGTTGACGTGGCATACTACTACATCTAAAACAAGCAAGTAAGCATGAAATTAGTACTAAACGTGACACTAAAGACATTTATAATGTTATAAAAGATTTCTATTTCAAATAAAGGCTGTTCTTTTCAACTTTCTTTTCATCAAAGAATCTTGAAAAAAAAGCAGCACAACTGTTTTCAAAATTGATAATCATGATAAGAAATGTTTCTTGAGCATCACATCAGCACATTCAAATGGTTTATGAAGGATCATGTGACACTGCAAACTGGAATAATGGCTGGAGAAAATTCAGCTTAACCGTCACAGGAATAAATTACATTTTGAAATATAGGTTTATATATTTTTAAAAAGTTATTTTAAATTGTACTAATATTTCACAATATTTCTCTTTTTATTGTATTTTTTATTAAATAATTGCCTTGTTTTGACCCCAACCTTTCTCACAGTAGTGTAAGGCTACCATTGGTGTAAATTAACTTCTAAATCCAAAAAGGTGATTTTAAAAATGGTGAAAAACTAAAAGAAAAATGACGCTATCACTGTCATACAGACTGTCGTTAATGAAATCATGTGTAGGTGGAGGAGTAATTACTTCTGCTAATGCTAATACATCTATTCGAGATCTCCAAGATGCTGCTGTAATGAACATGGCAACTAATGACTACTTCACTGCTTTTGTTCCATGTCATTTTGCTTCTTTTTGTTTGATTCATCACAGATTCCCTCATACGTCATTCTCCGGAGATTCCTTGTGCATTTTACACACATGCGCACTCTACAAAATTGGCACTGATTGTTGACATGCTATAATATATAGATTAAAATGTATATTTAACATTGAATAAATATATGGAATGTAGAGAATGTTAGGTTGCTTATTGTGCCCAGTAGCATGATACATAAGTCCACATATCATTTAAAAAGAAACTATGCTTCTAACCACAGCTCGAGAGCCATAGTTACAACCACGTAAGTTTGCAATGCTGTTTGATGCTGAATGTTCGTTGGAACTATGGTTTCGGGAAAAGCCAAATTGTTGAACTATGTTGGTAACCAGTGTTGTGGGTAACGCGTTATAAAGTAACGCGTTAGAGTACTCTAAATACCTTTTTTCGTGAAATGTGTAACTTAACGCGTTAGTTTTGTGCGTTAAGTAATCAGTAACTTCGTTATTTTAAAAAAAAAGTAATCCGTTATTTTAAGGAAAGGAAAATCCCGAATAAAATAATGTCCCCAGGATCAAGACAGTGTTTCTGCGCTTCAATACCCCACCACCCTGCAGCGAACCCGGGGAGAGGCTTTTCAGCCTCGGGAGTCTCGTTTACATGCGCTTCATTAAGGCACACGCGCGCGGTCTCTTGCTCTCTCTCCCTCTCTGCTGTGCACGCGCTATGCGGTTTGGAGCACAGTCTCTGTCTCGCGGGCGCGCTCGCTCTAGATTCCGGGAGATTTTTACTAATTCGCGGGCATCAGTGAGCCGCTATCAATATGCGGGAGACTCCCGGACCTTCCGGTAGACTTGGGATGTCTGCATTTCTATACTGAAATAATATCGGCATTATAGTTATTGATTTTTTTATTGAAATAATAGCCCATCCGCGCATCTCTACTACCCGGGCTGGGAAGGTGTGCATTTTAATTAATATGTTCTGTGATAATAAATAAATAAAACGCTATGTGGAATAGCCTATTGATGACTGTCTTTCCTGTTATTTATATCCTGCAGTGTTAATTTAGTCGGATGACTGACGTTATTCATTGCCAGGAGTCACGACTTCTAGGTGCATTTAAAGGGGGCCGTGTCTGTCAATCAAGCTGCAGCATGTGTGAGGCGCTGCAAACGGCTTTTAATTTTTGGTAATGCATGAGTACTCTAACGCGTTACTTTTATGAATAGATAACGCTGTAACGTAACTGATTACTTTTAATTGATGGTAACGTTGTAACCTAATTAACTACTTTCCAAAGTAACTATACCCAACACTGTTGGTAACAACGGAACTTGCAACCATAGTTGACCCATGATGTTTTCGGGAAACACACCCCTGTTTAGTTTAATTCTCCTTGTTTCTGTTTGCCTGAGTTTTTGTTCCTTGTTTGTTACTAGTTTGTGATTGAGTTTTGCACCTGCGCCTTGTTCTGTTGATTATCAGTCCCTGTGTATATTTAAGCCCTTAGTTCTCTCAGTTCATGGTCATCAACATCAAGGTTTCATGTGTAATGTGAATAATCTCTGTGTTTATTAAAGTCTCTTTGTATCATTAATTCTGCATCACATGTATTTTTTGAGTCTTTGGATTCTATACACAGCATCTTCTATACACAGAACCCTGAACCATTGAATAAAAACAGAGAAATGGACAAAGCAGCAGCGTTTATTGCCCTTGCAATGCCAGCTGAGTCTTACCAGGTGTTTGAGTTGGCCCCTATGTCAATCCAGGAGCTTGAGCCTAAGCCAATGTTTGTTCACTTTCTATGTGTATGGACAGTGAACCAGAGCCCACCGTAGACCTGTAGCCTGAGCCTGCAGAGTCTGACCAGGTGTGTGAGCCGGCATTAACATTAGTCTCTGAGGGAGTGCTGGTAGAGGTGGACATTGTGGAGCAGAGTTCCATCCATTCCCCTAGCCCTGATATATTTTTCCCTGTGTTAACTCCTGGACCCTCTAATCCCCACCCGCTTTCAAGCCCCGTCTCCACCACTGGTCATGTCCAGCCCAAAGTCACCTTTATCCCCGCTCGTTCGGCCTTACCAAAGTTGCCTTCGTCGCTGCTGGTTCTGCCCATCTTCAAATCTCCTTCATCGCTGCTGGTTCCACCCAAGTAGCCTCTGTCGTCATTAGTTCTGACCAGCTCCAAGTCCCCTTTGTTGCAGATCTCCGCCCAGCCTCCTTCTCCCTCCTCCTCTGCCAAAGCCATCCAGTTCCTCAGCCCCTCCTCCACTGGCTTCCTTCAGTAGCTCCGCCCAAATGCTTGGATCCGCCTTGGACTTCTAGATCTCCATGCTACGCCATGGTGTGTCGATCCGCTATCTCCACCTTAGGCCTCCATGCCCCGATTTGTTATTCTCTGAAAAATAATTTGGGATAGATCAATGAAAGCTATTATTTCCTGCATATGAACATTGTAAACAGTTCAAAAGTCAGGGTGACGAGAAAATCTCAGTCCTTTTATTTTGTTTCCAAAAATAACTGAAATAAATCCACTCAGTTGTTAAAACTCAAACTCAAAATCATAGTCCAAACGTGTAAGGTCTTTCTCTCCCAGACCCAGGTCTACTTGGCGATTATATTGTGCCTCTCCGCCAATCACTGGAATTAGAGAGCCTGTGAACCACCTTGAACTTAAAAGGCTGTGAAGCTAAATGCCAACGGGTGATCTGCGCGACGGTGTCCTATATATGAAGGAGCCACTGGAGGGGCGAACAGTGGTCCGAACAGAGAGTGAATGCCCGTCCCAGGAGGTAATAACGGAGTGTGGGGACAGCCCACCAAATAGCCAAACACTCTTTTTCAATGGTGCTGTATCTGGTCTCTCTGTTTGAGAGATTTCGACTCAGAAAGTAGCTCATCAACTTAGGGCAATGCATAACCGTCAAATTTCAACACAGCATTCACCCTTCTAAAATAAACTGAGCCGTCCGTTTTGGATACCAAAAGTCACTATGTTGTTCTTATATTACACCCAACTCTAGCATGGCCTTTAATTCATCCTGTACCACTTTTTTATTGTGTTGAGGTAAACAATAGGGACGGCTGCGCACCATTTCCCCAGGGATCATTTCAACATGGTGCGCTCTATGAGGTCTGTGCGACAGGGCAGGGGTAAAACACATCTGCAAAATCTGCTTGCAACTTGGCTAAATCAGTGAACTGCCACAGAGAACGGTGATCTTTCCCTGGGACAAGAGCGAGCGGATTGGTTTTGACAGCTGCTTCTGGTCCGAGATCTTCCTCTGCCAAAACGACCACTGCCAACTCAAGCGATGTCACCTCATTCAAGCGTTTTAAAAGATTGACATGATAAATTTGACATGAATCACCCCTGTCCGTTCATCTTACCTCATTCGCTTGTAACTTAGGACTAGACGTTGTAAGTAAGACAAGCACTTTATCTTTCGGTGTAAATTGACGCTCTTGAATGCCCATGTTGTACAGCTGACTTTGTCTGTCCTGTGCCTGGAGCAAATTCTCCATAGAGAGCTGCAACAATGTGTGGAGTTTTGCTCGAAGGTCCATGAAATACTGAATTTCACTAAGGCTATTTGAAGGCCCCTCCACCCAAGCCTCTCTAATGATGTCAAACACCCCATGAGGCTGACGACCACAGAGAAGCTTGAATGGGGAAAACCCAGTGGAGGCTTGTGGAACCTCCTGCACCGCGAACAACAGGGGCTCGAGCCATTTATCTCATATTTTGGCATCTTTTTTTATGAATTTACGAACCATACATTTCAAAGTGCGATTAAATCGTTCCACCAAGTCTATGTCTGTGGGTAATAGACGCTGGTGCGAATCGATTTAATGGCCAAAAACTTTTAGAATTCGCTTTGTGTATGTGACATAAATGGTGACCAGATTAGTGTGAATCTCTTTGGGGATTCCCTCTCTGGAAATAATCTGCCACATTCTTTTCAGAAATGGTGCATAACGGCACTGCTTCCGAATATCGTGTTGCATAATCCAATTAAACTAATGCAAAAGATGTCCGCGTGCTGAATGTTCTAATGGCCCGATGAGGTCCATACAAATTCTCTTAAAGGGGACCTATACTAATGGTTAATGGGAGCAATGCCGCTTTTGAAATGGCTGGTGCCTTAACCAGCTGACATTCAAGCCAACCGCAAACCACTGGCAGATGTTCTAGTAAATGACCGGCTAAAATAATCGGGCCATGAGACGTTAGTGTGTCTTTGCTTCCCCGAAGTCACCTGCCATGTGACTACAATGAGCCGCCTGGAAAAGCATTTCCCGACGGCGTTTTGGCAATGATAACTGGGTTCCATCTTCCTTTGTCTGGGTGTCTTGGGCCACCCGATACAACCAATCTTTTATAATAGAAAAATAGGGATAGGAGAGAGGCTGATCAGGCTGAAGTAGCTGTCCGTTGACGGTGCAGACCCAGTCATAAGCGTTTTGAGAATTTCATCACGAGATTGCTCAAGAGGAAAGTCATCTAACTCAGGCGGCATCTTCGGAGACAGTCTGCCAGAACAGTATCTACAGCCTGAGCCAAGGCTTTTCCTGTCCGTAGCCCTGTACCCCAAGAGGCATCCGCACACAAAATTCCCAATAATTGTGAAAAAGCTGGCCAATCTGTACCCAAAAATCATCCACTGATTGCCTAAGGTGGGGAATAACCGCCACCTTAATTCTATGCATTTTTACCCTAAATTGTAACTAACGGGTAGGCTATCACATCCCTGTCCACACACCTCACCTTAACCTTGCGGCTTGCATCCAACATCCCTAGCTCCATCAGGCTTTGATGAACAGAGTTATATGTACCCCTCTTAATACTCACAGGTATTTGGCACTGCCCGGCTTGATCGGGGCAGCCCACAGGGAGTTGGGGGCTCGTATCAATGTTCTCACTTTATTCGCTGGACACCGATCCTGGAAATGACCCGGTCCCCGCATCTCCAGCAGGCTGGCCCAGGCCTTCCCGCCACTCCAGCGGCAGAAGGATGACCAATAGATTGGCTCCAGCGCTCTCTGCCATGCCCCCTCATGTCCCAGATCTATTCCCCTGGAAAAATGTTCACGCTGTGGCACGTTGCTTCACGACCTGAGAACAGGAATAGGGCGGGAGAGAGAGAGCAGGATAAGAGGGAGAAAGGTTGGAGAGAGAGAGAGGTTAGGTAGGGGCTCACCTACCCCGGGGCACACCACCAGATGATCTTCAGCCAGCTGGATGGCCAGATTCAGCGATGCTGGGTGGTGGCACTGGACCCACTCGGCCATTCCACATGGCAGCCGAGCAATGAACTGCTCCAGCACTGCCAGATCGAAGACTTCCTCGATGTCACGTTTCCTGGCCATCAGCCACTTGCGGCAAGCATCCCAGAGCTATTGGGCCATCATGAAAGATCGGCCGCTGTCCCCCAGCTCCACAGACCAGAAGCACTGATGATGTCGGTCTGGAGAGTGGCCAACCCAATGAAGGATGTCCCACTTCAGATCGTTGTAGGCCAGAAGGTTCGCTACAGGTAGCTGTTGCGCTGCCACCTGTGTCTCACCGGACAGCAGCGGGATCAGGCGCACCGGCCATTAGGTGCGTGCCCACCAACATGTCTCCGCAGTCTCCTCAAAGAGGTCCACGAATGCCTCAGGGTCGTCCTGTGGACCCATCTTCACCAGCGGGACATGGGAGGTGGTAGGGCCTATGTCTGGGGCGACCTCACGGCCAAGCAAGCTCCGGATAAGCTGCCGAACTTCCTCCTGTGCCTGGGCCAGCAGACGGAAACGATATTCCTGTTCTAGTCTGAGGTCCATCAGCGCTTGATGTTGAGTCTGGTGAAGACTGGCGAGTGTCTTAATTAGCTCCGTAAGTAACGTTTTTTAAAGTGACTGCATGGTGGTGTGCCAACTTCTTCGTTGTGAGTTTCGGACACCAGTGTAAACCATTCAAAATAAAAATGACGAATATGCATTATGCTTCCTAGGACTAGATCAACAAGCGCTGTTGTTGGAGATGTCCTCTTGGGTGGGGTTGGATTGGGGGATAATCCCCTGGTGCCTCCAATACGACACATCATTAGTTGTGCACCCCAGCCTCATTGGGTGTTTCAGCCTTTTAACACAATACACCCTCACCCGAGGCTGGCCCACCACAGGCTGATCAGACCTGGGTGTCTGTCGCACGGGAGGCTTCATGAGGTCATTTGGCAGCCCATACAATCTCCTTCCGGTTCAGCCACACCCAGTGACTGCTTCTTTCGATAGCGGTTGCCAGGTCTTTGATGGTTTTCTGCTGAGCCTGTCCTCCGATTCCAACCTCCTTTAGTAGCCTTATGGTGGAACTAGCTACAAAGCCCCTGAAACCCACTTCCACTGGACGCACGTTTACCTTCCAGCCCCAGTCCTCTGCTTCGGCAGCCAAATCTGCATATCGCAACCTTTTCCTTTCAAATGCCTCATCGATGGCTTCCTCCCACGGGACTGTCAGTTCCACTATGAAGACACGTCGACAGGATTTGGACCAAAGGACCAGGTCTGGGCACAGGTTAGTCTCTGCAATTTCGGATGGGAAGGTGAGCCTCTGACTTAAGTCTACCCGCATTTCACAGTCCCGAGCTGCGTTCAGTGGGCATGAGTCTGGAGGCGATCGATTGGTCGACCGTTTCTCCCCTTCCCGGATGAAGGATGTTGGTTGCTATTACGCCCCGAGTCTAGGGAAAACTAAAACACTAAGGAGGCATAATAAATAATTGTTGGGTTGTGGAAAAGGAATCCCAGCACGCATCACTCCGGTCGATAATCAAAAACGAATGCACGAAATTGAAGAAAAGTAATATATTTATTAAAGTATAACAAGTGAAATAAAGAGCAAATCTTCAGGGTGTCCAAAAGGCCAAAATAACAAACAAAACAACTATAAAAAGAAAAAGGGACAATAAATAACCTGATCCAGTAACAAAGAAAAATACATTTATCTTACCTAACTCCCTGCCCAAAAAACAGAGATCAAACAATTTCAAAATAAACAAGGCAGGACACCCCTACCGCTCCACACTGTTGTCATGGTTAAGACATATAGAGAACGGTTAGAGGTTTCACAAAATGCCCGTTCACTTAAACTAACAGAAGAAAGAAAACACTAAGACAAAATTTGATCATCGGCCGGAGGAGGGATTCCGGAGCTCTCAACCCACGTGCGACCGAACCAAGAATGAGCTCCTCGATGAGTGTCAGCAGAGTTGTTTTAAAGACCCCGCCCCGACTGGGCGACCAATGGTGGCTTACAACCCATGATCGGAATGATTGGAGTCACCTGTTTGAAATTAGAGAAAACAAGAAAAGAAGAAAGAAACAGAGCAAATAGAAAACAAACTAACACAGGTCGTAACAGTTGCTGAAAGGTAGTCTGGGCTTCCAGGGGCATGGCGTTAACGGTTACCCTCTTACTCTCCAGTGTAGCAGCTAGGCACTTCAGCACTTGGTTGTGGCGCCAGGTGTATCTGCCTTGTGTAAGGCTGGTTTTCCAGCCCACCAGGATGTGTTTCAGGGTGGTGGGGCAAGACACTGGAGACAGGCTGGATCCTATCCAAACCCGAGATGTAGGTCACCTGTCCGTTTCTTCCTGGTGATGCACCTCCTCAACCACCAGGCGCCGCCGTTCAGCTGGAATAGCCTTCTGCCATGTGGGTGTTGTTGCTCTCAACCCTAGGCCCCCCCTGCCTTGTTGGACTTGGCCCACTATGTCCCGGTGTCTCAGAGCGGATTTTGCCTGTGCCACTGCTACACCTGGCCTCCACCTCATCCCTGTGGCTAAGGCGGGAGCAGCCCCTCTGACAAAGGGGGTTCTGTGGTTCAGCCTGTGGTGGGATTCTGTGAGGGTCATTTCAAGCCTTGCTTTAGAGCATTTGTACTCCTCCACCAGGCTTGAGATTGGCAGAGAAAGGGCTCCATTGCCGTACAGGCCTATACTGCTGAGGCATCTGGGTAGTCCAAGCCACTTTCTCACCTACACATTAAACTGCTTGGCTTTCAGGTTGCATAAAGGAACTGCTTCGGGAAAGCGTGTTTCAGCACATATGATAGTCAACATATATTGATGGTCTGTCTTGGACTTGGGCAACGGGCCCACACAATCGATGATCAGTTGTTTAAATGGCTCACACATCACAGGGATTGGTGTAAGAGGAGTGACAGGAACTCTTTGGTTCGGCTTTCCTGCGAGTTGGCAAACTTTTCAAGCTTTGCAAAAGGCAAACACAGGAGACTTTATACCAGGTCAGTAGAAGTATCTGGAAACTCGATAGTATGTATTCGTCACTCCTAGATGACAGGACATTACATGTTCTTGAGCCAGCTTCAACACATGCGTGCGATAGCCAGAAGGCAAAGCTATTTGCTGCACCACCTAACTGTTCTCAAAATTGTTGTCTGGTTTCCATGTACGCATCAGCATTCCATGATCCCAGAAATACATTACCCCACAATTAGGCGCTTGCTCAAGATCTGCAGCTTTAACACACTTAGCTAGCGTTGGGTCTTCTCTCTGCGCAGTTATCAAATGTCCTCGGCTCACTTTTAAGGGTTTTTTGACTCTGACTCAGCTCAGGCTCTGTGGTCAGCGTATACTCACATGGGGTAGTGTCAGGGACTAGAAAGGAATCAGCGAGGTCCACCACTTCCTTAAATTTTTGTGCTTGTGCACGGGTCACTGCGCATGCAGGGAATACTGAAGGATACAAAGTAACAAGGTTAGACTGCTCCTTTACACTTGGGGTATGTGTCACATTTGGAGAAACAAAAACTTCGCCACCTGCTAAACAATTTCCTATGATTAAGTCTATACCTTCTACAGGTAACTGTCTGCAGACACCCAGCTTAACAGCTCCACTGACAAGACCTGACTTTAAGTAAACCGTATGCAAAGGTACATCAGCACAGCGCATCTCAATACCTCGGACCAACACATCATATCCTTTGCTACGCTCAAGAACGAAGGATTGCACATTTCCAGTGTCTTTAAGCATGACTACTGGCTTAAACTCAGCATCAGGAAATACAGAAACCATGCCCTCTAGAAGAAATAGCTGGTAACTTTCTACATCAGCTTGGCTTAATTTTGGTAAGGACTGAGCAAGTGCTACACTCTTAGTTTTCGAACCCTTCTGCTTCCACTGGTGACAGTTCGCAACCAAATGTTCAGGGCTCAGACAGTAGAAACATTCCCGTATCTTACTATTTGCAAACTTAAATTTACGAGCACTCTTTGGGAAATGTTCTGCTCTGGGCGCGCTACATGAGGCATCACATTCAACGTATCGACTGAATGCGGCGTGGCAAATTTTGGCTGCCGTGCTGCAGCAAAAACAGTGCAATGTGTTAATACAAACTCGTCAGCCAAAACAGCAGCGTTAGACAAGCAAGTGACTTTTTGTTCGTTCAAATGAACCACCACATTCTCTGGCACACAATTCTTAAAGTCTTCTAGCTAGATTAACTCCTGCAACTGTTCCAGAGTCGTTATCTTGCTAGAGAGACACCATTTATCAAAGAGGATTTTTTTTCTCCCTTCCAAACTCTATGTAAGACTGTCAGGCTATTTTCACGTGGCGCCGAAATTTTTGCCGTTATGCTTCAGGGACAAGCTCATGCGTGCGTAAAACCGCTGCCTCGATTATGTCATAGTCGAGAGAAGATTTGATTGCCAGAGCAGAACTCAAAGCCGAAGGCTTTTCCAGTGAGGCTACACTGTAACAATAGAGCCCACATTTCTTTTCGGCCACCCAAACTTTCCTGCGACTCGCTCGAACATGACAAAGTAGGAATCTACTTCCGCTTCTCTGAACGGCAGTACTAGTTTAATATATCTACTGGGGTCAAAAGGAACGGCAGTAGATACATGGCTATGTTCTTCAGACAAAGGACTAGTTACTGTCAATGTAGGAGAGGAAATTGAGGTTTTGATACGCGGAAATTTGATATGCGGATTGGTTATACAGCAGTCAGTGAGCTTCTAAAGCCAATTTTCGCAACGTAATATCCCTATCAGCCTCCGCTTCAACGGTTCTCAATTGAATCATCTGAGCTTCACACTCCTGCTTCTTTATTTCCAGATCTAACTCCTTTAACCTACCCTAAAATAGGGTCTTGAAAAGCCATAGAGTCAGTGTCAGGTGGACCTACACTATCCACCTCTTTAGCTGCTGCGGCTTCGAGTTGCTCTACCTCCTTACCATCATCGCTTTGTCTCGGCAAAATTCCGTCGCTTACCAATTTGTCATACAACTTCTCTTTAATGACTTGTTTGGTAGCATCTTTGAAAATGACGATGTTAAAAAACTCCGCTATCTGAATAAGGGCTTTCTTTTTACAGTGATTAAAGAATTCAATAGTCAGCGCAAGAGTAAACGAGAGCAGATCAAATTCCATCTCTTAATCCCCTACTACACTCTCCTCTTCAATCAAGCAATCAAGAAAAAAAGTAGTACTCACCAAAGTAGAGTTGCTTGCAAACGAGTAACGAATCCTCAAATTAGTAACGAAGAGCTAATTGTCACAGGGAAAAATTTATGTATTGTGAAAAAGGGATCCACAATATCACACAGAAGAACGCAACGGACAAGCCCCCAATTGTTACGTTCCCTCTTCAGTCTAGTGGATTTAAAGAGGGAGTAACAAGAAAAAATATGTAACAAAATCTAACTATTTAATTCATTAATCAGTGAGAAATCTCCTTTTCCTCTATCCCATTTCTAATTACCTTTCACATTTATCCAAATGTTTGTCCAAAAGGTTTACACAACACCCTTTGATTAACACCTGGTCACAAAAGGAAACTGAAAGAGTATGCTTAATAAGTTTTTCCTTTATTAAAGGCTTAACCGATATATTTATAAAACAAACAAAGATCAGTAAGCGGTAAACAAACTTGAATAATAACCAGATCGTCAGGAGAGGGCCAGGCCAAAATAACAAACAAAACAGGAGCTTCCTAAAGTTTAAACCTAGATACATTTCCTGACACAAGAAATAAAAATAAAAGACAGTTATCTTACCTCTTTCCCTGACTAAAGAAAAAAAAACGTTTAGGAGAAAATAGTTTAGGAGTGGATCCCCCAAACAAATTGAGAGAGAGAGAGAGAGAGAGAGAGAGAGAGAGAGAGAGAGAGAGAGAGAGAGAGAGAGAGAGAGAGAGAGAGAGAGACAGACAGACACACAGACACAGAGGGAGGGGAGAAAACATCACCAGCACAACATACACACTAGATATTACGTCACGGGACGTAACATGTAGGGCGAAGTTGGTGAGCTAATAGCACAGCGTTTCGAAATGGTTTCCCATAAAGGTACGTTCACACTACAAGCGACTTTGTCGCGCCAGTGGCTGGCGGTTAGGTCGCTAGTGGGCGTTCCCGCTGCTGGTTGCCTAGTAATGTTTGTGAGTGACATTCACGGATGTTTCTCCACGTTGTAGACAACAAATCCGTTTTCTTGCCACTACAAACAAACATTTTGGAAGGAAAATTCTAAATATAAATGGAATCAGTACATAACATGCATAATATTAAAGATGAACGAGAAACTGTGAGTGATTTTTGCCATCGCGGCTATTTAATTGCAACAAACGGGCAAATACCGGTCTATATGGGTTCACGAAACCAACCAGGCTCTGAGTCAGTACTGTGAATACCACTGTTTGTACACGGAGATATATCACAACTTATAGGACAGTTTCTGACTGCTAAAATTAGCTTCTCGTTCAACTTGCCTCTGTCAGAGAGTGACGGATGATCACGCGCGCTCCACTGACTTCACTCCTATTGGTTGTCGCTCCCTAAAGTCGCTCTTCATTTGCATAAAGTTAAACAGATCTCAACTTTGTCGCGTCGCCAGACACGCCCCATCAGGTCGCCAACGGCTGCGATCGCGCTTGTCACCGGAAAACGCCCGCTCCCCATTGAAATGAATGGTAACGTGTCGCTTTGTTGCTTGTAGTGTGAACGCACCTTAAGGGTATAGCTACGCAATACGAGAGACCTTCTCGAAAGGGAACGTCTTGGTTACTATCATAACCTCAGTTCCCTGAGAAAGGGAACGAATATTGCGAAGCCTGCCGTGCTATTACGCTTGGTTCAGGTGCTTTCACTTCAGTCGATTTAAACCTGATTCCTATGGCGAAATTGTCTGCTTGTATAGCCAGAAGCCACAGCCATTCTGGTGGGCATCGGCGCGCGCGAGGCGCTCTGATTGGTTTGCGCGTCTCGCCGGCTTCGCCATAGGTTTGTGCAGTTATCGCAGCACAGCCAATGAGCGTGCTAGTCAGCTTTGCTCTGTGCTTGCTGTGCAGCTGCACTAAAATAAGGCTTCAGTATTCTCGAGAAAAGGATTTTTCCCATAAGCGTATAGCTACGCAATACGAGAGACCTTCTCGAAAGGGTAATAATATTGTCGCATGGAATCAATGTTGATGCAGTTGAAATTCTACAGCATAGCGAAGACATCTCCGATCATTATCTAGTCTCGTGTGTACTTCATTTAGCCAAGGCTGCAAAGTTGACTGTGTTACAAATATGTTAGACCTATCACTTCTACCACTAAAGATTGCTTTATTAATAATCTTCCTGATCAGTTTCATCATCTCAGAATCCCAGATAGCATAGAAGAATTCGATATTGTGACAGAAACTTGAAAGCGCAACTGGAAGAAAACAAAACTAGAGGTATTTGGCATCTCATGGAAAGAGAGCACGATTGCATACAGAGAGACCATAAAAGCTGCTAGAGCTGCTTATTTTTTAACCCTATTAGAAGAAAATAAACAAAACCCTAGGTATTTATTTGAAACAGTGGCTAAACTAACGAAAAATAAAGCTTCAAGCGCAAACATTTCCAAGCATCACAGCAGTAATGACTTTATGAACTTCTTTACTTACAAGATTGTATACTATTAGGGAGAAAATTATAACTATGCAACCGTCTACTACAGTATCGCATCAGGCAGTGCATTGTAGTCTCCCTGACGAAATTTTTTATTCATTCATTGCTATAGAGAGGAAGAATTTTCTAAACTCGTTAAATCATCTAAATTGACAACATGTATGTTAGACCCTATACCGACTAAGCTACTGAAAGAGATGCTTCCAGAGGTCATAGATCCTCTTCTTAATATCATTACATCTTTGTCATTAGTGTCACGGGTATGGTGCGGATGAAGACAGGCAGAGGCACAAAGTTCCAATTCAAGCATTTACTATAATAACTCACACAACTGATACAGGCAGACGGGTAACACATTCAATACATAGTAACATATACAAACAAGCATTAGCATAAGCATTGACCGACAACTGAAGGGTGAGAGACAGGAACTTAAATACACAGATGACAACGAGTGACGACAGGTGATGATGATGATGATTAACAAGGCTAATTAACTAAACAGGTGACGAAAATGAACTAATGAAAATGACGACAGAGAGGAAGAAAAACACTGAATGAGAAAAAACAACCTAAAAGTCCATGGACACAACAGAAAACACATTAACAATGTGACAGAACCCCCCCCTCCCCCCAGGCGCGTCCTCGCGCCGTAAAACATCCAAAGGGGTGGGAGGGTGGGCGCCCTGGAGGCTGATGGACAGGTGGCCGATCTGGAGCAGGAAGCCTCCAGGGCGGAGCAGGACGTGCAGGTGGCCAGGGCGGAGCAGGATGAGGGCGTGGCCATGGCGGAGCAGTCGGACCCTCAGGCGTCCATGGTGGTGAGGACCCTTCGAGTGGCCACGGCGGAGACGACCCCTCGGGCGGCCACGGTGGTGAGGACCCTTCGGGCGGCCATGGCGGTGAGGACCCTTCGGGCGGCCATGGCGGTGAGGACCCTTCGGGCGGCCACGGTGGTGAGGACCCTTCGGGCGGCCATGGCGGTGAGGACCCTTCGGGCGGCCATGGCGGTGAGGACCCTTCGGGCGGCCATGGCGGTGAGGACCCTTCGGGCGGCCATGGCGGTGAGGACCCTTCGGGCGGCCATGGCGGTGAGGACCCTTCGGGCGGCCATGGCGGTGAGGACCCTTCGGGCGGCCATGGCGACCGTGTCGGCAGGGCCTCCACGATCCCCTCAGAGGACTTATTGCCCCCCCCCAAAATTTTCTTGGGGAGGTCAGCACTGGACTGGACCAGCGGCGAAGAGGGCTCTGAGCTGACCGGGGCCAGCGGCGAAGGCGGTCCTGGGCTGGACGGGACCAGCGGCGAAGGCACTGGGCTGGACGGGACCGGCGGCGAAGGCTCTGGGCTGGACGGGACCAGCGGCGAAGGCTCTGGGCTGGACGGGACCAGCGGCGAAGGCTCTGGGCTGGACGGGACCAGCGGCGAAGGCTCTGGGCTGGACGGGACCAGCGGCGAAGGCTCTGGGCTGGACGGGACCAGCGGTGCAGGAAGCTCTGGGCTGGACGGGACCAGCGGTGCAGGAAGCTCTGTGCTGGGCAGCGATAAGGGCTCTGTGCTGGGCAGCGATGAGGGCTCTGTGCTGGGCAGCGATGAGGGCTCTGTGCTGGGCAGCGATGAGGGCTCTGTGCTGGGCAGCGATGAGGGCTCTGTGCTGGGCAGCGATGAGGGCTCTGTGCTGGGCAGCGATGAGAGCTCTGTGCTGGGCAGCGATGAGGGCTCTGTGCTGGGCAGCGATGAGGGCTCTGTGCTGGGCAGCGATGAGGGCTCTGTGCTGGGCAGTGATGAGGGCTCTGGCGCAGGATCAGCAGGCTCTGGCGCAGGATCAGCGGCCTCTGGCGCAGGATCAGCGGGCTCTGGCGCAGGATCAGCGGGCTCTGGCGCAGGATCAGCAGGCTCTGGCGCAGGATCAGCGGCCTCTGGCGCAGGATCAGCGGGCTCTGGCGTAGGAAGCTCTGGGCTGGACGGGACCAGCGGTGCAGGCGGCTTGGAGCTGGACGTCAACCGTCCAGGGTCGAAGAGGGACCAAAGCGGAGAATGGTGTCGGGGTCCATCTCGACCACCGCCTCTACTGCGGCCTCCACGGGTCCCGCGAAATCTGGCCAGACGGGTTCCCTCAAACGACCCTCCATGGGCAAAGGCTGGGAGATCTTGGCTCTCCTTGGCCAGGACGAAAATTTTTACCCATTCGTCCATTTTAGATTGGTCGGTCAATCTGTCACGGGTATGGTGCGGATGAAGACAGGCAGAGGCACAAAGTTCCAATTCAAGCATTTACTATAATAACTCACACAACTGATACAGGCAGACGGGTAACACATTCAATACATAGTAACATATACAAACAAGCATTAGCATAAGCATTGACCGACAACTGAAGGGTGAGAGACAGGAACTTAAATACACAGATGACAACGAGTGACGACAGGTGATGATGATGATGATTAACAAGGCTAATTAACTAAACAGGTGACGAAAATGAACTAATGAAAATGACGACAGAGAGGAAGAAAAACACTGAATGAGAAAAAACAACCTAAAAGTCCATGGACACAACAGAAAACACATTAACAATGTGACAATTAGGATACGTACCAAAAACTTTAACACTGGCTATGATTTAACCGCTTGTTAAAAAAACGCAACTTGATCCTACAGAATTAGTCAATTATACAGGCCGATCTCGAATCTACCTTTTCTGTCAAAGCTTAGATATCTACCCTTAGGCGATATCATTAGGAAGCATGGCATTAGTTTTCACTGTTATGCTGATGATACTCAGCTCTATATTTCTTCACACCCTGATGAAACTTACCAATTCACAAAATTAATGGAATGCATAGCTGATATAAAAAAAACTTAATTCTGAAAAAACAGAGATTCTAATTATTGGACAAAAAACTTCACGTAATAACCTAGAGTACTGTCTAACACTTGATGGCTGCTCTGTCAAGTCCTCGTTGTCGGTTAGGAACCTGGGTGTGCTCTTTGATAAAAAATGTGTTTTTACAGATACTAAACACGTGACTTTCAAACCTTTCATTTGAAAGTCACGTGTTTAGTATCTGTAAAACCGCATTCTTTCATCTTAAAAATATATTTAAATTACGTCATATGCTCTCAATGAAAAATGCAGAACAATTAGTTCATGGGTTCATGACATCATGGCTAGATTATTGTAATGCTACAGTATTATGGGTGGTTTCCCTGCACGCTTAATAAACAAACTACTGCTGGTCCAAAACACAGCAGCTAGAGTTCTACCAGAACCAGGAAGTATGACCATATTAGCCCGGTTCTGTCAACTCTGCATTGGCTCCCTATTAAATATTGTACACATTTTAAAATATTGCTGATTACTTACAAAGCACTAAATGGTTTACCTCCCCAGTACTTGAGTGAACTCTTAACGCATTATAGTCCTTCACGTCTATTGCGATCTCAAAATTTCGGCCAGTTGATAATATCAAAATCGATATTAAAACTTCCAATCTTTCTAACATTGTCCGGGAAGCAGACACACTCTCTCAGTTCAAATCTAGACTAAAAACACATCTCTTTGGCCTAACATACACATACCATATTATATACTTCTATAACGTAATGTTAGGCTGCATATAGATAAGCCGGAACCGGGAACACTCCCCATAAATCCTGATGTACTTGGTACATCATAAGAAGGATGGCGTCTACGCTAATATTAGTCTCTCTGTTTATCCCGAGGTTTACCGCAATCCGCCGGATTCAGGCTGTATTCGGATCTGATGAAGGACCTGCGCCTGGACACGACGACAACGCAGTCCTGAAGTGTCAACTAGTCTCTCCCCTGTGAAGGTCTCCCTCCCTTCCCTTTACCTCTGTACAGATAAAACATTGTCGGGATAATTACGGTTAGTTCATGTGGCCATGCAGAAGCGCTAAAAAAATTCTATATTATAAATTTTTTAAGGCTTGTACCTTGGAACTTTTCATGGTTTGCGTTCTCGAGACACCAGGCACTGTTTTGTGCAGATGAGCGGCCGGATCACATGAAGGGTTTTCTGTTCGAACGGTGCCGTGTTAGCGGCCCCTAAGTTAATAATTAAAGATCGTTGTGACGGAAGTGAATCAATCAAATCTAACTTTAGCTGGACAATAACTTTATTCTAGAGCTGCTGTAAAGCCAAAACAATCGCTGTTACTTGAATTTCCTATTATCACTGTAAAGCTGCTTTGAAACAATCTATATTGTTAAAAGCGCTATATAAATGAAGGTGACTTGACTTGAAAGTGTCAATCATACTGAGTGAACATAGAAATATAAAACACCATAATGACAAGATGGTGTTTTATGTGTTTTACCCTGCGGGGTCAGATGTTTAGTTTAGACAAGACCCACAGTTATCTTAACAAAATTGCTTGCGTATAAATAAAACTTTAGATGAGAAGAATTTTTTGGCTCCATTCGTTGGCATATTAAGATATTTTACATGACAATAGAATAAAACCCTGAGCCATTTTAGCTCTGCTTCATTTGTTTTGATTCATACTGTGTGATGAAGCTAAAGGACTCTAATTTTACCAGCTTTTCTCCCTCCGCTTAACACAGTGTTCCCTCTGCGGATTTAAACCAATATTGGCTTGTTGGTCACTCAGTGCTCTTTCATCGCTTTCCTCTTTCATGGCATTATCGGTTTTCCCATCTGCATGTCCTCTTTGTCTTCTCTCCCTCTTCTCTCCTCTTTTCTGCATCAACGTTTTTGGCAAACAGCTTTGTGTTATTCATCCAATCATCCGTTCATCCATCTCTCTGTCTGTTCATCCATCAATTACTCGCTCTGACAGGTGTATGACAGACAACTGAGCTTTTCATCCCAAAAGTGCTAATGTAGGTGTTTGTTGTGAGTTCTGATGCATCCATGATCCTTCTCTATATAATATACATATTCTACCATTTAAACGTGAGTGACAGTATGTTTTTATTTATTTCATTTTTTTTATTAATAATTAAGCAGGGATCCATCAAAAGTGACAGTAAAGAAATATATAAAATTAGTACAAATTACATATTTCAAATAAAGGCTGTTCTTTTGCAATTCAAATATTCCTTACGGTTTCCACAAAATATTAAGCAGCACAACTGTTTTAATAATAAGAAGAAATGTTTCTTGAGCATCAAATCAGCATATTAGAATGATTTCTGAATAATCATGTGACCTGATGACTGGAGTAATGATGCTGAAAATGCAGCTTTACCAATATAGGAATACATTAAATTTTAAAAATAAAATAGAAAAAAGTAAGTTAAAATTTTAATAATATTTTACAATATTACTGTATTTTGATCAAATAAATCCAACCTTGGTGATAGAGACTATTTATATATAGACTATATATATATTATATCTGCTTGTATACATAATATAATATAATATAATATAATATAATATAATATAAAATAATAATGTATTTGAGTCTGTGGTTGTGTCCTGCAGTCTCATGCCTAAATTCTGGCTCTCTTTTTAGGAGCTTTGATTTCATGGTTCTGATTATTTTTCTTCAGGTCCACTCAAGGATGAAGCCCAAGGAACCCAAGATTGTCTTCCTTTCAGTCCAATCACAATGAAGCAACCCCCGCCAAAGTATCACAACCTCTCCCGCCTTCTCCAGAATCCCTCTCCCTCTCTCGTCCTTTCTCTTCCCTTGGTGCTTTCTTGGAGCCATACAACTTACTTAAAGAAAGACTTAGCAGCATTGGGATGAATTCAGGATTTGAGGAGGGGTCCCAGACTTAAGTCACCTATTTGGGCTAAAATCACACCTGTCTTGTACCCATCATGATAGGACAGTATGTGCCTTTATGAACATACCTGAGTGATATTGGCTTCTGGTAGTATTTGGGGTGTCAAAAGTGTGTGAGACGGGGGTGTGGTTCACTTCTTCTGCCATTGTAGAGTCCAAAGAGAGTAAACCCTCTACAGTTAAAGAGGGAGGGATTCAAGTGCCAACATCTCAGAATCAATCAGTGTCATAGCTGACTGGAACCTGGTAAAATGATATGCAATAAGGGTAGAGTTCTTTTATTTTCCACCATGGTGGTCATCTCTCCTCTAAGCTAATCCTGACCACAGTGAACAACTGTCTGTCTGATTTGCTTAAGTCAAGTATGGAAATTACACATATTGTCTAGACAGATTCACATATCACATATATAACAGCACTGCACACGTAGCTGCTCCCCACTGCAGTATTTACAGTCAATATTCTTGTGCTTTCACAATGCTTCACTATGATATTTTCTCACAGCAGAGTTAGAAAAGGCTCAAATAAGTGCAACCATTGATAATGTCACTCCTTTAAATATTATGTCAGGCAAAAAGTTAAAATGCAGGGACAAACTGCAATGTCTCAGAAAATGCAGAAAGGATTTTAGAAAAACCCTACAGTATACATTCAGTCAGAAAGATTTATTTAAAGAAGTTCATATTTTATATAGCAATGATGCATTAAATTGACCAAAAGACACATTTATAATGTTAGAAAAGACTTATATTTTCAAATAAATGTTCTTTTGAACTTTCTATTCATCAGAAAAAAAAAGAAAAAGATTTCCACAAATATATTTAGCAGTACAACTGGTTTCAACATTGATAATAATTCAATTCAATTCAATTCAAGTTTATTTGTATAGCGCTTTTCACAATACATATTGTTTCAAAGCAGCTTTACAGAAAATGCATTTCAAAAATGTACAAACAAAAATACAGTTAGTTAATCATACATTTAGGGCATAACATATCGCCGGCGTTGGGTCGTCTCTTCACAGGCAGGGGCGTCTCTTGACAGGCGTTGGGGCATCTGAAGTCTCCATGAGAGGCTGGATACATAACTGGAGCTGACGAACTCTATTTGAGTTATCTCGGGACGCAACAAAAAAGGCAGATGGGAAATAATTAGCGTAGCTGCTGTTCATAATATGAATGCATTTGATCTGATAATAATACAAATGTTTCACTAAATCAGCATTTTAGAATGATTTATAAAGGATCATGTGGCTGCTAAAAATTTAGCTTCACCGTCACATAAATAAATTAGCCTACATTTAAAAAATATATATATATGTTATTTTTTAATTACTGTTATCAAATAAATAGGTAGTCTATACAATCCATTAAAGTGAAATGTAATGAATAGGGTTGTGTAAAATATTGAGAAATTAAAGCAATATTTTAAAAGTTGTTTTGAATTACACTATATCTTAACATAAGCTCTTAAATGTTACTATGTTCAATAACAAGTTACTTTTATCAATAATGAATTATAGGGGCACAAACGGCACTATTACGGAGTATTACGAGATTTGATTTTGAGGGAAATATTTTATTAATGTAGTAAAAGTAAGAAGGGGAATGTGTTTGTGAGATAAAGGTAACGTCACGTTTAGTCTGTTTTTGTTTTGTTTTCAAGGACTTTTAGTATGTTTCTATTTGTTTCCTGTTTCCTTTGTTTTATGTTCCTTGGTTGTCATGCCAATTCATTATGTGATTAATTAGAGCACACAGTTTGTATTTTAGTTCATTATTTTGTGGATATAATGCCTTGAGTTTATTTAGTTCATTGTCTGGTGTTGTCTGTGTTTAAATAAACACTGATACTTTGAGTCTCTCGTTTGTTTCATTTTGTTAAAGCGATGCTGCTGTTTGAACTCAAACCTTCCTCTTCATCATCCTTTGTGGATCTAATAGTGACAGGTAGAGAGGGAGAAGTTGATTTCACAAGAATGTTTGTCAACGCTTTGGGATTTCTACATTTATTACTCATACATTCTCGTCTGACCTTCATCTAACTCAAAATTATAGAGAAATACGAGCTGACTTATAGGGATAGTTCACCCAAAAATGAAGATTCTGTCATCATTTACCCACTCTTAAGTTGTTCCAAACCTGTATGAATTTCTTTCTTCTGCTGAACACAAAGGTAGATATTTTGACGAATATGGGTAACCAAACTGTTGATGGGACTCCATTGACTTCCATAGTATTTTGTTTCCATACTTTGGAAATCAATGGGGCCAATCAACTGTTTGGTTACCTCTTTTGTGTTTAGCAGAAGAAAGAAATTCAAACATGTTTGGAACAACTTAAAGGGGGAGTGATGAGAATTTTTGGGTAAACTATCCATTTAACTAATAACAGAAACATTTGTACTTTTTAAAATGATATTGGTCATTGAGCAATCATTCACAGTGCAGAAAGTAAGTGAACCTCTGTGTTACAAATCTTACGACTTCACCAAAAGCCAACTCAATATAAGTCAACTACGGAGGTGAGATTGGTGTTGTGGGTCGCACAGGTGTCCTCCCTTTAAATAAAGACATAGAAACCCTGTTATGGACAAATTGGTCTTCTGAGGAAAGATTGGTTGGTGTGAACCATGCCTCAATCCCAAAATCTTTCAGGACCATAAAAAGAATTAGGCCTACGGAGATTCAAGTAGCTGGGAAAGTCTTAAAAAGCATTAAAAACCCGGGTGTTAATGAATTCACGGTAAGATAATTGTGACTTAAATTAAGATCAGACCACATTTTATTAGTAAACAAATTTTTTTTCATAAACGTATTACTGAGACTAGCCCATATGTGTTAAAAGATCTTACATCCAGACTCCCTCACTAGAATATTTAGTATTTATCAGTTTGATTTGTTATTTGCATCCTATTTAAATATAGGTGGAAGAGACACTGGGATATAGGATGGGGGGGGGGCTGGATTTGTGTCCAAATGGATTCCCCTAAAGAGAGGCTTATTGTCAATCAAGGGGTCTCAGACCAGCAGACCATTACGCTAAGTGTTAATCTTAGAGAGTCTAGAGACAATACAGTCTAGTTACAAAGACAAATTTAGCCATGGTATCTTCATAAGAATTTGTGCATGTCACAACTGAAGTTAAGAACTCTGCAATATTTTTGTGCATTAAAGTATTTTCAAGATTTAAATAATAAAAGACATTTATATTTATTTTTTCATGATATATGAAACATGTTTTTCATGCTATATGAAACATATTTAATTACATTAGACAAAAATCTTGAACATTGTTTAATGTTTAAGCAAATAATGTCCTGTTTGCCATTATGGAAAGTTTTTTTTAAAGTAGTTGATCATAAATATTTGACATGTTATTGTAGCTGTTTATTTATTGCATTTTAATTATAGAATCTTCTTCCTCTTTTGGACTGAAAAAACTGGAAACCTAAAAAATGAATTAATTGACTTTATTCAAATAAAAGTGTTATTTAGCATTACTTAATCATCCTAAATATATATGGTTACACCAACAAAAATAAATGTAAGTGTAAGATAAAATACTGTATAGCACTTTAAAGTGGAAATTTCAGGTTTTCACCTTTTAATGAAAATTAGCTTGTTTTCTCAAAACATTACATAGTTTGAAAATTAATGTTTATACTTTTGAATACAAATATGCAATTAGACATGTTAAGATACCTTTATTAAAATCATAAAAATCACCATCTTCATTGTTCTTACCAATTATTGTTTTGGCTCTGTATTGTTTGGTTGATTCATTAAAACTCCTAAAAATCTTCTATAGGTTTGCAGTTATGTCAATGTTATCAGATATTATACAGCTGAATTTCAAAATGACTGATATTTTTTCCCCAATGAGCACACATATAGCATATAGGCCTGTTCCTCAATGAACAAGAAATTCTAACATCGCGCCAAAAGACAGAATCATATTCAAACATCTTTTATTTCATGATATAACTACATATTAAAATAAAACATGTACACATATATAAATTAAGGACATATGCAGACGTATTTACAGAGCAGCGTGTTGTGCATTGTGTAAGCTGAAGGCATTGTGGTGTGAGTGCCCGATGAAGTTCATGTAATGATGATCGAGTCCCTGAACCGGTGATAAGTATCCACTGTGCTGAGACATCGCTGGATACGCGAGCGTGGGGCTCCGCGTCGAGCTGTGCCAGGAAAAGTGTCCGGGTGGGCTCTGCTGAAACACTGACTCGGTTGGACTTGAACTCTGGTACTCCAGCTGGCACAGAAGGTCCGTGGGGTCTGGTGAGATGGTACCTAACGTGCCAAACACAGGCTCGGTTACGACTTTGGACTGCAGGAACGCGAGAATCCGTGCGTACTTGGTGTCTTTGGTCTCCATTCGCTCCACGGTGGTCAGGTAGTGAACTAGGTTCTTCATGCACTCGTGATAGCCGTAGTGAAAATAATTTGCAAACTCTGTCAGCAGTTCTCCTGAGAAAACAAAGAAACTTATTAGAAAATTCATAGAAATGTATCATGGGAGACAGAGCTTGATTTTATGTTTCTAAAATGTTATAATTTTTCTCCTGCGATGTGAACGAGAAATTGTATTTAATTTGTTCATGTTTTTACTCTAATTTGTTATTTATGATTTATTCGTGTTTCTTACCCTTTTCTCTCCCGCGCGGGAAGTCTGCGGAGTGGAGCGCGCGCAGATACTGCACCGTCATTTCCAGGATTTCTGCTTTCTCGAGTTTCCCAGAGTTCTGTTTTAATACACAGGTTTTGTTAGTCATAACATATATACATACATACATGTATACAATAAAGGCAGTCATAAGCACCTAAAATACTTAAACTCATTAAAAGTTTCAGCTGCCCACCTGTTTAGCCAACGCCATAGGAACAGTCTTTCCCAGCTCGTTTAGACATCTGTTGATTCGGTCTCTTCTTCTTTTTTCAATGACCTTGTGAGAAACAGGAGTTTTCTGTGGGAAGGGAACATAATAAGATAAAAATAAGTAAAGGGAACAAAAGTGCCATCACCGAAAACAAAATAAGCATGGTTATATTATGTGTTGGATATGTTTAACTCGATAAATAGAAAAACCAATCAACGGATAGGTAGTTACATTAATGAAATTCGGGAGGATAATCTATTCGGTCGATAAAATATAAGTTTTACTCGATTAGCAATAAGTTGTGAGTGGAGAGCAGTGCCGCGTTTTGCTTCCCTGCACGCGCGCAAAACATCTATCCGAGGCCGGGCGTCATTGAAGGAGAGCGCTTTTACATCGAATTAATATAATTAATTTCTTTAGAATGAACCACTAGCTTACATGAAATATAAGACCAGGAAAATCCAGCATTATAGCACTACAGCACTAACAGTAGACCCATCCCGAAATGGTTTAGCCTATTCTTAAAACTGCGCGTAACCAAATTGTGAAATTATTGTTTTAAGTAGGAAATATCAATATTATGCCATTCAAAAAAAAAAAAAAAAAAACCTCAATCAGTTCTTAAAAAAAAAAAAAAAAAAAAAAAAAATGTATAAACATTGAAAGAGGCCATCGTCTCCATGCATCGTCTGGCATCATGTGTGCGCCACCAAAGTGTCCACGTACCTTGCGATCCTTCATCTTTGACGCCATCGTTTGGTAAAAACTAGGACAAAAATGATAGTGAAATTGTGAAAATATTTTGTAGCTAGACTATGTACGCGCTCCTCTTTCTAGACGCTTCAGACTGAGATGAGCGGACTGGAGGCAGCCACTTATAAAGCGCTCGCGCATTCATGGCCCTAAATTATTCCATAGGATTAAAGGCGAGCTTTTGGTTAATGTGTGCACTTAGGATCAGTTAAAGAAATAGTAAAACCTGAAGCTGTGGGCTAGCGGGGGGCAGACCTATTTTGTTAATCCACGTGGCCTATCTAAAGACACGTGATGGGTAGTAGAATATTATTTGCATAGTAACAGGCCGTGCTGGATGTGGCTCGCGAGCGAGCGCAGAGAGCGCAATGAAAACAAAGCCCCTGGAGCAAGGCGTCTCTTTCTGTTCCACGTCGCGTTTCTCACACGATCGCCTGTTTATGGGTCCCAGCAAGCGATCTTAACTTCCATCCCAAGCCTGTCTCAGGTTTAAAGCCTGTCTACTGTTATTATAGTAATTAAGTAAGCACATAATAGGCTGTTCCGCCGAGTTCAGGGGAGACCTTTTGGAGACGGAGTCCCCCCGTTTGTTCGCCGCGTTTCTCACACGACTTGGTGACACGTCCATCTTTCATGGGCTACGGCCGGGTTTTTGTTTACATTCTCTAGTTTTGTTAGGGGCCTCGGCAGGTGTGGGGACCCGGCCTGGCACACGAGCGGCCCCTCCGACCATGTTAGAGACTCCAGCCGTCTTTGGCACACGAGGGTTACCCACCGCTGGATTCCCTTCAGAGGGGCTCAATTTGTATCCTATTATCCTATAAGAAAATGTCTATTGAGCGGAATGAATAGTTTCATTGGCCTAAATTTTAATAATGCAGTGAAAGAAAAGAAAAGGAGAAATAAAGAAGAATGCAGCTGGTCCTGACGCGCATTATTCTCCGTCACCTGCGCCTGGAGACCCCTATTCATTTGCCTAATTTCGGTCAACTTAACAAACTTTGGAAGAAATTATTCTGGTATTGTTGTGAAGGGTGAAGCTTTCTGATCGAATTAACAGCATGTTTTGATCCGGTAAATGTCATTAGAAAGAAAGAAACAATCGCGTATAGAGGGGTCTGGGTAACGCGCCAAGTGGCGACGCCAAAGCGCAATTCATGCCACAGGGGACTTTTGTACCCCCACATTGCTCAAGTTTGTGCCCAACAAAGGGCATTATTTTATACTTGAATACATTTCATACAACAATTGGCTGTTTTCATCAAACATATTTTCACAGCAAGGTTAACAACAGGTTTATTGTGTTCGCCCAGACTCCCAGACTCAGACTTCATGCGCCAAAACGCCTGGATCTTCTGCTTTTTTCACTGGGAACGTTTTAATCCTGAAGGTTGGCTACGCTTTAAAGTGCGATATCGTGTTGAATCGTGGAGGGAAAAATCAAAGATGTGAGGATTTTCTTTTTTTCTTTTAAAGAATTCAAGCTCTTTGGAAAGCCAAAGCAATGGAGACTTTTTAATACTATAGCGCGCAAAAGAAAAGCACCAGTGAAACAGACTAAAGCATAAAATCCCATTACTTTTTATTGTTGAATTTACCACAACATTTTATGCAAACTCTGTGGAGCCGACACAACAAAAAGTTTTAACTTGCTGTCGGATTCTGAAGTTCTGTAATGTGACCATTTTTAATCTGTTTTTGTAAACGTGTGTTGTGCATTGACGAAGAGCAATACGTCAGCGGAATTTTCTCCTATCACAATGTAATTTAATCGCCCAACATTACACAAAACAACCCAGTACAAAAAGATTAAAGTATTTTAATATCTTAAGAATAAACTGATATGCTGCATACACGTTTGTTTTGTGGAAGAAACTCTCCAAGAATTTTTTTTTGTTGAATGCACTAAGCTGGAAAACGTGAACAGAAGCATCTTTGTACGCAACAAGTTCATTCCATATTTAGTGCTGGTATTTTTATTTTCGATAAGAAGACTATAACAATAATTATATTTCTCTAATGCCTAGTTTTATTTTTACACATTCCTGATGCATTTTCTTACAAATTGCGTAAAATACGTATTACGCAAGAAAAATGTAACGTTATGTAGGCTATAGGTTATGTTAATATACATATTTAAAAAAAAATCAAAACTAATATTTATGATCATAAAAGTCCTCAATATTAGTGAGGATCATATTTCCTCAAAAAAGTGCGTAGGTTACAGTTTAAACGTTTTTATAATAATAATATTTATGACAGTCATATTTATAAGCTGCAAAACAGCTATTTGAAAGTCATCTCAATGGCAGGATTTTTTTTTTTTACTTACACAATGCTATTTAATTCTATAAAGTCATAATAATGGAAACTAAAAAATTTTAAAACTACAGTGCTACAAAACGAACTAAAATAGTTTATTTTAAAAAGTCTTTCTAAACGAGTTTGTATCGATAAAAGTCATAAACTCTCCTAATTGTCGTATCAATGTTTCATTGCTGTGGCATATAAGAGTTTAAAGCTGTCCAACCACGCTTCTGTATGGGGATCCCAGTCTTAAAGAGAGGCTACCTGAAAGCTGAACTCTGTCTGTAAGGATCTGTCCATGTGAAAGAGAATTAGAGGAGCGCAGTCATGCATGTCACCCTGATTACAGCAGTACAGTTCGCCTTATTTCCCAACCAACCTAAGACTTTTTCACAGACACACTAACCAATCTGGGCTTTTTCGGACAGGAGGGGATGCTTTCGCTTGTGTGAAGGGTTGCTAGGGCAAATCTTTTAAAGAGTGATTAAATAAGTCCTGCCCTGTGCTACTGCCTTCAAATAGTCAAAGCATCACTTTTTTTCTCCAGTGTAGCCTACTGTTTTTATTTATTTAAATAATGTATGTTATTTGTTGGTTATTTGTTTATGACCTTTCCAGAAGTTGATTTAAAAACGAACTTATTAAAAAAAAGATGCCTGGTTTATAAATAGATTGAAAGCGCCATCGTGTGGAGAGATTAACAAAAGTTAACAATAACTCGATTAACAAAATCACTTCGATTTAAAATGTCTTAATGATAATAATTTTTTTTAATTAAATCTATTAGTTACGAGTATTTATGTATTATTGATATTCGTAAGACTGTTTGGTTCAGACAAAATTTATTAGTTTAATTAGCTCTTTTTAGTTAGCTATCAGCTATTTGTAGATGCAATTCATCTGCAAGTACAGGGCATATACATGCTATAAACATTTGTCCAGTAGCACATTTGCGAGATTTGAAATTCCTACGTTGATGGGAAAAAATGTTGATCCTCCCGACGATGTGTTGTCATGCGAGAGGCGGTGACCCGTGGTGACCCCGGGCCAGAGACGCACACAATCCTTTAGCTTCGCGCGCCACCGTGAGTCTCCTCTGCATCACTTCACACGAGACACATTCAGCATTGTTCGCGCTTCACAATAGAACATCCTTAAAATGCAAAAAAAATTGTCCAAAAATACAATATAGACCTAACCACTTGATGATTTAAACATAAGAAACAGCTTTTCTTGTCTCCCCCCCCCCCCTTTCATAAATGTAGCATCTTAAAAAATAAAAATTGAATGGTGCCCTATTGCTCACTAGCACGTTATTGTCATTTACAGAAGTACAACTATGCTTCTTGAAAGAAAGAAAGAAAGAAAGAAAGAAAGAAAGAAAGAAAGCTTTTTGGTAACACTTTATTGTGTCCTTGTTACACATACTGTAGTAGTCTAATAACCAAACCCTAGTTAATTATTATTACACAGTAGCTACTTAAATGCATTATTATACTGTAACATGGACACATAAAAGAGAGTTAAAGCTTTTTGTTAGATTTCTCAGTCTATTATCAGCCCATTTTAGAGTTTTAAATATTTTACAAATGTTAGTTAGATGATTAGTGTTGGTGATCAACAAAGAGGCCTATTTACTGATGTGCAGTACACACTATAATATAGCATTAATAACTTAATAGTTAAAAATAATTACATAGCCTGGCTAATTAATAGATAATTAAAAATAAACCTCTGTCCTTTTATAACTCATTTTATTATATTTCACTTCATGGTGCACAAAAAACAGTGCTTCATTGTGTCATAGTCATTAATGAACATCGCAGTTGATCACAACAGTGCGTGTGTAAATGTTGCTTAAAAGAAATGACCAATTGCACTCGTTCTTTCAATTCATACGCGTAAAGATATGTGACGTGTGTTCTGATTGGTCGAGCGCCCAGTTTCCTATCTGAAAACAGCGCGGAGGAGAGCCATACACGCCTCTAAATAACAGCTGTGTGGACGCTATACATTCACACCATTCAGGTTTGTGCAATTCTACTTTTATCTTGGCTAGACTAATATTCATACAACTGCTCAGCCTCATCATGAATGCTCAGTTTAACACTCATTTTAAATGCACTGATTACGCCTTTGGCGATGTGTTTTTCGGCAGTGAGCTCGAGTTCGTTTTGAAGCATGAGTGCTGACGGAAAAGTCCGACTCATTTACGCGAATCGGTTCTTTTGAACGGATATTTTCAGCCACCAACACGATAATTTTTCACGGCGTAATATCCTTTCTGCGTTTCAAATTAGCAATAGGCTATAGACACATTATGTTTTTTCTTCATCTGTGTTTTCGCTATTAATTTAAACAAATGTCACTACTTAAATAATTTTAAATGCTGCTCTGTTTCGCATACGTGTCGTGTGTAATTTCATTCCCCGTTATTCCTCTTTCCCGCCAAACGCATACCATCAGCTCACTCAGTCATAATATATCGATCATGTCCATGCAGTTATTGGATTTGTTGGCTCGAATACCGCTCTGACAGATTTTGTCCGTTCAGATTGATTTTGTGAACCGGATCAGCGATTCGTTGAAAAGATCCGATTCAAAAGAACGAATCATTCACGAATTTGACATAGCAACGCATGAGCGCTGAAAGCTCTTCCACCTTTGCCAGTTAGTGAGCAACAGAAAGACCAGAAAATATGAAAACGGTCTTAGGTTATTGTCTTATCACAACACGCATTTCTTTCGTTGCCTACTCCTCTGGCAGAGAAGGCTGAAGTTAAGCGGAGGATCTGTGATGTGAAGACAAAGAGAGGGGCGGACGCTTGTCGGAGTCTCGCGCGCTCTATTGTTAGTTAATTAGCTAATTCAGAACAGAATCGGATAAAGAGACAATGCAGCCCTTGTCCACGACATGTTGTGGCATCACTCCTTGTCGTTTAACCTCCCATTTGCTTATCCAGATCACTGGCCATCACAAATTAGATGGCATCCTAAAAATAGCCACAATTCTATGACAAATTAGGGGTTAACTTAACCCTTTACCTTATTTCATGAGCAAACCTTAAACATAAACATACAATTTATTTGATGCAAAAAAAGTGTTGACTTGGTCCATGAAAGATTTTTTGTAAACATCCAACTAGAGATTGGTGCAACAGGTCTGCTGAAAGACCTCTTAACACTTATCATTTGGCCTCATAGGGCTGAAAGATGCACTTATTTTTTTTACCTTAACCTCCTCGGAATAATTATATTTGTCATTTATTAAACTTTACTTAATTCGACAGATTTGCATGAAAAATCTTAAAGATATATTGTTAATTTTTATTTTTATACTGTAAGAGACAGTATAAAAGACAGTACTTGTCTGCATATGCGTTTAGATAAGAGATGACTATCATTCTCATGTCGGTAAACTCATTTCTTTTTTTTGGTGCAAAACAGAAAGTTGTGTGTGAATATTGTGATTGAGAATGAGATTTTCAGCTTGTAAACAGATTATGAACAGCAGACACGCTCAGGACTCAAGAGATTGGAATGTTTGCAATTTTGGCTGTCTAGCAGGAGGCTGATTTCATTTCCTTTTGTTTTTCTCTTATTCATGCAGACAGTTTGTTCTGCATCTTCAGGTTTTTTGGGTCAACTTAAGTTACATCACTTTTCTCAAGGTTGAGGTTGCATCAAACTTCTTGTATATTGATAGTTTGACCATTTTTCCAGAATCTGTTATAATATTTTGCTGCAGGTATTGAAGTACAAGGTGAGTCACTGGTGAACAATCCACCAAGGATGGTACTGGTAGCCCTACCCCAAAATAACAGCTGTTGCTGTGGTTTGTTACCAATACAAATGTTTTGTCATCTCTGTTAAGATTTTCGACTTAGAACAGATAAGAGAGCCTGTCTCAAATTTCAGATCTTCCGAAATTGATATCCGTTTCCGAGTCTTTCCTCTCACAAAAAACAAAATGGCCCTCTGGCCGTCTAACGTGGCGTGTATTATGTGCTGCTCCAAAACATGTTATAGAATGCTTTAGGTGTGGTTCAGCTGGATAAAGTTAAAACATGACAAAGCAAGCCAATTTTAGGCCATAATAGACTAGAGTTCTAGTTTATGAAAGATTAAGTTATAATAGGACATTCAAATTAAAGGTCCTTAAACAGGCATAATAAGTAGAAAAACAGGTCACACTTTATATTAAGTTATTACATGGCTTGATTGAATTCTAATGTAGAATGCGGTCTGTTATTTCTTGATAACAGACCGCTGCTAAGTATAACACACCGTTGCCATGAAAAACAGAGTGTTGCCATGGACACGGTGTTCTTTAGCGGAAGCAATACAATCGTTTTTAAATCAATAAACTCCTTTTTAAATCAATATTTTGTGTCAAATTATTGATTTATTTGGTAGGTAGCCATGTAATAAGCGGGATAATGTAGAGCGAGGCGGTTATTATAAATCCTCCGCCTTACGTCGGGGTCCTAAAAAGCCTGTCGGGGTTGTATTTGCTATAACAACCGCCTCGCTCTACATTATCCCTTACTTAACTACTAGGTTAATGTACTAACAATAAACACCAACAAGACTGAATTGACTGTAATTATTACACGTTGTTCTGGAAATTTTCACATTTACTGCTAATGAATTTGATCGTATAGGTTCAGGAGGGTTATGATAAGGATTATAGGGGTAATAGTTAGGTTTTGGGGTAAGGGTTGGGTTAGGGGTAAAGTGTAATGTTAATAAAATGCACTTTAAATGGTATTACAATGCATTAACATATTGTATTAAATGGTTAAGTAGTTTAGGCCACCTAATATAAAGTGTGACTGCAAACCACATGGCATTGCAAGCACACTCTGTGTCAAGTGTTCTTTTTTAAAATAAATGTTGGAAGCTAATGTGAATGCTGTTTCACATAACTAATAAATAACAGCTCTATTAAATATACAGCGCAGTATTAGCTATTAGAATTAAACATGAATGGACATCAGAAGGTATGTTGAAAGAAACTGAAATGTATCATTTCTCATATATTTGCTCAATCAGCCTGATTTTTTAAAAAGGTTTAAAAGGGGGGCATGACCAAAAAAAATAATACAAATACAATTTGAGAACCACTGCCTTGAATGTAGGTCACCTGCTGCGATACCCTGACAGACTGTGGAAAATAGGAAATATATTTGACAATATGTATATATTTTTTACCACAGTGCTTGGTCCAAATATAATCTCTGAATCTGAATAGGCCACTGATGGAGTTATGCCGTTATGAGGGTTAGGCATATTCAGGGCTGTACTGTATGCATACGTTTACCTCAGTAGCACGCATGGTTGTGTAAAGTGAGAATTTGTTGTGTGCTTGTTTGTGTGTGAGGTTAACGGTATAGTTTTTTTATAAACACTTGTTGTTTGTACTGGTTGAAACTCTCTTCACATCCTGATAACAAGTAATAAAAGTGGTCTAAATATATATATTTTTTACAAATATCTTCTGTGGAAGTTTCCAGACCAAAAAATGTTCTTCCAATCATTGCATTCGGTCCGATATAACCATAATTACAAGTGACGTTTACAACCTGTGACGTTATACACAGAGCTGTTCGCGTCCTCAGACTCGGATTTTTGCGTTTCTATGTCAACACCGTCAACACTGAAATGATCTGCAGCAGTCAGGTGGTACAAGTAAGAGCTCTTTAAGTTGTTTACGTTCATTATTATAATGACCTTTATGTGCTTTGAGACATGAGATCATTTAACACTGTCTCTCGTCTCGTGGAGCTTTGCAGAATCTGCTGTGTGTGTTCATGTGTTTTGGAGGTGGTGTGGCTTTGTAGAGCGCTCTGAAGGGAGGGTGGGATCTAATGCTTTCAAAGCTAACTTGTTATTGTTTGGCCCAACAGTGGAAAAGTGGCTTATGGTGCGATGATGTACTACTATGTCGATGTCTTGCTTTGATGGCATATGCAAATACATTTGCCCTTGTGACGCCACAAGTCCCTCTAAGTATCAAAACGGGCTGTTTTTGGATCTTGCTTAAATAAATGCTTTGTTTATGAGTAGGACGTTTTACGTTCTGAATCCTGCAGATTGTTTTAATGGTACAAATACCTCTTATATGTTAAAAGATCAAGGCAAATTTAATTTCTCATGTCATGACCCCTTTAAAGGTTTGATTAGGTTTGTGCATGTTATGTGTAATGTAGAACAGTTGTTTGTTCTGCCTTCTCTCTCTCTTTTTCCATTGGCTTCCATGTGACAACAGAACTTTCCCAGCCTCCAAAATGATAAATAAAGCTTTGTGTGTGTCTGTGTGTGTTTGTTTGTGAACACTCTTTAATATCTCAGTTGTTTCTCTCATTCTTATTCAAGATTAAATAGATAGCAAGTTTGCAGAACCTTTGGTTGAGTTTCCTGAGAAAATGAAGGTCTCAGTTTGTATCTATTTGTATTTATCCTGTCTGTCTGTCTGTCTCACTCTTTCTCTCTTTCTCTCAGTGGGCTGATTGTAAGTGTAGCTCTGTCATTGGTTTGTGCTCTTTGCGGCCCAAGTATGGAGAGAGGTTAGCTTTCAGTTCGAGAACAAGCTCTGCCAGACCTGCCATGTGATTTTCCCATCTGTGTGCCAGATACACACACAGCTGCTTTCCCCTCTCACAAGTCTCATGTTGGCATATAAATGCATAGTATATAGTACATCTTTTACCACTTTTCATGTTTACACTTACTGTGCATTACCACACAAACATTTAAATCTTCAACGGCACTTACACAAATTCTGGGCACTATTGAAAAGCCGATAATTACTAATGTTATGGCCAATAAAAAAAAAAAAACACACTAAAACCTAAATTAATTTTAAATTAATGCTTTCAAAAGTGTTTAAAAGTGAATGCAGCATCACAGTTTAATATCCAATGCCAACTGTTTCAGCCGTTACCAATTATATTGTTATAATGTTATAATTATATATAAACTCTAATATCATCTAATAATGGAGCTGATGTATTGTGTATCCCTAGATACTTTAAAAATTAAATAATAGATCAACCCCCCTCCCCCCCTTACATTACAGTATTGTTTTTTTTTTATATGCTAATGCGAATTCAGAGCTTTCGTGTTATTAAAATAATGTCCCAATGCAAAACATAGTTTTTTATGTTAACACTGATGTTGGAAAGTCTTATTGGCGATTTTTTTTTTTTTACTTGTTTTGATTTTTGATGTGAAATGTGACCATGTTCTTGACAGCGACATGTTCTGTGAGATTTGTGAGAGCTTATTTTCTGGCACATGTGGAATGTCTTCCTTATTTTTTCTATTTATCTTGTTGAATTACTGTATTGTGTTTGAGTACAAAGTGTTTGAGTTTCCACACATCTCTTGTTCTCGTATTACAGAGCAGATCTGCTGCACTACTATCAGCTACTGTGCTGTTCAGCAAGAATCTCACACACATACGTACATGGCAATGTCAGCTCTCACGTCTTTGGATTGGATTTGTGTGCTTATGTTTCCGAGATAAGAACAGCAACAGTACGCTTTGTATTGATGTAGTGGGATGCCAGTATCTCCATGTGGTTTGAAGCATTTTAAAAGACTCGCTCACGCACAACACAAGCATACACGACTGCATGCTAAAACAGCCTACAGGGCATAAATACTTGAGCCAACAGCTAAAAAAAACATTCGTGCTGCATCGAGGAGTGGGAGACGCTTAAGAAAAAGAAAAGTAGAAAACGAGGGGAAATTCAGTGACAGTGTATAGTGAAAGATTGCTAGAGAGCGTGAGAGAAAAAGAGAGCGGCCCACGTGGTGGTATTGCTGTCCGTGAGGGTCATTCTGCTATTCATAGTTTCCTTCAGCACTGCTTAGGTCAGTTTAACTGCAACAACAGACACACGCTGAAAGCGTCCCTTAAAAAAAAATATATAAATATTTGAATACAGCTACGGTATTACTCACACGAAAAAACCTAACTAGAGCTGCACTCACTGTAAGTATTATTTTTTTTTTTTTTGTCGTTCAGTTTTGATTCCATTATAAAAGTGGCTTTATGTCAAGCTGTGTGTGTTTTTACCTGTGCTGTGCTACTTTGGATATAGGACTGTCCCTATAGAAGTAAGGTAAATGTGGGAAAAACTTGGGGGCATCCTCAATTGGAAAATCAATTAATAAATAACACTAATAGTCACAATATGTCCTCAGTAATGTGTGTGTACTTCACATACTCCTGGGTAAGTTCAAGGTCAGGGGCACTGGGCTTTTAGTAGAGTGGAACAGAGAGAAAGTTTTTACCTTGAGAAATATATATATATATATATATATATATATATATATATATATATATATATATATATATATATATATATATATATATATATATATATATATATATATATAGTATATATTATATGAGTGTAACAGTGTGAAACCCTATACCTAACCCTACACTAACAAAGACTTTTGAGGTGAAGATCCACCATATTATCGACAACACATTAACAGTGCTGTTCACAGACTTTATCACTCATTTTCACCCTCTGCATGAAGATGAAGTGGTTTCAGAGATATTATCAGGCATCAGCTGGCTAACACCTCACAGATGCAGGGAAGTTGTCAGCCTTTAGTGAAGGTTTTCATCTTTAGTGTGAGAGCATGGAAGTCAAGTCAAGCTGCAGAAGTTTCTAGGGTCTCCGCTGAATGAAGGGCCCTTACTACTGTCGGTAATTCTAGTCCACTTCCATGAGGAGGGTCTGTACAGAGAAACACTGCTGAAGGCTATAGTCTGATGCAGCTGAAATATTTATTTGAAATATATATAAAAAAATTGAATAGCCCTATTTTCTACTCATATTGAGCTGTCATGAAACAAACCAGAGACATACAGGTATAAAATGAAAGATTGTGACTGTCTTTCTCAGCTGAGATGAGTTCACTGATTATTATGAACTGGGATAAAACCTATGGATAAAACAGGTGTGTGTGAGTGTATGTATAGGGATGCACTATTCAGAGGAATTCACTTGTGTTTGTGTCACATACTTTTCCAAGACTTGGATTGGAGGTCCAAACGCAGCTTTATTTGGGTAATCCAAAATTGTAATTCAAATAACAGACGAGATCAAAAACACAGGGCAAACAATCTAAACCACAACTGAGTCCACAATCAAATCACAGGCAAACAGGGAATCCAGGAAACCAGGCAGATGATCGAAACCATAACACGGGAAGCCAAAGAGAGAGTGCTCAGAATTGCCATGTGACACAAACAAGACTTCACAAAGAATGGCAGAAAACGTGTTTTCTTTGCCAATCACTTTAATGCCAATCACAATCATTTTAATAAGGGCCAGCACGTCACAAATCTACACAAAAATAATGTCAAATATTCATCATAAATATGACCAAATGTTACATGCACTTCAATCTGATTTTCAAATGACAATTAAAAGTGCATTTCAAAATACACCAGTATCTGTTTTGTTTTTCCATAACCACTTTGTGTGTCCTCCCTCTGTGTTTTTTCCTTTCAGACTTGAGAAAGCTGAATTGGCAGAGCAATGCAGGCCCAGGATCTGATCCGACACCTGCGGATGCCTGAGCTGGATGACTTGAGGCAGTATGTGCGCAGTTTACCCACCAACACCCTCATGGGCATGGGCGCATTCGCTGCCATCACCACATACTGGCTGGCCACCCGTCCCAAAGCCCTTAAACCACCCTGTGACCTCGCCATGCAGTCCGTGGAGGTAGCGGTAAGTGTGAAAACGCTTCCACAAATGTAATTTTATAACTAGGGGTAGGGGTTAAATGACTTCAGATTTTTTTAAACCAACATTTATGTGATAAAAGTCGAGTCGGACTAGTCGCTGATGACGTCATTAATGAACAAATAAGCCTGAACCTCGAGCTGAGACTAGAAAGCGGGTTGCCTTGTGCACAGCTATGGCATACTGTATTACACAGCACTGCCCACAAGGCTATTGCTCCAACATAACAGCTTATTTTTATCAGCTATTTTGTATTTACCGGTATGCGGAACCGATAAAAAAAATTCTGTATTATACATTTTTCAAGGCTTGTACCTTGAAACTTATTTCATGGTTTGCGTTCTCGAGACACCAGGCACCGTTCTAAATCAGATACAGATAAAGTAGCACAGTAAAGATTACATTGAATGCATTAGTGAGAGAGCGTTTGTGTGTGAATTTATTCTACCGTGCAGGGTTTCTCTAGTGAAGCTGTTTTAGTATGGAGGACCAAACCTGCAGAAATGAAAAATTAATAAATGAATAAATAAATAAACAATTAAATATGCAAAGAATTTAAAAAAATATATATATTTATTTATGTATAATCCATTATTATTATCCATTATTATTTATTTATGCATTAAGCCCATTTATTTCCACTTTTATTTATTTTCACATTTATTTATTTATTTATGTATATATATATATATATATATATATATATATATATATGTCTACATTTATTTATTTATACATTTATTGCTGTGTATGCTAATGAGGGGGGCGTGTGGCGTGAGGCCACAGTGACCCCTTGTGGTGTGACCAAACAATACGCACGAGGTTTGTGGACGTGACTTTACAGGTCACACAGGAAATAAATGACTTAGAGATGGGCAATATGGCCAAAATCTTATATCACGATTTATGTCCTTTAATATCACCCTAACTGTATGTAGCTACATAGGTTTACCATACATAGGCCTACTCTTTATTCCGGACATGGCCGTAAAACATCAGCAGGTCGGGATTTCTAAAATGTCTGGGCACACATGAACAGAATCAGCTGATAACAGAAACTTTGACACGGAAGCCCGTCAAATTATCCACTATTAACCACATTTTATGCCATGCATTGTAGATCTATTCACAGAAGCTAACTGCATTTTTAATGTATCTTCCAAAAACAATGTTGACAGCAACAAACTTTTCCATAAAGAGGTGATATTTCCGCTATAAATTGATTTCCTGGGACATTTTTTAAAACCTTATTAAATAGTAGGCTATATGCATCATCATGTAGCCTATACGTTCTTAAGTTTAACTGATCAATTCAGTAAATAATGCACTACTATAGGGCTGTTACTCAATTATTTAAATTTATAATTTTTTTAATTCATTTATTTATTTTCTCTTCCTTGCCTTTCATGGTTTCATTGTAAAATTGTTAATAGCCTATTGTTTGTTCAATACCTATTTTGTATGTTAATTGGTTTATTTCTCTCTCTCCAAAAAAAAAAAGTCTTCTGCCACCTCGCAAACAACAAAACCAAATTGATAAATAAAAGCCCCAATTAAAAATGGTGTAAAAAAAGCCTATGTATGTGATAATGTAATTACTATCACACGGAAACAGTGTTGAAAAATAGTTTTTCTTTCTTTTTTGCTGTTTCTTCAGAAAAAGGAAAAAAGTTCCAAACTCCACTGAACCGCTGCGTAAAAACACGTGGCGTTTTCTTACTGAACGAATCATTAGCCTATTTGAACGAATCTTCTGAATTAATGATTGAACTCACTCGTTAAGACTGTGGCTTGGCACCACCTACTGGCGGTTTTAGTTTTACATTTAAACGTATAATTTCATCGATTCTATCATTTCATACTTCAATATTCAAAATGTTATATTAAAAAATGAATCATAACATTATTTATGCAATTATAATTGCAGTGTAAATGCATCCATGGCTCCTCTGCATTAACAGTCTGTGTAAATAATATGTAAATATCTAAATCCACCACGGTTATAAGAAGGTCTCCTCACCATCATAGCTTGCGAAACTTGTAACGCATTAAAATAAACACGTTTTCGGTCAGAGACCTTGAAATGCATTCTAGAGTCAAGTCTATGTCTCTCAGCTCGAGATGCAATATTTTAGTGATTATTTGCTCCCTTTAAAAGTGGATCAGCAGTCCAGACTGTGGCTTCCTCTGGTTAACCCCGCATAGGAAGAGGTCACCAGCTGCATGTCACACAACTCTGCATGTATGAGCTGTCTTAGGTTGCCAATCTGTGTTCTCAGACATACAGTACTGTACATTTAAATGTATCTTAGTGCTCAAAATATGTGCTGTGTTTTCTTGGAATCATGCATTGTGGTTTCTATAATAACCATGTCTAATTCCTGTCTGTAGAAGAAAAGGTTTAATATACACTTCCGTTCTAATATAATGTTTTTATTCAGCTAGAATGCATTAAATCGATCAAAAGCGACTAACACAATTAATTAAAAAAAAATTTGATGAACATGAAAAATCATGAAAACAAAACTCAGTTTGTTTTCATGCCAAGAGTTCAAAGATAGCATCCATTCAATTATTTTAGAAAAAAAGGTCTGAAAATGTTTTAAATACAAAGAAAAAAATAATAGATTCACCATTTGTGATGTGGCACCGAGCTATAATGCACATACGTGTTCTTTTTGTGTTTCTTAGAGGTTGAATTCATTTCAAAATCTGCCAAACTTCCAATACTACTTCTGAATAGGATGTCTACTTCATAAATTGTATGAAAATTGTAAAAATAATGGTTCAGATCACTCAAACATATGGAAATGGAGGCGCCTGAAAATCTTACTGAAAAGCTTATTTTTTGAGATATCAACCTAAAATTTGAAACACAACTTGGTCAGATTTTTGGCATTGATTTTTTTGTTGTTGCATTTTTAGAGTCCACCAGGTTTTGAAAATATGTATTTTTTTTTTAAAATATGAAAAATATATATTTTTAACATTGTACATTTTCATAAACTCAAACTTCTATAACTTTTTCTATAAATGTAATTCACTTAATGTAATACAAAAATCTGGACCAAACAAGACCAATCTTACATCTATATTCCAAAGCATTCTTGAATTACAACCATTTAAGTTCGGAATGTGCATTTTCATGTCTATTAAAAAAGGGGGGTGCCGCTTAAAGGGATAGTTCACTTTAAAATGAAAATTCTGTCATCATATACTCACCCTCAGGTTGTTTCAAACCTGTATGAATTTCTTTCTTCTGCTGAACACAAAGGAAGATATTTTGAAAAATGTCAGTAACAAAACAGTTACCAGGTCCCATTGACTTCCATAGTATTTTTTTTCCTACTATGGAAGTCAATGGGACCTGGTAACTGTTTGGTTACTGACATTTTTCAAAATATCTTCCTTTGGTGTTCAGCAGAAGAAAGAAATTCACACAGGTTTGAAACAACTTGAGGGTGAGTATATGATGACAGAATTTTCATTTTAAAGTGAACTATCCCTTTAAGGGGTTAAAAAAAAAACTAGCCCAAAACTTTTGAATGGTAGTGTGTGTGTGTTGAAAACATTGGAACCTACAGCTGGTTTTGGAATGGCCTTTTCATCACATTCCTGCTTTTTCCTCCCACTTCACAACCTGTCCTCATATGCTGAGCAGTTTTGTGTGTATGTACACGTGCACAGACTGTAACGTTGCCTTAGATGTTTTTTAAGTGTGTTAAAGCCTCTTTCACCCAGACGAGTGTAATTATAAACGTATGTCCTTGATCTCTGTCTCTGTCTTTGGCTGAAGAAGAAAACAGAGGTTCTTGTATTCTCACCATTTCTTGTATGTTTGCTATGGTAACTGAAATGTGTTGGCAACAGATATAGAGTCAGTCAGATCCACTGCGCAACGACCATCTGTAAAGTCTTTTAGTGTGAAGTCTTCCTTCCTTCTGCTGTTAATGGCCTGGTCCTTTTGTTTTATCAAACCCTAAAGCAGTGAAAGATTCGGTGACCTTTACATTTCTGTGAGTCTCATTTTCTTGCTTATTTTGACATGTTAATGCTACATTGTTTATGCATAAAGGACATTAGCATTTAGTTCTGGTCCTCAAATTTCAAATGCACTGGGATGATTCACTGTTCATTTTACTCTGTTTGTTTCCGTTCATGCTGTTCCAGAGTATCTATCTGTTGTGGAAACTAAGCTGGAGCGGATTTGTAATGAGTTTTGATTTGATTTTCTGGGACAGAACTACATCATAGTTCATTCGTTTTGTTTTTTCAGGGTAGTGAATATGCTCGTCGGTCTATCCTATTGGACAGTGACACATGCATGACATACTACTATAAAGACGCTCGGACAATGTATGAGTTTTTCTTACGAGGACTAAGAGTATCAAGTAAGTCAAGTGGTCATTTAAACAGACATTAAAATCAACTAAATGAATAGTTCACCTAGAGCTGCACGATTAATCGTTAAAAGATTGCGATCTATATACATTATTCCAAAATGTCAATGATTAGGCTGTGTCTATTAAACCTTTAACAAGTACGATCACAGCGAACAATTAAATCTGTGTGCGTACTGCTGCTGACCCAGAGAGAGCAATTATCATCATATATAGATATGAAACAGCTTCACAAACAGTCTTTTCAACCAAACAGTATCATTATTTTTTTTCTGGAAGTAGTGGAATAAAGTTTATTGGATATAAACACTGATGTCTACTCTAGCGATCAAAATAGAGTAAATTACACATTTTTAAGTAGCTTGACACTTCAGATAAAGATTTATCAATAACATTGTTACACCAGTAGGTGGCGACAAGTGAATGTTAAAACATTTATTTGTCTTTGAATCATTCATTCAAAAGATTTGTTCAAAAATGCTGATCCATCCAGTAATGAAACAAGTTTTTATAAGCGAGTCATTGAATCATTCATTATTATGAATTCAGAATAATTAAATATTTTTTTAAATATACTGTGTTGTTTAGTTGTCTATTCAAAAATAAAAAATATCCAGAATCGTGCAGCTCTAAGCCTACAGATTTGTCATCATGTTTGAGATCTTTACATTTTTGTGATTTCATTTTCTATAGATAATGGTCCTTGTTTGGGATCACGAAAAGCGAGCAAGCAATATAAATGGCTGTCGTATAAAGAGGTAAGATTTCTGTAGTCTGCTGTGTGATTTTTACATCAGAACTGGTTTAGCATTTTATTTCTTAGATGTTCATGGATTCCTCTCTTGTTTATATTTGATCAGATATGGCTGTACAATTGAATAAGTTATGTATTTTTGTATGATGTTTGTTTCGTAGGTAGCAGACAGGGCCGAGTTTGCAGGTTCAGCGTTACTCCACAGAGGTCACAGTCAATCGGGAGACAAATACATTGGGATCTTTGCACAGAACAGGCCAGAGGTATTCAGATCCTATTAGAGCTATCTGCCTCAGACAGTTTGATTGTAAAATGGACTGATGTGGGCTGTAGGCCAATAATCACGTATATGAAAGTAAACTAAACAATAGGATAACTTCTAAAGACACTTTTTGTCTATTCAGTGCTTTACTTGTTTGCCACAATAATGTAATAACAACATTTTTGGTCCCACTTTATATTGTGTCTTACTCTTTAACTACTTTTTACCAACATTTAAATTACTCATTTGATACAGTGCACTTATGTACATTTACGTTGTACTTATATTATTATAATGCATTTTCCCTTCCCTTTTACTAAACCTGTCCTAAACTTACCCGTATCCCACCTCAATAGCTGTAAAAGTGTCTTGCAATACAACTTCAACAAAATAATTAAATTGTACTTATTTTTTGATGTAAGTACATAATAGTTTGACACCTGATATAAAGTGTGACCAAATTTTTTAATTTCTCAGCAATATTAATATATACGATTTTATTAATTAATTTACATTAATTGAAGGTTGATTGACAGACCTAATTTATTGCTTCGCTTATTGTACAGCAAGTTTGGCAACACTTCCTAATCCTGTTTTATTCTATATTTATTCTGTTTAAGATGATATTATTTGTGCATAAGTATGTGTATTCCACAACTGATTAAATTGCTTGTACATTAGTGGACGATTTCTGAGCTGGCATGTTACACATATTCACTGGTGGCAGTGCCACTGTATGACACACTGGGTACAGAGGCCATCAGCTACATCATTGACAAAGGTGAGCAAGTTTTATCATATCTTCCCCTTCAATTTAATTTTATTTCTGCAAATAAATACTTGAAAACCTTTTTATTTTTTATTTTTATTCAGACTTAAAATGTCCTATTCCTATTACGGAAAAGCATTTTGTTCACTGAAAAGTAACTAAAACACTATTAACTACATCCTATTTATTAAAATTACATTTAAAAATAATAATAATAATAATTTAAAGGCACAATATGTAAGATCTTTGGATTAAAATATCCAAAAACCACTAAAACAATATATATTTTGTTGACTTGTGTACTTACATTATCGTAAATGTTCCCAACAATGTTTAAATCCAGAGATCAGTTGTTTTCTTGATTTACCGCAAGTAACATGTTTGTACCATGCCTCAGAGACAACACTATTTTCTCAAGTGGCTAACACAGTATTATCAGAAAGAGCTTTATTTGTAGTAACAGTAATACAGCATTTTATACAGTACATTTTAAAATTAACTGCATACCATTTAGGAACACAAGTCATCCCACTAATATCCATCTTACTGCGGTGTGCAACAAGTATCTCATACCAGCCAGCAAGCAAGTCAGATAAAGTGAACTGTAATTCAGCATTTGCGACTATTTCTTCAGAATAAAATAATGTGAATTTAAGTGATCAAACATAACTGTAACAAATCTCAAATTCAGGGATGAAGGAGGTGGGCAATAAACAACTTTAATTGTAACTTTAATAATAAAATATGCATAAACAACAAAGAGAAAAGAGCGGCAGTGAACGATATAAGCAAAAACAGCAGCGTAAAATGTCCTGGGCTCTCGGCCCTTCCCTGGTTCATACCACAGTAACATTAATACAACTTTAATACATTGGGCCCTATTTTAACGATCTGAAACGCAAGTGTCAAAGCGCAAGTAACTTTGTGGGCGGATCCCGGCACTGTTGCTATTTTCCCGGCGGGATAAATGCCTCTTGCGCCTGGGGCAAATCTAAAAGGGGTTGGTCTGAAGTAGCTTCATTATTCATAGTTGTGGTTTGGGCGTAACGTGAAATAAACCAATCAGAGCGTCCTCTCACATTCCCTTTAAGAGCAGGCGCGCTTGTTCCATGGCGGATTGATATTATAACGGCGGATTTGCCAGCGCACGCCAGGAGCGGTTCACAGCCGAGGAGACCAACATTCTCGTCAGGGCCGTAAAACACAGAGAAGTGACATTGGGGATGATGGTAGAAACCCTCCCAAATTAGCTTCGGTTAAACAGGCGTATAATTTGGGTAAATGTGTAGCCTAATCTAGATTATTTTTTTTTTCAATCTAGATAGATCTTTTTCACATCTTCACGGACACAACAATGATTTCCCTCGTGTTAATATTTTTCCTTGTAATAATGTATGATTTGCAAAAAGGAAAACTGCTGCGAACAGTGTAGGCGCGTTCTTCACACGCTACATAATGGCCAAGCACGCGCCCTTAAAATACCATATCACTAACGCGCAACGCGCCACTGTCTGTTTTTTTCCTGGTCAGTGGCGCAATTGCTTTCTAAAACTGGAAAATAGCACCAGGGAACTTTTGCGCCGGAACACGCCTCCTCTTTGCGCTGAACCGCCCCCGCGAGCGCAAGTTCATTCCCTAATTTACCAACGTGCGTCTGTGGAGGGAAAAGTCCGCTGTGCGCGGGTGCAAAATAGGAATGATACATGCGTCGGTGTTCAAAGTCAATTGCACTGGGTGCAAGATAGGGCCCATTAGCTCACCCATGAACATGATTTCTGCCTGAGTCCCATCGGATTGCTTTCCATCGGCTGTGGTGGTGATGACGGCAACTCCAATGAATTGTGCTCATTCACGGCGTCATCAACCTACGCCTTTGTTAATGTTTTGAAAAAGCGACCCCTAGCGGCAAAACTTGCATACTGTGCCTTTAATTTTTCATTAATTAACAGAACTATTTTTAATTTTATTTGAAGATTTGAATGAAGATGAAAAATCGTGTTGACATTGTGATGTGTTGTCGGAATTGTGTAAATTTGTTGTGGGTAACAGAGCTTTTGTTGTAGCCTCCATCTCCACTGTGATCTGTGATCTTGCGGAAAAGGCTCGCCTGATCTTGGACTGTGTGTCTGGCCGGAAGCACAGCGTCACAACCATAGTGATCATGGAGACCTTTGACAGTGAGCTGACTGCACAAGCACAACAGAACGGCATTGAGGTTTTGAGTCTCAAGGAGCTGGAGGTTTGTGTTTGACACACACACACACACACACACACACACACACACACGCTAAACAGTGATCCCATTAATCTTGTATTTGCACTAAATGAAGTCTTTCTTTTGGCAGGCTATTGGCAAAGTCAACCACAAGACTCCCATTGTGAGTAAAACTGAGGACTGTATTGATTAACATGAATAATGAATAGTTTTATTTGATTGCTTTATTATTATTATTTTTTACTTCATAATTTAATGATTGCTTAGTATTGATTTTTTTTGTCAAGGCTCCTAAACCAGAGGACCTGGCACTGATTTGCTTCACAAGTGGAACTACAGGTATGCATTTATATATTTCAATCATAACAACTATGTGTAGATTTAGCATGTTATTGAATAAGGCAATGTTAATGTATTTGGTCTTGGCGGACTAGATCTGCTACACTGCTGCTGTTGCAGAGCAAGTATGGACTTGATACTGCTAATAGATACACAGACACGCTGCTGTGAGCATGTAAGATATTCTGCGGCAGCTGTTGCATAAGTAAACATGCATAAATCCCGTAGCAGATCTAGACAGGTGGAGGTGGAGGGATTCAGATTAACTCGAATAGCGCTGCAGGACTAGCTCACAGCAACCACTGAACCAGACTATTTAAATGTTGAGCAAGCAATCTCATTGGCCGCACGATCAGCAGAGGCCAATCAGCTTGTCCCATGCGGTAATTATGTGATTGCTTGTAGATTGCATGTAAATGGACCTATCAGCCCTCTAGAATTTAATGTTTGAACTAGATATTTATGTATTGTATTTAAGTATTTAATTGTTATTAATCTCAAACAAAATGAATTATTTTGTAGTTAACACGTCAATGCTTTCCAATGAAAAAATAATATGCTCAAATGTGGTTTCAATCATTGAGTATTCATTGATGAACAAAGCAAACTTATTTCCTTTTTCGTTTACATGTTGCTTCAAAGTCATATTTTGGCATTTTGTAGGGCTCCAATCTGGAGAATAAATGTAACTGATTTCTTTGCCGACAGGAAATCCAAAGGGAGCAATGCTTACACATAGAAACGTTGTTTCCAATTGTTCTGCTTTCATTAAAGTTACACAGGTAAGAGAGATTTTTTCGCTTCTTTATCCTTTAAAATTCATTGTGCTGAAGTCTTTCTTTGAGAAAAAGATTTTAAAAAAGCCAAAAATTAGATTTAAATGTCAGATTAAATTTTTAGGAGCCTGTTTCCTTTTTTTTTTTTGTCAGTTAACTGTTAAAGGTCCCATGACATGGGGTTATTATATTATTTTATAATGTTTCCTGGGTTTCCCTTATAATGTTAGTATGTTTTTTAGATAAAAAATAGTCATAATTTAGAAACAAAAGGCATTTTTCCTAGCCCAGTTTTAGCCTCTGATTTGAACGCTCTGTTTGAAGGGGCGTGTCTGCTGTGAGATTCAGTGTAACCGGCCACTGCTGTGATTGGCTGACATGCTTGCATATGAAATAGCTACTTATTACATGTGAAACTCTCGAATACTTTTACTACAGTTATTATACGTTTTTACTATTACAGCTATCGAGATTAACAAATCGTCAGAAGTTTTTAAAGTATTTAGATCTATTCCCATCACATAAAATGTTGCCGTGATGAGCATTGCGCAGATGAGTATGTTATTGATCGCGAGAATGAAGATCTTATCATTGCAACGCAGTTTCTGCACTCTCTCTAATGCTTTCACCAATGCAAACACGATGATGTAAATACAGTAAGAGCGATCATGTGCAGTGTAACGTGCGTCATTGATTTCATAACGAGTTTGGCTAGTGTCCAGATAAACTCGATCGCGCTGTGTCCATGAGAAAATGAGCTAGGAAGTAGGAACGCGTGCGCGCGATTCCTACAAAGATTGTTCTTTGATCGCTTTCTGTATATAATTTATTCACAATTTAAATATGATTATTTTCATCCTACTAAAAGAAACGATGTGAAGTTTATATTTTAGTCACTGGCTTGACTTACTGATGCATAAACAGTATTGAACGATTTGAGAGAAAGATTACCTGTCTGAACTTGAACAATTACACATCAGAAAGTGTTGCTTAGTAGCTCGATCGATTTATTTTCAGACTTTCGTCGAAGCCACCTCTATGACCCAAGTTGAGGAAACAGTCGTCGGTGAAATGTTTGCCGCAGACATGCAAAACTTTGGGGAGTTGTGTCGGCGCATTTCCAGAGAAAATGAAATGAATCCACTGGTTCTTCTGGGGCTTGGATGAAGGAACTAAAAAAAGGCTTCGGTGTTCATTTGTACATCCAATTATTGAGCAATTATTATGCTTCACTCGCTCAAAAGCCATGATATCTCCCATGGACAAACTAAAATCGCACGCACGCGTTCCTACTTCCTAGCTCATTTTCTCATGCGGGAAATATTCTCTGGGCGGGCAAAGCAGAGAAAGGGGAGGTAACATTTCCTCCGTATGACGTCATACGGAGGAGATTCAAGATCAGCCCGATTGAGCGTCCACTTTCTCAAAGGCAGAGAAAGATAGCAAAAGCTCGATTTACACCGATTGAAATTTCTAGAAATTTGGGGACCATATAAAGGCTAGGGGAACTCATATTAATGTTAAAAAACCTCAAAAAGTGAAAATTTCATGTCATGGGACCTTTAAAGAAATGTTTTCTTTCTGTCTCTGTTATGCTAACCTTTTCTTGTGCCTAATTTCCTCATTTAATTGTCTGGTTCCTGTTTCTACCTCCCTCATGATTTGTATGTTGATGTGTTTGTGTGTGTGTGTGTGTGTGTGTGTGTGTGTGTGTGTGTGTGTGGTTAGGGGTTGCTGAAACTGGGTCCTCAAGATGTACTCGTCTCCTTCTTACCACTAGCACATATGTTTGAAAGAGTAGTTGAGGTATGCTGGATTTCACACTGCACGTGTGTGTGTTTTTGTGTTTTACAGGTGCATTGCATGCTTGACCAGACAGACATTCACATTTCTTACCTACCACTAGCACACATGTTTGAGAGAGTGGTTGAGGTATGCATTATGCATGCACACAGTAATTCAACAAATCGTTTAATACATTAAATGAATAAGTTAGGGATGGTTTGGCTAAATATATGATACTATGATTTATTTACTCTACAATTGGCACATATTTTACATATTGTGGTTGCCAAAAGTAATTTCCGGCCTAGGTATATTAGGCCGGAATTCTTCCTTGATCCTAGATTCTAGATTCTTCATCTTCACCCTTTATCCTAATACAGTATTATGAAAAATGTGTTGTTTTATGCTTGGAGTAAATTATTTTATTAGTGAGAATGCAATGAAACACGCCAAATAGTGTTACCATAATTTCTGGCCAGGCTGACATAAAAAAAAAACATAAAAAAAAATGAACACATGCAAAAGCAAGAGAGAACCAACAAAACATAAATAACGGATTATGTTGTAGTCAATGTATGCTTTTTTTCCTGTGAGCTTTTTGATTTTATATGCATTTTTTTGCATAGTAAAATAAAACCTGTAGCTGTAGTGTTCCTTCTTGCCCCCAATAAAATTGTCAGATAAATACCTTAACCAAGTTTAGTGTTTTGCTATTCCCTTATATTAAAAAAATTAAAAATTATATAAAATATTTTCTTAATATATCAAACTTTTAGTGATACTAAAAACCAATATCTCCTCTGGACATCACTTTTGGCCACTACTATATATATATATATATATATATATATATATATATATATATATATATATATATATATATATATATATATATATATAGTGCTTAGCATAAGTAAACACATCCATGCTAAAGTTGTCTAAAAAGAGGGAAAAAAAATCATCTTTTGGAAATTGATCTTAATGCCTTAATACAAAATAAAATGGAAAACTCCAACTTTATTTGTGAATAAATAATGTATCGTAAATAAATGAATGTTCTTCCTTAAAATACAGGGTGCATAAGTCAGGACACCCTGTTAGAGCAACACCAAGGAAGTCTTTTCCAAAATCGTTTCAGTGGTTCATCAAGTCGTAATACAAAATAAATAAAGGCACTTCTGGATTCGCTTTGCGGTCCTATATCTGCTATAACCACACTATGTAAGATTGCCAGATCGGGTCGCGTTTCTGTAGTTCTAATGAGACATAAGAAAACTACGAATTTGACTTGCTTTACATAAAGCATTACAATTAGTCATTATTTAGTTTTTCTTCGTTTCTGATGTCGCAATACATCATACTTTCATAAAATCATGTATCATACTTTACTTTGTCTGTGGACATCGTTCATTCCAAAGCCGGTGCTGGATAAACAGCGAGCCTGCGTGCGACAGTAGGCTAAATTATTTATTTGGAATTGTTATGGACAATTCCGCTTCCAACCTGTAGGGCGACCGCAGAGGAAAAGTTCCTTGGTGTTGCTTTAAATTCACATAGAGGCAGGCAGATTTTTATTTTTAAAGGTCAGTTATTTCATGGATCCAGGATACTATGCATCCTGATAAAGTTCCCTTGGCCTTTAAAACTAAAATAGCCCCACATCATCACATACCCTTCACCATACCTAGAGATTGGCATGGGGTACTTTCCATAAGATCATCTCTCAATGCAAATCAAACCAGCTATTAGGCTAACTGAAATAAAACCATGCCAACCTCTATGTATGGAGAAGGGTATGTGATGATGTGGGGCTATTTTAATTCCAAAGGCCAAGGGAACTTTATCAGGATGCACCCTGTATTTAAAGGAAGAACATTTATTTATTTACAATACATTATTAATTCACAAAGAAAATTGGTGTCCTTAAAGGATGGAGTTTTCCTCATTTTTTAAATTAAGGCATTAAGATAAATTTCCAAAAGATGATTTTTTTATTTCTCTTTTTAGTCAACTTTAGCATGGGTGTGTTCAATTTTGCTAAGCACTGTATGGATATACTGTATATAAAAATGAATCTACATTATATTCTTGTTGAATAATTGTGTTTGTTGTATGTGTATAGGGTGTGCTTCTGGTCCACGGGGGCAGGATTGGATATTTTCAGGGTGACATCCGTCTGCTGATGGATGATTTGAAGACTCTTAAGCCCACTGTATTTCCTGTAGTGCCCAGACTACTCAACCGCATGTTTGATAAGGTACTTCTGTTTAGTTATACACACATAAACTGTTAGCGTCTTTGTTTAAATATGCCTAAAAATCTTTGCTCATTATACATTTATCTTTGTTTGCGTTAAGATCTTCGGACAGGCGAACACTCCTCTCAGGAGATGGCTGCTGGATTTTGCCACTAGCAGAAAAGAGGCGGAGCTAAGAAGCGGAGTTGTGAGGACGGACAGCATGTGGGATAAACTGATCTTCAGCAAAGTGCAGGTGACCAGATGAAAAGGAGAAAGAGAGAAACAGTGTGTTAGTGCCCAGGGACAGAACCTATAAAGACTCTGTTGCCTGGCAACCCACAAATTCAAAAACACTCCGCATCCAACTGTCCAACATTTATAAAGCAAAAAAAAGCAAGAGAAATCATGTCACATCTAAAGGCCCATTCACTCCAAGGACGAGAACTATAATGATAACTGAAGTTTCTAATTATATGAGAATAGGGTAGTCCAGACAACAGCTATAACAAAAATGACAAAGCGAAATTATGTTGTTGGAATAATTTTCAGATTTTTGTTTATCAGCTGATAAAAAAAACGATAAAAGCATTGACAGCCAATCAGAATCCACCCAACTTTAAAGCTTTAAAGTGGGCTCATGCACTTGAAACAACAGAGAGCAGCACACTCATTTAATGAACAGAATGTTATCGTCGGTTGGTGTGGGTGCTAAAAACTAAAAAGTTAACTTAATATTAAAAACTTATAAAATATTTCAAAATATAAATATTATAAAACGTAATATTTTTATGAAAACGGTGATAAAAAATTTCTTCAGGATTTTTTGATTTATAGGACGCTCAAAAATAATTTATTCGAAATAGATTTTTTTCGTAAGAATGTAAAAGCCTTTACTCTTACTTTTGATAAATTTATTGCATCTTTGCTGAATAAAATAATAACAAATGTGTATATATATATATATATATATATATATATATATATAATTTTTATATATATATATATATATATATATATATATATATATATTTTTTTTTTTTTTTTTTATAATTACCGAACAAACCTTTGAACAGTAGTGTATAAAGTTGAAATTGTGAGAAACTAATTCACAATTGGGAGATTTAAAGTCTCAATTATGATAGTTGCAATTAGCAATTGGCTTTTTATTGATTGATTGATTGATTGATTGATTGATTGATTGATTGATTGATTGATTGATTGATTGATTGATTGATTGATCGATTGATCGATTGATCGATTGATCGATCGTTTTTCAGGCCTCCATAGAAACTCTGCTTCTGCTCCGCTCTGGTGCTGGTGAAAGAAACCTTGCTCCGAGTGATCCTGGAGTGCGAAACAGAGTCACTCCTACATTTAAATACAAGTTTTAGTTTGTTTTTCAACAACACAGTACACCAATAATAAATACAATTATGCCAATCGTGTACTACAGCACATATAAACTGAACTTGCCCAAAACTCTCACTTAGATTATAAAAAATTATTATAATTTGATTAGAGATTATGATGTCTCTAAAATCTCTTTTGTAACTAAACTAAATATGAACTATGAACCTACAGGCCAGTCTGGGTGGGCGCGTGAGGCTAATGATCACAGGAGCTGCTCCCGTCTCTCCCACCGTCCTCACCTTCCTGCGAGCAGCGCTGGGCTGCCAGGTACACACACACACACACGGACACACACACACGGACACACACACACACACACACACGCACTTCTGTTCTCATGCTATCAGTTCCCACATCTCATTTATTTAAAGTCACTGTTTTTGTGTGTTGCTTATGTTGTAGTTTTATGAGGGTTATGGGCAGACAGAGTGTACCGCAGGCTGCACAATGTCACTTCCTGGAGACTGGACAGCAGGTAACACATGCAAATCTCACACTAACACATATAACACACAGATACACCTGTTTTAATGAATAAACAGCCTGTGCTGTAACACAAACTCTCTTTGTCTCTTGCACTCAGGTCATGTGGGAGCGCCTCTGCCCTGTAATTTCGTTAAGTTAATGGATTTGGCTGAAATGAATTATTTTGCAGCCAACGGAGAGGGAGAGGTAGGTCACCAGTTAAAATGTGGAATTTTAAAGGAATGTTCTTGGTTTAATACAAGTTAAGTGGTCCCACTTTATATTAGGTGTCTTTAATGTAAAATGCATATACATGTACACATGTAAACAATAAGTGCATTGTATAAAATATTAATTTAAATGTTATTATATAGTTAAATACACTTAATATAAAGTGGTTTTAATTAAGCTTTGTTGACAGCTTTTGTGGCATAATGTTAATAATGAAATGATTAATATATAAAATCATTTAGGGCACATTTACACGACAGCGATATGCTTAAAACGGAGACGTTTTTCCTTTGAGTTTTCCGCGTACAGACGACACCATTGTGAAAACGATCCCTATTCACACGGATCCGCGAAAACGACTAAAACACTGTATTCTGCTGCCAGGCCATTAGATGGCGATGAAACACGATAGACTGAACACGTAATACGCATGTGCATGATGTCATCGTCTTCAGAGATTTGCGTTTTTGTTGTTTACACGGATACTGTTTTAAAATATGTGCACTTTGAAACCCATTTTTAAAAGTTTGCATTTTCAGGCACTCAAAACACCGTTGTCGTGTAAACGAATGGGCAAAAAAAAAAAAAAAAAAAAAAAAAAGTGTTTTGTTTATAACGGTGTCGTGTAAACAGCCCCTTAGACTCCTCCCTCATTTATGAATGAAATATTAACAGATGGAATGTCTAACTCCCAATATTTTTCACTTTAGTCATGACAAAAGCAAAGCGAAAATTATCATTTAAACCTACTTTTTTATTTATACAATTTTTCAGTGGCACAATGTACCTCCCAGTTTACTGGCTGTATGTGTGTGTGTGTCCACCACAGGTGTGTGTGAAAGGACCAAATGTGTTTCAAGGTTACCTGAAGGACCCAGAGCGAACTTTAGAAGCCGTTGATAAAGACGGCTGGCTGCAGACCGGAGACATCGGCAAATGGCTACCGGTGAATTCTACATTCTCTCTCAGCACTTCTGCTCCTTATTTACTTTTTAGTCTCCCAGTTCACTTCTAATTTAATCAACATCCTGATTTCTGTGAATTTTACCCTTGTTTCAGTGAATCTGATTAATTTTAAATATAACTGACATCAACCCAGTTACTGACTCACCATATTTAGTATTTATTTTACCCCAAGACCACTTTGTTAATAACAAATATGTCATTTGCATTTACACTACATTCAAAAGTTTGGGATTTGTAAGAATTTAGTCTCTTCTAATCACCCGGGTTACATTTTATTTTTTCCAAAAATATAGTAAAAACAGTAATGTTGTGAAAATATTATTACAATTTAAACTGTTTCTGTTTACAGGAATTTAAATATTGATTTCAAAATGTAATTTATTTTTGTGATAGTGAATCTGAATTTTTAGCATCATTACTTCAGTGTCACGTGATCCTTCAGGAATAATTCTAATATGCTGATTTGATGCTCAAGAAACATTTCTTATTATTATCAATGTTCTGAGTTTTTTATATTATGAGTTCTGAATGCAAATGACTGTTGAATGCAAATTCTGAAACTAGTTCTTGATAGGAGTTATTGTGAACCAGATATGTACACAGTTCTGCACGTGTGTTCACTGAAACTCACACTTGCAACTTCACCAGGTTGCATTAATAATAATTGTAGAGAATTAAAGCATATCACTTATGCATAATCTTCCCGTATTGTTGCAAAGTTTTTGATATTTTGAAGTTAATACTTGCCTTTTAAGCCAATAGAAGCCTCCACTTTGTGACATGCATTCATTTTATGGTCCATCATTATTTCTTCCTTACTTAATTAGTGAAGCTGAGTATTTCTTGTTTTAGAATGGAACTCTGAAGATTATAGACAGGAAGAAACACATCTTTAAACTGGCTCAAGGTGAATACATCGCTCCAGAGAAGATTGAGAACATCTACATGCGTAGTGACCCTGTGGCCCAGGTCTTTGTACATGGAGACAGTCTACAGGTGAGAAACACACACACAGCAGTGAATCAGAGGATATGCTATAAATGAGAGTAAACCCATTCTGGTACTCTTTGCAGGCATGCTTAGTGGGTATTGTGGTTCCTGATCCAGACTTTCTGCCAGGATGGGCAAAGAAAAGAGGCATTGAGGGCTCCTACACTGAAATGTGCAAATGCAAGGTAAACCACTTACATTTAAAGGCACAATATGTAAGTATTCGCTGCCAGAGGTCGCATTTTCAAAACAATAACAAAGGCGAAGCATGATGGCGCTATGAAGGAGAATGGGACGATGGGAGATGTCCAGAGATGTATGGAATTCACGAATCATGTACACGGATGATTCGTTTTTATATTACCTGTACGTTTGACCACACTGTTTTATGTCATCGTAATGAATTAGCTGAATTTTGAATGGGCTGTAATGTTTGAATGGCCTGTGCCAACCCTGAAGACCTGACGCCTGATATTGTGTTTAAACAGGAACTGAAAAATGCCATCCTAGAGGACATCATTCGGCTAGGGAAAGAAGCCGGACTGAAGTCTTTTGAACAGGTGAATCTAACAAACACAATTCCTGATAGTTTCAACTCTGCCACTTATCACATTTTTACACAATTTATCAGTTTTGAAGCTTAATATTTTTTTTTTTAATGTGAATAAATACTGCTCCAGATATCAAAATACAAAAGTTATTGCGCAAGGGTTTTCAACCAGGGTCCGTGTAACCCCTGTGGTCCGTTAACTTTAAAAAAATATTGTTTTTGAAAATATTCTACATAGCCTATTTCAAAAATGTATTTCTAGATATGTAGAATTTAACTGATAATTATTATTTAATTTGTTATTAAATAATACTTGTAATAAAAACTTTAATGTTATTGATTTTATTGCTTTTATACTGCATAAAACGACTATTTTTTATAAACAACATTAATAAACATTATTACATTATGCAAAACTAGTGATGACCCGTTTTTAAATCAACTTTTTTTTCTTTTTTTCGGCAGAATAAAAGGAAGTAATCATCTTAAAAATAATGTTAAACTCTCTGTTGGACAATAACTTTTAATTGTAAATTATTATTATTATTATTACTAATAATATAATATAATATTTGTAATTTTTTGTTAATAATACATATTATTGTGTATATAATATATTATAGTATGATATGTTTTATATTTTAGATAAATATAGTTTGATTAGTATTAGTAGTATTAATAAATTATTAATGTTTACTATATGTTACCTATACTATTAAATATTGTTAACATTATTTTAAAATTATTATTCATGACTATTAATTATAATAATATTATTATTTAAGTGACTCATGTTATATTTATATTGTGTAATGTCCTTACAGCCAACTTGGACATCTTTGCACCCATAAAAACACGTAATGTTTCATATGCACAGTCAGCCCCCTGGTATAATGGTGACTTGCGTATACAGAAGGCTATATGTCGGAAATTAGAGCGAAAATGGCGTCACTCTGGTTTAAATGTGTTCCACCAGGCCTGGATAGATTGCTTGTCAAACTACAGAGTAGCCATTGGAACTGCAAGATCTGCCTATTTCTCAAACATTATTGATAATAATCATAGCAATCCCAGGAAGCTCTTTCATACAATTAATAGTCTGCTTAAAGCAAATAGTATCAGTTTTCTGACTTCATCTGACTGGCTGTGCAATGAGTTTCTCAAATCTTTCAGTGAAAATTTACAATATTCGCACAAATATCCATTCCTTGCAGTCTGTCGATCTTACAGTTAATACTCCTAGGTTCTCTGGCATTCCTTTATCCAAATTTACTTTGCTACAACCTGAGATGCTCTGCAACCAGGTTTCTAGTATGAAAGCTACCACTTGTATACTTGATCCCGTGCCTGGTGGCCTGTTTAAATCCTGCTTTGGTCCTTTATGTCCCTCAGTCCTTGCTATAATAAATGACTCTTTGTCAACTGGGGAGGTGCCAGCAGCACTTAAAACTGCTGCGGTTACTCCCGTTTTAAAAAAGCAAAATTCTGATGTGAGTAATCTGTTAAATTATCGGCCAATCTCAAATCTATCGTTTCTGTCTAAAATCCTGGAGGGTGTGGTTGCAGCTCAATTAAACAAACACTTAATCGAAAATAAACTATTTGAGCCACATCAATCAGGATTTCGAAAATTACATAGCACTGAGACTGCGTTGGTGAAAGTCGCTAATGACTTACTAATTGCCTCCGACTCCGGCTCTCGACACTATTGACCATGCCCTACTACTCAATCGCCTCGAACATGTATTTGGCTTGTCAGAGACTGTTCTTGACTGGTTTACTATCTGGGGTCAGGGCCAGGGACCATATAACCCCGGTCTTGGAGTCCCTGCACTGGCTACCTGTTAGGTACCGTATTGATTTTAAAATCCTTTTGCTGGCCTATAAATCTCTGCACAATCTGGCACCTCAGTATTTGACTAATTTATTAATCCCCATACACACCACGTCGCAATCTGCGCTCCTCACAGAGTGGTCTTTTGGTTGTTCCGAAGACACGGCTTCATACGTGGGGTGACAGAGCATTTTCCGTCTATGCTCCTAAGCTCTGGAATTCTCTCCCGGCCAACATCAGGGAAGCAAATACACTAGTGACTTTTAAGTCTTGTCTTAAAACTCTTTATTTTAGGATTGCTTTTACCTGAACTTGATTTTATGTGTTTTATTTTTTATTTTCTCTTGTATTTTCATTGTGTTTATTCAATTGCTGTTATGCTTGTCTGTAAAGCGCTTTGAGAAAGCTACTTTTAAAGGCGCTATACAAAATAAATATATTATTATTATTATTACTACTGTGAAATGTAAGCATTTTTATACTAGTTGGTTGAGAGTTTAGATGGAGGGTTCCTTGTCAGAAAAGGTTGACAACCCCTGTACAAGAATGACAAAAGAGTGTATTCTTTGATCTAATCTGTGTGTTAGGTGAGAGACATTGCCCTGCACGTGGAGATGTTCTCTGTTCAGAATGGACTCCTCACACCAACACTGAAAGCGAAGAGAACCGAGCTGAGAAGCCACTTCAGGGAGCAGACTGACCAGCTCTATGCCAAAATCAAAATGTGAACACTGAGAGTGACTGAACTAGAACACCCCAAAACACGCATACTTGCAATGTGTTGATGATTATGAAGGAGGTGCTCCAGTTCTGTCATGTCATTGCATCAGGACCACTGCAGATGTTGCTACTCTTGGACTCACTGAAGCCTAATTTCTACCACTTGGAGGTGTCAGCGTCGTCTCTCAAAAGAGGTGAAGGACGGCCCCTCCAGCGAAGCACATACCGGACATGTCATGAGCTCTGCTGTTCATCTGTGATGACAATTCAAGAAAACTGGAAGTGAACCACCCCAATGCCTTAGGCCAGTGAATGCCTTGAGTCTAATAATCCAGAACACACGCAAGATCATACAAAACAAAATGACAGGCTGATACTCCTATGCCAAAAACGTGATGACAGGTTTCTGATTGGTGAACCATGTGCAGATATTTTCAACAAAACCTATTTAAAATATAGTGATTTCCAATACACTTATGTACCGTAAATGGATATTTCATTCACAATGCTTATTATTTAAATGTAGGATCCTTATTGTGTCACAGTGCTTCTGTTATGATAAACCATGTGTTTGACTCAGACTCATATTTCCATATCTGAATAAATGATTTCCACTGAAATTGAGAAAATGACATCAAAAACTGGTTGTGGTTGATGCTCAGATTCCACTAACAGCCCTTTAAAATCTCGGCCCATCTCAAATGTGCCTCTCTCACGGAGATTAAAGCTTGTATATAGGTTATCTATTTATGTTTGTAGCTCTTTTCATGTATTCTGGTTCATGTAAATTGTGCAAAAGTTTATTTGTAGCATGTGAGTGTGAGAGAAATAAATTGATGGCATTGACTTTTAATAGTGTTTGTTTTCTTTAACCTGGTTCCTATTCATTCTTTTTGATACAGACCTCAGTGTCTGTATTTAGCAAATGTGAGTGTACTGTTGCACAATAGACTTGGTAATACATTTCCTCATTGGGAATTATTCATCAAACATCAGTATATTATATTATTGCATCTATTTGCAGGTGTTTGTAGTAATGTAATTACTGAAGCATAACTACATTTCTGGTTCACAGACAGTGGGAATGATCTTGCATGAGAATGAGTGAGAAGAGCAATTCATTTTGAGTTTGATTTATATAGGTGATGGTCATAAAATTAGAATATCATCAAAAAGTAGATTTATTTCAAGAATTCAACTTAACAGGTGAAACTAATATATTATATAGACTCGTTACATGCAAAGTGAGATATTTCAAGCCTTTATTTGTTATAATTTTGATGATTTTGGCTTACAGCTTCAAGAAAATTAGAACATTACATGAAATCACACAGTAATTACACAGTAATACCATGGTCATTGAACCAGGTTTTGATTCTTTTGGCAGTGTGGGCAGGTGCAAATCCTGAAAAATGAAGGAAGCATGAAGTGCTCTGAAAATGTCCTGGTAGACGCCTTCGTTGACTCTGGATTTATTAATAAAGCACAGTGGACCAAAGTCCTCTTTTCTGATGAGAGACAATTTTGGATCTCATTTGGAAACCAGGGTCCCAGAGTCTGAAGGAAGAGAGGAGAGGCACAGAATCCACATTGCTTGAAGTCCAGTGTAAAGTTTCCACAGTCTGTGTTGGTTTGGGGTGCCATGTCATCGGCTGGAGTTGGTCCACTGCTGTCCACTCAACGCAGCCGTCTACCAGGACATTTTCAGAGCACTTCATGCTTCCTTCAGCAGACAAGCTTTATGGAGATGCTGACTTCATTTTCCAGCAGGATTTGCACCTGCCCACACTGCCAAAAGAACCAAAACGTGCTTCAATGTTCAATTTTCTGGGATTTTGATTTCGTGGGTTTCATAAGCTGTAAGCCATAATCATCAAAAGTATCACAAATAAAGGCTTGAAATATCTCACTTTGCATGCAATGAGTCTATATAATATATTATATTTCACCTGTTAAGCTGAATTCTTGAAATAAATCAACTTTTTGATGATATTCTAATTTTATGACCAGCACCTGTATATATATATATATATATATATATATATATATATATATATATATATATATATATATACCGGTATAAGAAAATGAAATATTAACACTGTACTTTTGAAAAGACAAATATGAAAGGTTTTCTCAATATTTCTTTCATTGGTGCTATTTTATATATATATATATATATGAAATAATAATATGGGGTAAAATATTCTATGATTACAATACAAAGTGTAGATAAAGGTCTATAGCTTGCTACTAAGAGACTAAAGCAAATGACTAATTATTTTCATGAATGAAACTGAAAAGACAATGAGGCGCACCCACCCGCAATGAGGTCCTCGTGCACACCCACTACTGTCTGCACGGTGCGGCCCCCACATACCTTACTGATCTCCTTTCCCTACACACCTCTACTCCGACCAGAGCAGGCAAACGGCACCTCCTGGTTACACCTAGGACACGGCTCAAAACTATGGGCGACAGGGCTTTTACAGTTTTTCTCAGTCGCTTTGGTGCATTTCTCACATCACTATTTACATTTGCACAACAGTTAGTTCAACCTCCACAACATTTAGTCATTTGTGCACATCATAGTAGCAGTTTCTCATTCCTTCCAACAGATTGCAAATGCTTTTGGACATGCATCAATTGCTTTCATACAACTCTCTGCTGTTTTATAACTTTATCATTTGCTTATGTCATGTCAGTCAAAATTAACTATACTTGTGAACAGAGATGGGGACTCGAGTTTGAGACTCGGACTCGAGTGCGACTTAAGTCGCACATACAGTGACTTCAGACTCGACTTGAGACTCGTCCTCGAAAGACTTCAGACTCGACTCGGACTCGAGCTGCGGGACTCGTGAACAATGTTTATTTTTAGGAAACGTCTGATGAGCTCGCTGTTATTCCCCTCCTTCCGTTATCTATAACCTGCCTACATAACACTATATCTGCTGCGCGCGGCCACACATGAGAGGACATCAAACATCGATTACACCGGCCGCTGCTGTGCCATTCATCGTAAGCTTGGGTTTAAAAACTTTCACCTCAAACAGAATTTTCACTTCAAACAGAAGGCACAAATCCTTTCTTTAAAGTGAATTTCGTTTTGTATTAATTGTATCTTAATTTTAATCAATGTTTCATCAACCAATTGCCTGGATTTAATAAATAAGAAGTAAATATAGCAGACAATATAATCACGACACGGAGGCGCCTGCGTGTGAACCGTCTCATAAATTAACCGAAACTCAGCGTATAAGGTAGGCTAGGCTAGTCTACTTCACAGACCTGAAAAATATATCTATATTGAAATGTATACTTTTATACAGAACAATTCAAAACGAAAGAAAACAGACTGCTCTCTGCTATGTAATCCGTAGCCTATTTCTCTCTGGCGCATTCACTACTGCGAAGATCGCGAGTCAGCATCGTCAACTTCATCTTTATTAATAAACAATTAAAATGTATCCTTGCTATATTTGACATATTCATAATCATTGCTTTTGCTGGTTCTTTGAGCTCTGGTGCTTTATCGGTAGCGCCACCGCATTAAAAACATGATTGCGTGATGAAAACATGATGAAAAACACCACCTACATATAGCCTAACTGCTTAGAAAGAAAACACAGAACAAATAGAGTAGCCTAATGCGCATACGTCCATCTCGCGAATGTACAGTCTTCTTCATGCCATCATCACCCATTAGCCGCTTTTCCACTGGCCACCGCGAGCAGAGAGGCCGAAACTCCTGTCAAAAATAAATCGCTATAGGCTACAAATATATCAGACGCTGCCATTTAGTCTTTATTTAAAAACCACAAACAGGTAACTTAGCCTACTTGCATTCTTCATTCGTTAATGTCTCGCGGTCTTTTTTTTTTTTTTTTTTGAACAAGTAGCCTAAAACTAAAAGTGTGTTGTAACGCAAGCGTTACTGAATATTTAACGAGTAAAATATTACTGAAAATTTATTAGTAATGCCGGCTTAGACTACTGCGTTACAGCAAAAAGTAATATGTTACTGTTATGCATTACTTTTGTAACGGCTTACTCCCAACACTGCATTACTTTGATCCTTATATATAGCTATACAGTGTTCTAAGCAGCCTGGATGGGTCGCTGTACGTGATGCAACACTTATTTAACCACAAAAGACTTGAGACTTGACTTGGACTCGAGCTCAGAGACTTGAGACTTGACTTGGACTCAAGCTCAGAGACTTGAGACTTGACTTGGACTCGAGCTCAGAGACTTGAGACTTGACTTGGACTCGAGCTCAGAGACTTGTGAGCATCTCTGCTTGTGAATGCTGAATAGTCATTCCATATAAAACTAATAGTCCTCCTTTCATTGCTTGAGTCATTACATACAAAAATGTTGAACTAGTTGTCAAAATCTGTCAAGCAAATTTTACAAAAAACATTGAATCTTTTTTTTTTCCTGAAAATGTCTCCTAAATTGAACAATTTATCTTAGGTGAATCTCAACTTTCACTGATGCGAAGGGGTGTGTGAAGCATTACTAGTTGCAACCAATGATAAGCCACTTCAGGGCTACAATTGTGGATCATGTTGTCAATCACGGCCTCACAACGGCTGAGGCTGGTCGAAGGGTGCAGCCAAATGTTGGGAGAACCACTGTAAATTCAATTATTCAAACATTTCGTCGGGAGAACAGGTGTGTATAAATGGCATATCCCCAGTCTTGCTCCATACAACACACAACATCTGCTGACTTTGTTAGACACTCTTTACAGGGACAGAATCCCTGAGAATGAGAGGGGTCTAACTGGAGACCATCTGAGCAAGCATGTTGTTGTTTTGGATTGCATTGCAAGAGATGATATTCGCTGTGATGCAGATGAAATGATGTGGCCAGACAGAGAGGAACGTCTGGATGTGCATGAATGATTACAGTACTATGTATGTTGTATGTTCAGTTCCAATATGTACTGCAATATTGTTTACAGTTGTGCACAGCTCTACCCAAAGGGAGTTTATGTTTGTTGTAAATAAGGGTGTATTTTTTCTTTTGCACAATGCTGTGAACAAATTAGAATTGCAAAGAGCATATGCAGTAAAAATGTGAAACATTCAGTGTCTTGTACTCAGTTACCTCACTAAATACAGTAATGTGTAACTTTACTGTATTTTTCAAATGGCTGTGCAAATAGTATATAGTGCTGTCTTGAGCATTTTCAGGTAGTGTCACCAATATCTGACTTTTTTGCATTGGAAAACATTTACAGAGTAAACTGTCATAATGAAAACATGACAAAGCCATTTGACTGTCTTGTTCATAAGCAATGGTGTCAAGACTTTTCATCTTGATGACACTGACACTTTCATTGACATGAATACTTGCTTTTGAGGAATGAGCGATCCATTTTGAGCAAGTGACACGCTTTTGCAGGTTATCAACTAGGTTTTGCAGTTTGTACTAATTGTTTTGAGAACTGCATTAACTGTTGTGCAAATGTAAATAGTGATGTGAGAAATGCACCAAAGCGACTGAGAAAAACTGTAAAGCATCCGCTCCTCGTCTGTGGAATGCTCTCCCAGAACAACTCAGAGCTCCTAAGTCTGCGGATGTTTTTAAAAAAGAACTGAAAACCTTTCTTTTTAGAAAAGCGTATTTTTAATTATTTTTTAAGTATTTGCGTATTTGTTTTTGTTTTATTGTTTTTATTTATGTTTTTATTCTTGTAGCACTATGAGATTTGATGTCAAATGTATAGTGCATTATAAATAAAATTCATGATGATGATGATGAGGCATATGATTGAATGAATGGATGAGAAACTCATTTTCTTTAGTTTATGATTCCGTTGTCACTTACTGTTACCTGTGCTCAAGGCGACTGATGCACCTGAACAAATGCAAACACCCTTCTTGTAATTCAGGAAACTGGTTTCACTGGCTGTCAGTGTCCTACACGCTATATAGACACTGGGAGCAGAAAAACATGTTTTCACAACCTATCTAAATATTTGAGATTATAATAAGAGCCAACAAACACCATTATAGATGCAATTGTTCTTTAGACAGACATCTCTATAATAAAAATGCCTGCCCAATACTGAATCATTTTGACACGTAGGTAACTCTCAATGAAATATTGACCAATCATCCAGTGCACCACAGAGCTGTTTAATTACATACAGACAAATCATATATTCAGGATTGTACAATAAACATGAAACATTTTTTTCATGTATGCATAATTAGAAATTCATCACGTACACAATGCATGCATGACCTCAACTGAAAGAATTATTTATGACTGACACTTACAGTGATGGTTTGGACAGTCGTTTGCCCCACAGACTTCAACTTTTAGACCAAAATGTCAATGCATTGTCTGTGGTAGTGGACTGGATGTCACTGATACCATCCACAGTTTAACTTCATGTAACAAAGTATGTCTGTAAATAATGCATTTATTGTGTCTCCGTGGAAAACTACACATTACATTTCAGAAGTTATCAAAATCTGTTAACATGGCTCAGTGAGAAGCACCAGGAATAGTTCTGATTGTTGTTTGCTTTTCACATTAAAACAGGCACACTGGTTTCCCTTCAATTTAGAGGAATCTCACCGTCCATTGCTTTAACTGATTTAATGCCCACCTATGATTCCCACTTAGTCAAACTAGTGCAATAACACATTAAAGTTTATCAAAGTCCCTGATTACTGTAATTCTGCCATCTTTTTTTTCAATTCATTATTATTCTATATTTTTTTTTATTAGAAAACCAGAGGCAAGTGACATGTAAATGGTATATAGTCACAAGATGAAAAAGACCTGAGCTTCTAATTTTACGTACAACACTTTAAATGCCAATTAGACGTGTTAGGAAAACCATCACAATAACAGTCCTAGGAGAGAAACCCCAAACTAAGCATGTTCAGCTAATGCTTCTGGTAAATAAGTGGATCTGAAAAAGAGCTTCCCCGTGTAAAAAGGGTCTTACACTTACACAAACTCAACCCCTAAATCTATATCATATGCCTTAAAGTTCCCTTGTAACTTCAAGGATTGAAGTACATCTCTTTGGTGAGCATTGAGACAATGCAGGGAATTTGTTTCCTAGCGTCAAAGTTAGGGATGTTGGAGGTCGACTCAAAGTCGTACGCCACTTTATGGTTGACCCTGGTCATGATATGCATGAGCTCAAGTTCTTTGCCATACTTTGCTATCATTTCACAGAGAGACTGAATGAACCATGAACCGGTCATGGTGTTTCTCCAGGAGTAGTAACCTGACAGAGAAAAGGAATACATTAGGAAACATTCCATGCATGTAAATTATTTAGGGCTTTCGAAATTAACGTGTTAAGGTATGCGATTGATTTTTTCAGTTTAACGTGTTCAAAATATTTAACGCAATTAATGCAGCATTCGTTTTTTTCCGCCATCTTTTAGCTAGCGTTACATTATATAATCACACCCCTTATTCATACAAATGCTTTTAAACCATTCAAGCATGTCAAGACAAACTCTGTGAATCTCCTGTCTGTCACAAGACTCATATGCACAGAATGCCGCTTCATTATGAACAAACTGAATGTTTGTTATGAACACCAAATTATGCAAAAATGCCCGTTTTGTCGAGTATCCTCGTAAGCACTGTCTTAAATGAACGTAAAGAGAATGGTATCTACTCAGATCTGTGTCGTGTGTGGCAGGTCTTAAAGTGACAGCAGCCTAATAAACCTGCTGCTGTCTGTCATTAATGTTAATCAAAGAACAACAGAAAAAGAGAAAATCACTCACTGTTCTTGACTGAATAACTTTTGTAGCTTTAAAAAAAAAATCTATGTTTAATTTATAATTTATGCAGAGAAAACAAGTGTTCGATAATTATTCAAATTATGTAGCCTATTGGCCTATTTTCTACCTGTTAGATCGATTTATTTTTAAATATACTATCTTTATCTGGTTTCTACATTAATATATATAATATAATATATAAAATAATTAATATACAAATATAGTAAAAATCACAATTATTATTTTTTTTAATCGATTGACAGCATTCATGTAAATTATCTTCATTTAGAGAATTATCTTCAATTATATATATATATATATATATGCCTACTTGGGTTTCAATTGATTAATCAGCATATAAGAAATACTTTCAGTAGCCACAATTCATTCATAGTGAACTTTCCTTTGTGCATTTGCTGTAGGCAAAGAAAAAAAAATCTCTTAAGCTCACCGAGGCTGCATTTATAGAACAAAAATACAGAAAAAAAGTAATATTGTGCAATATTATTATTATATATTAATAAAATAAGTGTTTACTGTTAAACTGTATGCAATTTCAGCATCATTACTATAAACTTCAATTCCACATAATGCTTCAGAAATCCTTATAATATGCTGATTTGATAGTGTACATTCATTATGTATGTGAATATTTCATCTGATACTCAGAGGAAACATTTGTGTGCTTTGTGTGTCTGCACCTGGTACTGTAGAGTACGCATAGAGGAAGTCTGCCTCCACAGGGATCCTCACTGGACTATCTGAGCTGCTTCTGGCATCAGTCTCCACACCGGGATCCAGCTCTGTTCCTCTACAAGCCTGGATAATTCAAGAGTGGAAAACAAGCACTCTGAGCCAGCTCATTATAAACATACACGCACGCACACACGCACGCACACACACACGATGACAGCAAAGATTCAGGATGTACCTGTATGAAGAAAAGTTTAGGCTTTCCCACTAGCGATGGGCAGCGGTCTCCTCTGAACAGGCTAGTTAAGGACTTTAGGTCCAGCTGACCATCAGTGCCAAAAAACACCCCGTCGTCTCCATGACTGAGCATCACACACACTAATGAAGCACAGCGACTGTGGTCGTCACGGGCAACTGAGAGAACAACAAACAGCCATGTTACAATTGGTTACAATTTAAATTGTATAAAAAGTATAATGATCAATTAACATAAAATGTGGGTATTGGCAGCTGATTCAAATTCATTTGGTAATTTTTACAGTTATAACATCAACACGCTTTTTAAATAATTACTTGATGCCCTGATGGCAATTCATAGATGCCATCTACGTCACTACAAATAGAACGCCGCCATATTTACGACCGCTCTCGCCGGTATGGCCGCCCAAACTGCCCATTTGAATGAGAGAGAGAGACAGAGATTTAAATTTTAGGCTCCGATCCTTATTTGTTACCCCCATTTTTCTTTTGTCCATTATTATCTGCCCCAATTGGCCTTCCACCATGATATATATATATATATATATATATATATATATATATATATATATATATATATATATATATTTAATATATATGTGCAAAACCCCTCCCCATACATACAGTGGGGATCGCTTGAAGGCTTTCAAGAGTACCGATGCATATCAATATGCTGTGGCTGGATGGGTGAAAGATGTGAAAGTGCGGCACCTGGCCACCAAGGATTTATATTTAATCATGGGAAATGTTAGGTAGCCTATTATAAAAAAAATTCAAATGTATGATTTTGGTGGTAGTTTGCTCTGGCTAGGTAGCGAGTTGTTAGCTGGCTAAGTGGCTAACAGCTGGTAGCTTGTAGTGATGTCCGGTTTGTGAACGAATCGTTCTTTTGAACCGGTTCTTTTTAGTGAACCGGTCGATCCAGGAGGCTACACTAAATCGGACTGAATCGTTCAAAACAGTTCGCGTCTTGCGTAAGCGCTGATCCACAAGTTACTAAAGTTACTCACTTTTGGACATGCCTGACACAGTTCCTCCGGAAATAAACAATATCCCGGAGTATATGTTTACTGAGTAAACTTCAACAATTTACTGAACTGAGACATGTTGTGCTGAAAGAAGTGATGAGCACTTTCTTGCGGCCAACTGCTGTGGTGTTAACTTAAATGAGCACGGGTGAACCGAGGACTTAAATGAGGGGCCGAATTCGGCGAAATGTAAGTTTATTTAATAACAAATAAAATAAAATTGATGAAGACCAGTTTATTCACTTTATATATTTTGGTATAGAATAAAATACCAGTTCGGGGTTCCTCTTTCGGCTGTTGTTGCAGCCAACTGCACAACATATTGCAGGCATTACTGAGACCGTCGGTCATAAAGATGGCGGCGCAAAGCTACAGTGACGTCATGTGACCCGAACCAATAACAAGAAAACTTGGGATTTTAAGATTTATCTACTGATATTGAGGCAGAGAGCTGAGAGACAGGATATAAGAATTAATTTAAGGTTTGTGCAGACTGAGTGTAATATGAATACACCATACCTGCTGTTAAAACCTGCTTAATCTGCATTACTGTCTGGTCATTGTAAACTTTCACAGTGTATCCAAGCTTTCGAAACACATTCATTACGTTTCCAGCATCTACATCAGTGCCATTGCGTTGGTTCATGCCTGTAGGAGGTGAAGAACAGGTAACCATCACTCTATTACATATAACAGATTTTCTTTTCCTTAAATGACTTAAAAGGTTTAAGACTAGAGAAGCACAATATATTCATTACATTGTTAATTGATATTAGTGATTCACACTTTCACAGTATGGCCATCAATACTTAATCATTATTCTACTGTCGGGCAGAAACCTTGTATATCCATTTTTTTTCTTTTTTTCCCCATAAATAGTTACCGTACTATTGGTCACCCTTTATGTCTGTCTTTGAGTATACAATTTAAAACCAATCATTTACAAATGTTGATTATACAAACATATATTTTGGATTTATTGCAAAATATTCATAAATTATGCACATTCACCGTGCTTTATGGGAGTAGGCGGAGCTAAAGAGCTATTTTGGACTCATTTTCTGTACAGCATCATAGCTGCACGCAGTTTGAACAGTCTCTGCTTGTTTGCAATGCAAGGGTAAAAAAAGAATTGGTTCTTTGACTAAGTACAACATTGTATTTACTCAAGAAACACTATACATATATAAAAGCTAATTTTTTATGTATTTGAGGAGCAGAGAAGAGTGTCTTAGTCTAGCATTTGTCATCCAGTCATAGCCAATACTGTCATAAATAGCCTGTGCGTAGCACTTCGTCTTTAAAAACACAAGATTTTGGCCACATGACAGAAAAAAACAGCGCCCTCATAGCTACAGTAAAATTTATAACCTGTAAGTTGATGAAAGTGAAATGCAATGCACTTATTGCCTCAGATGCGGCTGGTCTAATGACGGACAGAACACAAATCAACTGGTAAAAAACCTTCTAACTTTATTTGAGCTTGATTTTGGGTAAAATGTCAACAATATAATGATATGACCACATATAAAAGCATTAACTTTGACAGCGCGGTTTAATTATTTAAAAAAATATGTTTGTTTTTTTTCCTTTTCCTGAAAAGTAGCGTTAAACACTACAGGTAAAAAAAAAATACTGTAAGACATTAATTTTGGGTTCATCTAAAGATTACATTTTCATATTCTTATTACATATAATACATGTATATTATTTTTATTTATTTTGTTTATTTCATGTATAGGCCATAACATTAGTCATATACTAGGCTACTAAATTTGTTCACTGTTCCGTTCATAAGTAAATGCATTTCAACAATCATCTGAGTTTGATGAGCATTCAAATTGACAACTTTCACAAAAACAAGACGACTGACAACGTGTTACCTGTCTTGGGATCAAAATTCTTGTTGTTGATGACGACGCAGTGCCCGATGTTGGGGTAGTTCAGGCTGTATCTGAAGACATGTGACTGACCCTTAGCGTCCACCTGTTCGTGCTGCAGTCCAGATGCCACATCTGTACCAGGACTGGACAAACAGATGCATGAATCAATTAGATGAAACTGTAGCTAAATGGAATATATTATTCATCAGATGTTTGTATGCGTCTGTTCTACTACTTCTATAACACCATGGCACCAAAAAAAGAAAGCAATTGTTATGGAATTTAATACTGTTTTTGAACTGTCAATCACTTCGGAAAGCTGCATAGCAACAGTCGTCAATATCATCTTACTCTGTTGTAGCCTCGCGCCGCGCGTCCACGCAGTCTCCGTTCATCTCCAAACGTTTAACGATCACTCTTCAAAATAAAAAAGGTTTCCTCTTCACCAGAAGAAGCTGTTATAAGTGTAACTGGAGGCGTACAACGCGTTATAACGGGCTTTCAGCAGAATGAGCACCGAACCAGCATGCCGGATGTATTTTCTTTGTTGTTTGTTGTCTCGCACGCCCAGCCAATGGGAAGCTGCGAAGAAGAACAAAAAAAACTGAAATAAGACTTGGGATAGTGTAGCAGCTACTTTATTGAACAATTTATAAATGCAAAAGGCAGCGTTTGCAAATACTAGCAAAGTCAAATACAATTAACATAACATAATGGCTGTGTGTTTCAAAACCTAGCGAGCAGTCTTCCAGCGTGTTGGGAGTGTTCCAAACGTGCAAGTTCACAAAGTGCCCAACAACGCGGTCAAGGTGTGAAGGTTTAAAGACACAGCCATTGTAAGTTACAGAAGGTCAGTCCCGCTTGCCGTGCTAATGCATTAAAATACATTTGAGAAATAATTACAGCAAAGAATGCATGCCTATTAAATTAACTATTCTAGTACACAAGTCAATCCACGATTTTATTGGAATGCAGAGAGTCTATTTTAATATGTAATACTATTAAAACTATCCGTATACATGGCGTTTCTTTGTCTGCTTTTAGACGTGTAAATGGATAACAAGTAAATATTGACATAAAAAACAACCCCTAAAACTCTAATGTCAAAAAAACAATGGTACTTACCAAAAATTGGAGAATGTCCTGTAATTGACAGCTGGTAATGTACAAGATTCCGACGACAAAGCGGTTACTGTGCATCCAGGAAGTGTGCTCAGGCGACACCTCTAGCCATATATTGTTGGAACTACACCTCTTACTGTCTATGGAACTACACTAACTCGAAGCCCTTGCGCTTGGCTATTGCGCTACAATATCGCCCTCTGTTGCGAAGATGGCTTCTATACACACAATCTGCCACATGAACAGCCTCTGAGGTGAGAGTTCTGTCCGCCCATTACATAAGGGGTTCTCAACTCTCAACTTTTGTTTTAGTTATTTATTTTATTAATTTCATGTTGTTACTATGGCTACCATTAATTTCTATTATAATAAACAAACTGAACCAAATACAAAATAAGAATTGTTTATTACATATTAGATCGATTTAATACATACACTTCCATGCACAATATCAATGAATACACAAAAACATTGTATAATACATAAGCAACATGAATAATCAACCATGTATAGGCTATACAAAAAAAGACATGAACAAAATCCAGCAACATGAATAATCAATGTATATACAATAGGCTATACTGTACAAGAAAAGACATCAACAAAATGCATGGAAACACATATGTTCCATGTAATAAATCAATGTAAAATATGAAAATTTAGACTAATTAAAAACATCCATCTTCACTTAACTTTAAAACATTTGTCTCAGTCCGCTTGTTAAGTCTGACGTCACTCTTTCCAAGTCCAAAAGCTCTTTTAGATGCCAAAAACAAACAACAAACGGTGCTAATATACATTTATTGTGCTGTAATATTCCTGAAAATGATGATCCTCCTAACTTTTATCTCTATACTGAAATCTCAGATGGTTAGTTATTCAGCTATTTTGAATCATAAAACGTTAAAGTCTGGGATGCCGTAAGACTGGAGACTGTAATGTGCACTATGGCTTTTGAAAAGTTTAAATGTGTGACTTGAATCAACAGTGCTTGTAAATGGTTGTTGAGTAAACAAGATAGAGGAAGTAGCTTCGACCCGGAAACAGTATTCCTTATGTCACAACAAGCAGAAAACATTTTACATTAACAGAGTTAAGTTGCAGTGAAATTATCTGTTGTTCTGTGAAATTTCACTGGTAAATTCCAGTCATTTCAATAAGAATCCACACAATCAGCAATTTCGTGTGTGGTCAAAAATGTCACTATGGGACCAAGTTGGTCGCGGTAATTCGCTGGATGTGACCAACAGAAAGCTGCTGGAAAGTGACTCCTGTGTGAGCTGTGCTTCATACATTACGTCGCTACACTGCTGACAATGGTCAATGGACTTTTTTGCCTGTGTAATTTCACTAAATTACACAGTTGTGTAATTCATAACACTTGTGTTATTGTAGGGGGAAAAAATACCATGGAAGTCAATGGGACCAGTTAACTGTTTGGTTACTGACATTCTTCAAAATATCTTCCTTTGTGTTCAGCAGAAGAAAGAACTGAATACAGGTTTGAAACAACTTGAGGGTGAGTATGACAGCATTTTCATTTTGAAGTGAACTATCCCTTTAAGGGGAAGGGTGTCAAGATGACATCCCTTGTCAGATGCTGTCTCATATGGGATCATCAGTTTTCTCCTAAACAGTAGCCTGGGAGGCAGTGGCCGGGCACTGGTGATTTCTCAGGAGATGCTGCATGTGGCTGCTTCCTCTGGGGACAAGGCATGCACAAGTGCTTCCTGGAGAGGCAGTGGGTATGTGTGCTTCTGCTTCCTCTCAGGACAAGGTGGGCACAGGTGCTTCCTCAGAGGATGAGGTGGGCACTGGTGCTTCGACTGGGCATGCAGCGGGCACAGGTCACCTGCTTCTTCTGGGGAGGCAGTGGGCACAGGTGCAGCCTTTTGCGAAGAGTTGCGTACAGGTGCTTCCTTATGCCAAGTTCACACTACAGAATTTTAAGCCCGATTTGCAAGTCAACGAGCTCCTGACAGGTCGGGCTAGATGTGATTGGGGCAAATCTGAATGCCTTAATTTTTATAACATTCATTAAATGTATTAATCAATTAATTGTTATAATATTTACAATGAGCAATATGCCTGGTGCAGTCTGTCAGAGGAAGACAATTAGATAAAAATTTAAATATTTTTCAAAATGTACGTGACAAAGTTGACCAAGTTTACTTGTGTTGTATGCTATTAATGTGACTAATGCAGATGCATAATGCGAAAATAGTTTTATATTTTCTTACACATGCAGTTGACTATTGACAATTTGTGTTGGAGTATAATTATCAGTGTATATATATATATATATATATATATATATATATATATATATATATATTAGGGCTGTCAAAAGATTAATCGCGATTAATCGCATCCAAAATAAAAGTTTGTGTTTACATAATATATGTGTGTATACTGTGTAGAATTATTATGTATAAATACACACACATTCATGTATATATTTAAGGAATAATTGCATTTATATACTGTATATACATTTATATAATTTATATTATATATAAATATTTTATATATAAATGTAACCAATTTTTCTTAAATATATACATGATTGTGTGTGTTTTTATATATATAAATAATTATACACAGTACACACACATATATTATGTAAACACAAACTTTTATTTTGGATGCGATTAATCACGATTAATCTTTTGACAGCCCTAATATATATATATATACAGTTTATATATAATTTGTCTGAAATGCAAACATAGAGAAAATAACATCCATCTGCTTAAACAGCATGATATTATTGATTAAAAGAAACCTCCAGATGAAGAGTACGCTCACGATCACTTGCCGATCTTGTCTGCTCTAAATCTGTACTCCACGAACATTCTGAAATATTTTGCCATCATAATGGCCTAAGATCAAAACACTGCTACTCTGTAACAGAAAACCATAAAGGATGATTTAAAGATACTTTACAAACATCGAAAACACATATGCATTTTAATTTGTGGTTGTTTTACACCGCTCTGTTAGATATTACCTTAATAACTTAAAATTATAACAAACCAGTGTCGAACCAGAAAAAAACATATTTTTACCTCCTGGGTAAAAACAACAAATGAGATCAGTAAACTCCTTGACATCAGAGCAACATCCTTTTTTAACAAACATGGTCCTCAGGTCAGGTAGTTTTGCTCTCAGGTCTTTTACTGTTTTGTTTTGCCACCATCTATCTTTTGACAATTGTGTTGAGTGAAAGTGTAGAAGCGGACAAGAGCATCTTTGTAAGATATAATGAAATTGTACACTTTGAATAGTTAATCAGAGAGCCAAGGTGATAACTGTCGATCTTGTCTTAACTTCGCATGGCTAGAGGGTTTAGTTGTCTGCTTTCATCCAGATGCTCATCAATGTTGCAGCAAGATAAATAATTTATAATGAATACTGCAATATTTCAAAAAACAAAACAAGAATGGTAAGTTTTGACTTCCTAGTGCAGACTGTGGAGTATGTTGTCAAGAAGAGTTTACCAACACTTCTTTATTCTTGGATATAGTGTACAATGGGTTTACAACAATCAAAATGAATGTATATTGAACGTTTTAACTGTCCTGTTGTCTCTGTGAAGATCTGTTTACATTGCATGTAATGAGTGGTATGATAATTCTGCCATTTTGATATATAACTTGTGGACATTTTTGGTATATAATGATTTTGATATTATGATTATAAATTTTTTTTGTGCTTCGAGATTAAAGGTACGTACAATATGTAAGAATTTTGTAATAAAATATCCAAAAATCACTTGCACAGTGATATATTTACTGCAGTTGTGTACTTACAATATCCCAAAAGTTCCCAAAGATTTTTAATTTCAGAGAAATTTCCATTTTAAATAATTGGCCATCCGATATAAAAAAGCTTGTTTTGGAAGTTTTTAAAGAATGTATAAAGAAAGGTGAATTAACTGAGTTCATGAAGCAGGGCTTGATCACTTTAATCCCAAAGCCTAACAAAGATTCTTCATATTTAGATAATTGGCGCCCAATTACTTCGGATTATAAATTGTTAGCTTCCCTTTATGCAAATAGATTGAAACCATGCTTAGAAGAACTTGTCTCAGTTTCCCAATCTGGCTTCATGAAAGGCAGGCATATAGCAAATAACATTCGACTTGTTTTAGATGTTTTAGAATATAATGAATTGATCAACGATAGTCCAATCATTTTATTTTTAGACTTTTATAAGTCCTTTGACACGGTCGAACATGAGTTTATTTTTGAATCTTTGCGCAAATTTGGTTTTGGCTCTTCCTTTGTTAGAATAGTTCAGACTTTTTACAAAAATATTAACAGCAATGTATCTTTGGTGAATGGTGTTTCTCCCCGGTTTACGATTAGCAGGGGCATCAGACAAGGGTGTCTATTTTCACCATTTTTGGTTTTATTAGTCACAGAGTTTCTTATTATTTGTATGACTCGCTGTGTAGATGTTCAGGGTATTGTTGTAGCTGAACACACTTTTCTAATTAGTCAACTGGCGGGTGACACCTGTCTGTTTTTAAATGATGAGAAACAGGTTCCTGTTATTTTGGAAGCTTTAGAAACATTTTCTAAGGCTTCTGGTCTCACTGTTAATCGAAATAAAAGTGAAATTCTACCTATTCACAGTCTTGAAAAAGATCATATAGAAGGTAAAAAATAATGTAAGATATTTAGGCATTTTAATAAGTAAATCACCCAAAGATAGAATTTTAGATAAAAATCTAAAAATGTATCCAAAAAAATCTAAAATTTTTGTGTTTTTCTATCTAGGAATAAAAAAAATTAAGAATGTCTTCAATTGCTGGCCACAAATAAATTTAACTATCTATGGTCGTGTCTTGATTTCTAAAGCTGAAGGTATTTCTAGGATTGTTTACCCAGCTTTGTCTTATATTTCAACCCGAAAACTTGCTCATTTATCGACTCTATATTATTTTAATTATTGTGGAAAAATAAAACTGAGTATGTTAAAAGGATGACTCTAATAAGAAATACTTTGGAGGGAGGTGTGAATGCTTTGGACTTTAGTACTCTCAATCAGGTTTTTAAGATCGGCTGGATTAAACGCTGCCTGAATGCTGATTCTAATCTGTTATGGTTTCACATACCTAAATTTATCTTTGAAAAATGTGGGGGGTTACATTTTTTATTGTCTTGCGATTTTAAATGCAACAAACTTCTGTTCAAGCTTGCTAAATTTCAGCAAGCCTTGGAGGCCTGTAAGCTTGTCTTTTGCCATATTTCCCTCATAGGAGTATTATATGGAACAACCAGAATGTGCTGCGTGGAAAAAAAAATATTTATTAAGGATTGGGTTGACAAAGGTGTTATTTTTGTTTTGGATTTGTTAAAGAAGAACGGCAGCTTTTATCCCTACAATGAATTTATCAACCTTTTTGGAGTGGATTCCTCACCTAAAGTTTATAGCTGGGTAATAAATTCTATTTCACCTAAACTTTTGCATATGGTTAGGTCATACTGTAGCAGAGTATCTGCTTGTGAAATGCCCCAGTTATCTATTGGAGGTTTGGAGCTTTCCAATGTCAAATGTAACAATTTCTGGATTAGAAGATCTCCTATTAGGAAGATCCGCTGTCATCCCAAAGCTTTTTTCAAATGGAAATTAAATTATCCTTCTCTTTCTACTATTAATATATGGACTGGCATTAATAAGTTAACAAGTGGAAAGAGCTTCACTTTAAAATTCTATAATTACTATCCCTCTTCTTTCTAAATTTAAGGTAGACTCTTAATCTCTTCACACTGCGCATTCTGTAACTCTAATCTTGAAACAATACCCCATTTGTTTTTTGAATGTGATTATTCAAGGGAGTTTTGGAGGAAGGTAGCTTGGCTTATTTTTTCTGCTTATAAACTCTTTACTTTTGAAGTTGTGAATGTGTTGTTTTTGTGTGTTTTTGATTGGACTCCGGGTCAAAGGACACGGATGACAGATTAAAACTGCTTACTTTATGTGGCGAGTTTCATCTTCAGAAGTGTAAAGTAACTGATTTCTAAGCCCAATTAAGACTTTTTTTGTGTTGATTTAAAATTATTTCATGACTCTCTTTGTTTATCAGCTAATAAGAAAGCTGATAAAACTCTGCTCTGAAGATTACTATTTATTTTTTGTATTTCCCATGTACTTGTATTATTTTTTTGGATGTGTATAGTTTCTATGATTGTTTTATGAATTATATATATATATAATTATCATACAATCATACAATATATATATTTTTATATAAACTATCCCTTATCTACTGCCTTGATTTACTATGAGTATGACTTATTCTTATTTTTACTTTTTGTGCTTGATACTTGTATCCCCTGTGCTTTTTGTTCAATAAAAAAAAAATTTGGCCATCCGGATATCCTTGTTCACTTGTCGCCTGTCAATGACGTAGGCTAATATCCGCGTTATCCATGGTTTTCGCCTAGACAGGTGAGCAAATGTACATAAAACTAACAGCGCTGCGTTACCTCACAAGTTTAATTCATCTAAAAAACTGACCTGTGTGAGTAGTAATTCTGCAATTGTGGGTATATTGGTTGAATGAAATGTCCTTAACATTATTTCTTTCTAAAGCCTGTATTGGATTATGTGCAGGCAACACACCCAGAGGTTTCTGTGATACACTTGTTTAGTGATGGGCCTTGTACCCAGTACAAGCAGAAGGGCAATTGTTTCCTTTTTAGCACTGCATGAGCTGGCGAAAAGAGGCATTAAGGCAGGGACATGGAATTTTTTTGAGGCCAGCCATGGCAAAGGAGCACCAGATGGTGTTGGAGCAGCCTTGAAGAAGACTGCTGACATGCTAAGAAGCCATGGCCGGGACATCCAAGATGCACATGAGCTCTTTGAGGCCCTTTTGGAGACCAACACATCGATCAAGTTGTTCTTTGTCAATGGTGATACTGTTGAGCAGGCACTTGAGAGGATGCCATCAAACCTACAAGCAGTCCCAGCAACCATGCGGATACATCAGGTGGTAACTCTTGCTCCAGGAGAGATAGTGTCTCGTGATGTCAGCTGTATGTGTGCTCGACCCAGAAGCAGTTACAATGCGAGTGTTGGAACACAAATCATTTCAGCTTTGTTAAGAAGGTGCCAGATGCTGTGTCACAGAGGCAGACACGAATCCATTGGGATGACCCAGAGGTGCTAGGGCAGTGGTGTGTCCTAACATATGATAAAGATTTGTTCCCAGGAATAATACTTGCAATGGATGAAACGCATGTGCAAGTAAAATGCATGCACCGTGTCGGGCCAAACAGGTTCTCGTGAGGATGTGCTTTGGTATGTTTTTGATGATGTGCTTGAGCTCATCCCACCTCCTAAGCCAGTGACAACACGGCACATGGAAATTCAAAAAGATGTTTGGGCCAGGCTTTCTGAATAAATAATGAATTAATGGACATCTTACAGTCCTGTTCAATGTTCAATGTTCAATGTTAAGCACTAAAAACAAGTTTGAATCAAAATTAGATCCCAGCAAGTTTTCCATAGCCTATGTTGTTTTTATAAGGAATTTTTTGGACCAAATGGAAAGTTCAATTGATGTTTGTTATTAATTAATGCTTAATGCTTTTGATTTAATGTTAAATACTAACTATAATGTTTGTTTGTTTTTTACAACTTTAATAAAATACAATTTTATTGAATGTGATATCATTAATTTTACAGGAAATAAATCCATACTATATTGAAATAATGATCATCACTTCAACCCTGTTATCATGTTCAACCCTGTTATGCTGAGTTCAACCCTGTTATTTGAGAGTTTTTATTAATATTTTCGTGATAAGAAGACAAATTAGGTCAATGTTTGTTTTGCTGTGTGCAGAATTTACAGGACAGTCTGAAAAAAATATGAAAGCCTGATTAAATCCTAATGTTAATGCATATTTTATTTTGTGATAAGATATGAAGACCAATGTTAGATATAGTTTTCATGACCTGATTTGGTATTCAAATGGTGAGTATTTGAAAATAAAATTCTACATGCAGTAAATGATATCAAACAAGGGACATCTCATTGAAAAGCTTCAACAATAATTTTCTTGAAAATCTTTTTAAATCATATTGTTGTTTGGTTGAACTCCAAAACAACTTTCAGTAAGAAAAAACACTCAATATTGTTTAGAATTTCATGCCCGCGGTGGGAATTTTTTTTTTTCTTAAAGGTTTGACTAATCCACTATCACATGAAATTATCAGAAATATAACTATTTAAGGTAGCCTATATAAAAAAAAAAGTTATGACCCAAAAGGCACCCATCTCAGAGAATCACCCTTATATCCGCGGGACTCGCGTGTGGCGCATATCTGTCTCTCATTAGCAATCGCGACCTGCTTCATACAGTCATGATAAAAACATCAATGTATTCACTCATCCATAAACATATGATCCATCGGCTCGAAGACAAGTTCCATAATTCATACGCCTTTGTTATTGTAAGAGGTTAACGACCCCTAGCGGCGAAAAAAAAGAAGACATTGTATCTTTAAGTACAAGTTACGTGCAAATACGTCAAGCATTTTTCTGGACAGTTCTCAACCACACTGTAAAAACTAAATGTGCCTTGAATATCCTATAAAGTACTCATGGAACTTCAATGGTGAAGCCTGTAGTTTTTGCATCCATTAAGGGATGCAAAAAGCACATTGTATTAATTTGTGAGATTCTGGAGTTCATTACCATGAAATCACAACAAGATGTACAGCCTTGTGAATTGTCAGAAGTAAAGGTTAAGGATCTAAGCTATAGGGCCTTATAGCTGCTCTTGTTCGTTCATCAAAAGTGAATGAAGACTGAAGCAAAACTTAAAATGTCACTTTAAACCACCCCACCCACAATAAAACCACAATACATTCCTAGTTTTTAGAACCCATACAATAGCTATATGTGATGAACAGACAAAAATGTAATCCGTTATTCTCTGAAAATTTTCCCACTTGCTGCAGCTTTCAAATCTCATTCACTTAACTCAGATAAATATGACAGGTTTGGAATCAATGATGCCTTTTACGAGGTATTTTCTCTCTGTCTGAGGGCAATAAACCAGGAATGAAAACTCTTGTAGACCTAAAAATCTTTGAAGTGCCAGGACCATCTACCACAAAACAGGAAAAAAGAAACCTGGCAGAAAAAGCTGCTGCACCTTTTCTCTTTTTCTGACTTCTTAATGACCTAATGTCCCTTGTGAGTATTTTATTTATATGAATTGCATTTATGTTGCAACGGATTGGTCACATTTATGAAATTTCAGTAAAATTGCATGGGCAAAAAGACCCATTGTCAACAGTGTAATAATGTATGAAGCAGAGCTCACACAGAAGTCACTTTCAAGCTGTTGGTTTGACCAACTTAGACCAATAGTGAATTTTTTTGAATTCGAACTAAATTCCTGATTCTGCTTTAAATGACTTGAATTCACCTGTGAATATTCACAGAACAACAGAAGTAAATGTGACTGCACCTTATGAAATGTTAAGTCCTGATGTATGGAATACAGTTTCCGGGTCCAAGCTTCTAGGGAGAATACTCAACAGCTGTTTATGAGCACTGTTGATTCATATCACACATTTAAGCTAAGCTCTTATAAACTGTACAGTCTCCAGGCTCAAGGCATCCTGGACACCAATATTTGTTGTTTGCTTTGTTGTTTGGCATCTGATGGATCTTTTGGACCCCGAAGCAGTGACTTAAACTGATTGAGACACATACATGTTTTGAAGTTGAGTATACAAAACATATTTGAGACACTTTTAATTAATGTAGTCAAGATGTTAACACCGTTGTTGTTGTTGTTTTTGTTTTTTTTGATTGATTACATGGAACATATTGTGTTTTTTATGCAGTTTGTTTGAGATGTCTTGCATTTCAGCCTATAAATATATACACCACATGATGATTTATGATGTATTTTATGTAACACTCATGCAATGCCATCCAATTCTCTGGATTCCCTGAGTCTTTTCAGAATATTATGTATGGTAGATAGTGAAAGACATAAATTATTTGCAATTTTGCATTAAGAAATGTGATTTTTGAATTGTTTGACAATTCGGTTTAATTAAAAAAAAACTCAATAATTCTGTATTTTTCAAACCCTATAAAGGAATTTATCTCAAGATGAAGTATCTGCTGATGATGTAAGCAGTGAGATGGCTTGTTTAAATAAAAGTTAATTGTTTATTGAACTGTCACATAAATAATTATAGACTAACACAATGCGTATTGGCTTAACTACTGTATAAGCAATATTGCTTATATAATAGCACATCCAGGCACAAAATTAAAAAAATTTCCCAGTCATCTGGGAATTGTAATATAAGGATTTTAACTCAATATCATATTTTCGAAAAATGAAAAAAAAAATTAAACTGGAGGTTGAATTCAGTGTTTCTGGTATTTTTGTTGTCTCATTATAATTTCAACTTCAGTTCATTTATTTGATAAGCAGCCATAAAAAAGTGAGGCACCATTTCACAAAGCTAGCATATTAGCAAGTAACATAATTCACGAAAATCTCTTTATATATCTGTCAGAAACATATGTTAAATTTTTGTAGCCTATTATATGAAGGGTTTTCAAATAGTGTTTTGTGCGATTCATCCATAAAAGTGCGTTAGAATGTTTAAAATCAAACTTTTCATCTCAGATGTTATAAAGCTATCAGTAAACAATTGCAATCCAATTATTTTCATGTCATAATGGAGCTGTTACAATCCATTTGTAGAAACTAAAATAATCATATCAAAAGATCATTCAGTTTCCCTTCTAGTTTCTGAATTCTGCCTATAGCTAATATAATGCCACTGTCTGACCAACACAGCACTGCTCTAATCACAGATCAACACATTCAAGCATCGATACACGTGCAGTATGTCAAGTTCAATATCTGAATTGTTCTGCCTAAATCGGTGTATAAAAAGTAAATAAATGAATGCAAGACAAACACCCATTTTAGAGAATAATTTATTGCCAGTAGTAAAGCAGTTAAGCTAGTGGCAGTATTTAATAAAAATCATAAAACAAGACCATAGCATTGCTCACACACACGCAGACCCTGAAAAAGTCACATGTCTGTGAATAATCTCTCACTATAAATATATTGTGTCCCATTTTCATGGTCAAAAAAATAAAGATGTTCCAAAGTCACAATTTACAAACAACAAATTAAAAAAAGAAAAGAAAAAGAAAACATAACACATCACAAGAATATGCAGACGTCCATCAGATGATCCTTTCAGAAATGAACGCGTGTTGTGACGATCACACATTCATATCCTTTACATTAATATTTATTTGTATTTTTTAGACTCTTTGCTTGTGAATGAACATACAGTAAGGCTAATGACACACCATTTGAGTTGGTATACTACTTTTTCCTGTCTTTCTTTTTTTTTTGGAAAAGAAAAGCAAAAAATATCTACAGAAACCTAGTAAAACCTTGAAATCAAAACTGTACATTAACATTTACATTACAAATGACTGAGGATTTGTATAAAAAAAACAGTTTGCATGGTTATATCTATGCAAATACAGATATCACCTTTGAAATGATGCTTTTTCTCATTATCCATGACAAGTATATCAGTTATAATCTTCTGGGTAACTTGTACACCTCAGCATGATCTTGTGCACGATGATCAATGTATTATTTAACGGCACAGCCAGGTCTAATGCTCTCTTCGACACTGTTAAATAATAATAATATTAATAACAGCCCACGATAGCTACTGAAGAGAGAACTCATGTTCAAGCAAGTCTTTCCAAAAACCCCTCTTCAGTGAGATACAGATGTATACGGAGTGTGCGTTTGGCATTTATTAAGTGTAAGCCTAAGTTTGTGTACCGCGTTTGTCGTGTGGTTATGGTTTAAACACAGTCAGTATCCTGTAGCAGGGTTGCATTTAGGCACTTTTGATACTTTTGTGTTGGATCCAGTGTCAGACTTCAGTATGCTGCTGCTGCTGATGCTGAGAGTCCAGTGGTGGTATGATGAGCCTCTGAAACTGTGCTTCCTCCTCCTCTCCGCCGCTCTCGTAATCACTCATCATCACTTCAGACTCCTCGCAGCAGGCGGACATGTCCGAACAGGACGCCGTGGACGTGTACAGGGACAGTGACATGTTATCGGCAGCAGGGGGGTCGAAGTCGCGGCCGTAGCCCAGTGGGAATCCTCCGCGCCGGTATCCTCCGGTGGAGGATGATGTGATGGTGCTGGTGGGGTTGGTCTGGGGTTCGGGGTCTGAAGAGTAATGGTGGTGGGGTAGGAATTGGGTGAGGCTGTAGAGTTGGGGTAAGGGCGGGCGCTGGTGTACTACAGACCCTCCGGGACTAGAGGGGGCGCTGTTTAGTGCCCGCGTGGTGGACTGCAATGTGTCGTAGCGCTCCCCGTACTCCGGCACGGGCGGAGGAGGGGGGAGGTCATCGTGTGAAGGAAAGTCGTCGGGTGGAGGAGGGAAGTCGCTTTCGATGTCGTATCCGCCGGGATAGTAGTCCGTGTCCAGCAGGGTGGGGTCGCTGTAAAGGGTGGGTGGGGCCTCCACTACCTCATACTGAGGGAACTCCTGGATTCCAGGAAGTTGAACGCTCGGCATCCAGTCAGATGTGTCCCAATGATAGCCTGTCGGACAAAAACAATAGTAAACATCACAAACGCCACAATTTGAACAAAATAAAATCTTGGGATTAGATTGATGTCACACACACTGAAGAAAGGCTGGGGTCAATTCAACTTCAGAAGGGGTGATTTTAGTCACCATGTCAACATGAAGTCAGCATGAAATGGCATTCAGAACCTGTTTTACGTCTGTCACTGAAGTACTGAAGTATATAAAAAAGGAGGATTTTAATCATCAGGAAATTATTGAAATGATGATAACCATCAGCACTTTTTTTAAGCTTCTGTCATTATATGCTATTATTGACATAATCTTTATTATACTAGTATTAAATGGCATAATGATCACTAATTATTCAAAATTAATAAATTTAATTATTTGTAAAATAATAATAATAAAAAATAGACTCATTTTGACGTGCTTTAAAGACGCGATGAAACGGTCACACATCTGAAAATAATGGATTATTAAAAACAAAAACAAAAAGTATTTTTGGATTATGAGATGAAATATGAGATCTAGGTGTTGCACTTACATTTACATATATATATATATATATATATATATATATATATATATATATATATATATATATATATATATATATATATATATCCAAAAAACAACAAGTGCATAGAACCAAGTCCCTGCCCTATGACTTGTATATATATATATATGTAAGTGCAACACCTAGATCTCATATTTCATCTCATAATCCAAAACACAACAAGTGCATAGAACCAAGTCCCTGCCCAATGACTTTTTTTTGTAAAAAACAAACAAACATTATATATATGTAAGTAAAATATGCATGGATGAATTGTACAGAGTAAGATCCGAAATTAGAGAAATTGAAATTTCATCATAGAAAATCTTTTCATGGTATTCTTTTTTTTTTTTTTGGTCAAATGACAATTTATTCTGTGTACTCCCTGAACAAAAGTTGAATTGACTTCAACCCTTTTCATAAATCACTCGTTAAAACAAGCCAGGTCATTTAAAACCAACAACATGCAACGTCAGTATCACACCAACACAATGCAGATGCATTCAGCTTAACACTAATATTACTGGAGCGCACACAAATACACACCACACATGTGCACACACAATAACTCAGAATATGTCTACATATTCTATACACAACCTTGACAGAATATGACAATTAGTCAGTACTTTCAAAGATTCATTTTTACACAATATATTATTAGGAAAAGTATTTTATGGTTATTATTATTATGTGTTTTGGGGGAATTTGAGGAAGACATCACTAAGTTAAACTGGGAACACAAAAGCATAAAAACAAAACTTTCAAAAAGCACACAAAACTACCAAAAGAAAGTTGATTTGACACTATTTCTGTCACATATTTGTGGACATGCAGTTTTACAAGCCAAAAAGTAAACAAAAAACAAAAATATCACATTTAAAAGGCTTCAGGCAAATTGTACGAAAAATAAATCACCTCTTGGGTTCTTGTGTTCATGAGCCGAGAATGACTCTTTAGACAAAAAGCAAACAGAAATGCAGAGAAAGGAGAAAGAGAAAATGTCAAATACAAGGAGATCGAAGAACACTGTAGAAAAAAAGAATGCAGGAGGACGTAGATACAAATGAAAGAACCATGAAGGTATGAGATGATCTTCATGCCATTTGCTTACACAGAAACATTGTTTCATCTCACAGATTGGAGGGAAAGTGAAATCAGTCTCGGCAAGATCGTAATTTTCCATCTCAAATTAGCTGAACACTCATCAAATGAGGCACCTGATTGGCTAATGAGGCATTTGATAGAAATTTTCCAGATGTGATTAGTCTTTTTTAATCTCTCTGTCTCTGTAGATGTGGTATGGGTGAAGAAAATGGCATTTTGGACAGCTAATAATCACCCACCGAACACTAAAACAGACACTCAATAATCAGCAATGAAGCAGCAAAAGAATACCTTCTTTCTCCACCGAGTCAACAACAGAGCTGACAAGGTGGATTACTGTCACTAGGGAGGCTTGTAAGAAGGGCAGATAAAAGAAATCTAACATTAATTTTTCAGAAGTAAACATGACAGGAAAGAAACACTAGAAGTCAAGACTGCGAGGGAGAGAGGAAACGGAGACAAAAGCGGTTCTTACGATGAGACGTGGCATTCTGACATCTGACAAAACTGATGGATTTGATTTGATTTGCCAGCACGTTTGAACAACAGATACTGACTCTGGTTTTATGGGATTCTGGTTTCTGACAAGGGTGTGATCTGAGGGATGGGTTAATGGCAGAGGGATTTGGTTGTGTCCGTAGGGAACACGTCTGGGTTGAGCTCTGGTGGAGGAGAGTGGGAGTGACGGCTGACGTTGTGCTCATGATTACACACATTAACAGAGAGATGGAAGGAAGGATCAGGAAAATTCTCAAAGATAAAAAGAGAACAAAGACACTCTCTCTGGCCCCAAGCCAAAACCAACAGATGGAGGAAAATGAAATAAGCATGGTTGACGTTTTAGAGGAATATGCGGGTACATGGCCATAAGGAAATATGGATAATCTGTTCAATACAATGCATTAGTATATATCAGAGATTTAGTGGGGGAGTTGTTAGGTCAAGATCAGGGGTTGAAAAGGTCAAATGAGGGTCAAGCTTCAAAGGTTAGACGACTTCGTCCCTCTCACATGACTTCCGTCAGGGCTTCAACTAGGCGTGTTTAAAACTTCAAATCAAAATCCACTAACAGATTATACATGTTGTTTTCAAATTTTCTTATCAGGCCGATAACGTTAACAAAAAATGAACATATATCAGCTGATACCGATATGGTGGCCGATATATCGCGCATCCCTAATAAAAGCCAATTAAAAATATGAATAAATACTATAATCGTATATAAATAATACTAAAATGACACGCAACTCTAGCTTCAACAAACTTCTCAACACAAGCATCATTCGCTGATTTGATCGACCAATCTAACATGCATAATATGAGGATTATTCTCAGAGTCTGATGATATAAACACCTTTGACTAGATATGCACTGAATTAATCTTGTTTTCCTTTTCGCACTGACACTGGCCTCATAATGACATCTTAACGATTTGTCCGCTAACAATTAGCTTTGTTTGAAAGGTCAGCAGCAACTGGTTCAAAGCTGAAACTGTTTACTTCAAGCACTGTTACAACGTTCGACTTGAGCGCACACTATAGCTTGACAGTTTGTGCCCTGTAGTTCACCGCACTGGGGAACGCTGCCACGAGTCATGTGAAAGAGCCTTCAGATACAGTTATCAGGATCAACAGGAATGATGTGTGCTGGAGAGACCCATCATGTGTACTTTTCATACCCTGCTTTTACACTCTGAGCTGATGTCTTCAACCATCCATTGGCTTCATTAAGAGAAACAAAGGGAAGGGGTAAAAAAGAGAAGAGATCCAAAACATGAATTTCACACAGATAACTAATAGAGATGCTATATAGGTCATTCTCAGATGTTGCCTTAAACTGATGAAAAACGTACGAGAAGCTGCCGAGAGCAACTGCGCAACAAAAAGGTGAGGGGGTTTGGAGGGAAGACATGCTTTCTTCTTTTTATGCATTGAGAATTTCACAGGGCTTTTAGTGATCACTTCCTTTCACCGTGGGCGAATGTTCACTTACGAGCAGGCCTCTATTTAAAACCTTGCTCTGTGTCTGTGGTGAGATTTGATCCAAATGGGAGCTGAAGCCCCAGTGCAGCGATAAGGAAGAGAGAGAGAAACGACATAACACATGACCCAAAACATATCACCCTTTACACTCAGTTACATCAGTAAAATAAAGACAGACAGGGTTAGCAGATGTTAAAAAACACACAAAAAAACAGTAACCGAACTGTATAGGGGTCTGTCTACTAAGAAGAGCATGCAAGAAATGTAGGCTATGTTCAGAATAGCACATGAACACTATTTACTGTGCAGTTTGCAAATTTCCTGTTGATCTCTCTAGTATGCCAAATTATCAGAAATAATATCAGATATTTTGATCAAAGTTTTAACACATATGATCGGCAATATGACAGTTTTAAATATGAGGTGATAACTAAACACTGCTCAAACTAAACAAGTAGTGGTAGTGTGTGTAGCACATCCTACTCATACTTGCAAACGCTGGACTGGTGAAAGAGGACTCTAATGTCTATGGTAACATCCTAAACCGTAAAAAGAACCATAAAAACATACATTTAAAAAACAACAACTTTAGTTCTAATAATAATAATAAAAGTTGACAAAACCTAAAAAAATATGAAATGATAAACTTCACATTTCAGCCTTTAAACAGTTTTTTTCTTAAGAAAAGATGAGTCGAAATGATAAATGATATATTTCGCAGTAAGATGAGTTTGCAGTTATGGCCACTACTGTTCACACTAATGCAGCGTCCTACTATTTGAAGCGCTTTTTTTTTTGCACACAATTATTTTAAATTAGTAGGCAGCATTCAGTGTATACTGTTTGTATCGCAGTATGTAGTACACTAGTGCTCCATTCAAAACATAGCCTTTTTATTATTTTTATCTTGTTACAGAGAGACATTCTATATAAATAATTCTGATATCTGGAGAAAAAAAAAAGCATAAAAACATGTCAAGTATTTCACTTATAATTTGCAGTTTAACTGGCTGATTACGACCTATCTGTCATCTGTGTAAAAGCAAACGTACCATTGTCGTCGCAGGACTCGGACTGGAAGGAGCTGAGAGAGTGGACCTCAGACATGCTGCCTCTGGTGTTGTAAGGGTGACAGGCACTGTCCTCCACCATTTTCTTACTTAGACACGGGTCCAAGTCCACTACTTTAGCTGTGAGGAGAAGAAAACAGTCACATCACTTACTTACTGAGCCCATGAAATGGATTGTTTTACAATCACACATGTCACAAGTCACATGCACAACATTCTCCAGATTACAGATTCTCCATACGTACCATCGTAGTCGTAATCCCAGCTGGGCTTCTGTATGGAGTCGCTGTCAGACACCGAGTTGGAGGGTGGGGGAGGAGGCAGGTTAGGCGCTACACTACAGACAGCCACTGTCTTCCTGTGCCCGTGTACCGAGTCGGGGTTGAATGTGCTGAACTCTGGGTGTTCCGGTATGGCTGAGCCCTCAAAGGAGTTGCGGTCTAGATTGTTGCGGGAGTCGCTTGGAATGCTGGGTGTGTAGGAGATGGGCCGTACGGGGACCTGCGGCGGGATGTCGGAGTAGATGTTCTTGTTGAGTTTGGAGTCGAAGTACGGTCGATGGAGGAAAGCGTGGGGGGCCCCTGTGCCTACCCTGAGATTGTCGTCGTCGTCAGATTTGGATTTTGAGCGTCGACAAATGCGCTTGCGAATCATGACAAAGAGGAGGACAAGAAAAAAGATGCTGGCGACGAAAACGACGATTCCAATTACTTCCTCCAGGCCGATGTTCCAAGAGGTGGAGACAAATTCGTTACGGATTTCGGAACGGAGTTCACAATGCTGCCCACTGTAGCCCGTGGAGCAGTTACAGTTGAAGGAGCCGTATGTGTTCTGGCAGTGACCATTGCCACAAGGGTTCTTCAGACACTCATCTACATCACTGAGGCACCTAAACACATAAACACACACAAACATGGCATCGGTAAGAAATCGTTTGTGCTCACCAATGCTATTTTGATAAATATAGAGCAAAAACTGTAATATGGAAAATTATTACAATTTAAAATAACCTTTCTTTTTTCAATATATTTTAAAATGTAATTTATTCATGTGAATTTTTAGCAGTCTCATTGGTTCATAAGATGGATCAAAAGATTTACCTGTCTCCTTGAAAACCTGGTTCACACTCACAAACAGGGCCATCCAGGCTATCAATGCACTTGCCGCTGTTCTTACACGGGTTATCTGTGCAGTATGGACCCAGCTGACACCTGATAGACAATTAATATGAGCCAAATTGTTAGTCAGAAACTTCACACACGCACACATTTAGATAAACTTTAAATACGAAAGAACGGTTTGGATAGTTTTTAATTGCAATACAAATTTCTCAAAGAGAAAATTGATTCTGTCTTGCTGAATTAAATCTGAAAACCAATCACATCGTGTCCCAAAGCTTCTGATTAAATTTCCAATTTACCAGGAATTACTGAGAATGCCGCATGGATCTCTGAAGTATCTTTCTTATGTTTGAGTCAGACTATGCATATTAATGAAGTTTAATTAATGGAAATGTTGACAGAGCTTACTTTTACTTGGCTACATATCTGGAGTATACACAATGTAATTAAAATGAAAAAAATAAAAAAATAATTTAATGAAATATCAAACTTATCAAACTATTTTACTTTGCACTACATCCTGTTCTTCTTTCTTAGTCTAATTATTTTATCATTTAAAAAGAAAAAGCATGACAAGTAAACATCAGTCACATACAGTAATAGAGAATGATGAATATGTGTGTATTCTGAAAGTGTACAGCTGCCCCAAAATATCTAGACACTGAAGCCACTCTATGGCTTTATATTAAAGTCTATTTATATATATATACAAAGTTTTAAGTGATCAAACAAAATAAAATATTAATGTTCAAATTTAAAACAAAATGTATCTGAACACTATTAGAAAATACAGAAAAGTTTTCTGAACATGTCCATAGACAATGCCATGAATTTACACCTAAATCTCCTAAAAACCACCAATATGTGGTCATATGTGCATGTGCTCTTACCGTTGGCCAGAGTACTGTCCTCTGCACTGGCAGTAAAAGTCTCCTCCTCGTGGGATACATGTGCCTCCATAGAGGCAGGGATTAGAAGCACAGGGGCTGATAGTAACTTCACAGTGAGTACCCATGAACGCAGCAGTGCACTTACAGAAATATCCTACAACAGCACATGAGAGCACAGCATATTAGTCAGTCCTATATATAAACACAATGATTCAAATCCAAAGAAACACCATGCATACCTCCATTAGGCAGTGATGAACATGTGCCTCCATTGGTGCAGGGGTTACTGGAGCATCCCTGGACTGGAGGAGCCAAGCTGCACCCGGGAGCCGCTTCGACCAACTCCTCCAGCACTGAGTGAACCCCTCGAACCTGAGACAGTGGCAGCTCCCTCCCATTAAACACAATCCCCTCCAGACAACCCCGCAGCCCATTTACCACAAGTCTTCCTGAGCCGGACGCCGGCCGTGCATGACCCCCAAAGAACATGCTGGTATCTAGGTTAAGGGTGCGGAGAGTGCCTGGAGCTGTTCCGGATGCAGCGTGGACCTGATCCAGGACCAGCCGGGCGTAGTTGCCGTCTACCTCAAGTGAGACTGTGTGCCACTCTCCGTCACTGACCAGGGTACTGTGGACGGACACCACACCAGGTCCACTGCCACAGTCAAACTTGTACTGTAGGCGGCCGTTCACAATCTGAAAAAAAAAAAAGGGGTGGTGATGGCGCAATGGATAAGACACATGCCTTTGGTGTGAGAGACCCGGGTTCGAATCCACTGTGAGACACCAATGTGTCCCTGAGCAAGACACTTAACCCCTACTTGCTCCAGAGGTGTGCGACCTCTGATATATAGCAATTGTAAGTCGCTTTGGATAAAAGCGTCAGCTAAATGAATAAATGTAAATGTAAATGTAAAAAACACGCATAGTTTTGTCTTTCATGCTGACCTTATGCTAATCAGCAATCGCACTCATCTGGGGTAAAGTAAAAAAAAGTATCTCAAATTTACTATAAGCCTATTATTAGTCAATTTTTTATTTAAAATGATAATTTACAAAATTATAATAAAACAATAAATAACTCTTTAACAATCTAATTATAATATTTAAAACATAAAATAATTATATTTCCCATTAAGTTGTATGAATGAATTTAAATAGGTGTCTCAAAACCTAGTAAGCATCCTAAGGCCATCTAAGCACATGTAACATGTTTTAGAATTTGTATTATTATTTATTTTGCACATTTTAGGGCATCACAGGTATACTCGGTGTCAGCACCGTTGTTTGACACAACTAGCTTCTGATGCCCAAAAATGTGTGCCTATAAAAACTTTATAGCCAAATAGATACAACTAGAAAGTACTTCAGATGTGATATCAGACAGTTAAAAAAGATTAAACAGATGAAATGTGGAATGATGCTTCAGGGAGACGCAGAAACAGCTACACATTATTATAATGTAACAGCAGGGAGATGACACTGCTTGCATTTCAGTCCCAGGCTCCTTTGCTATATCTGTCAGTTGTGTGGTTTCCCCTCACCAAAGGGGGAATGCGTGAGAAAGAGCTCCCCTCTCTTCTCCCAGCTCCAAAATAACTCCCCTTTCTTTTTCCTCTTCTTTTTTTTGGAATGATTGAGGGGGTTAAGAGCACACACTCACCTCCAGGATGCTGTAGTCTGTGCCTTTGGCATACATGACAGTAGCGTGGGTGGAGTACGTTCTCAGTCTGAGGGACAGCTTCATTTCTTCTTTATTCTCGTTCTCCATCAGCCTGTACCGTGCATATCCATTTCCACTGAATGTTAAGGACTGAGGCTCTACAACACAGAGAGAAAACCAAAACAAGTGATGTTACCCAAAAATACATATTTGATGCAATTTCCATTGCAATGACATCATCTGTTTGATACAGCTAAAGGCAAATTCACACCGCACCGACAGATGCCGACAGACGGTGACAGACACTTCGTCGGGTTTTGTCGGATCAGTGTCTTACCCCTGTTGGGGTCTGTCGGAGCTTGTTTTCACCAATTGAACATGCCGAATCGGATTTAGAATGCCTGAGAAGTGACGTGCTGTAATCTGGTGACTGTGACAGTCTGCCGGTGCAGTGTGAATCGGCCTTAACATTCTACCAATCAGATTTTTTTTTGTCTGTAGCACAAATACAGCAGGTTGAGTTATGTACTGAAGTTTAATTTGAGCAATACTGATACTTGACTTAGCAAGTACTACCAATAAAAGGATGGGATTTCAATACAGTGCTTTAATAAAGAGTGTGAGTTGCACTAAGGTGCATGAAGGCAAAGAAATGTGTGTTCATACCTGAGCACTCTTCCTGTTTTCCCTCAGGACAGATGCATCTGAATTTGGTGTGCATGGGGTCTTCTACACACTCCATGCCATCAGGACAGGGGCTTCCCTCACACAGTTTACTCAAGACAGGACACTCAGCTCCTATAATCACACATAAAGGGTTAACATGCTAACATTATCTCTTGCCTGGAAGTGAAATACATATTTTGTGTCTGCATATTTACCTTCACAGAGACATTTGGATGTGCGCATGTGACGTGGAGTAACAAAACTAATCCTGGCAGTGCTGTAGGCCGACACTGCTCCCGTCTCCAAAGAAACCGTCTCTTGGCAGTAACTAAGCGGACAGTCCAAACCGGCACAGAGTTTCTTTACAACTCGTACAATACGGACCCCAGTCATCTCTTCGATTACCCCAACTGAGGCGTTTAGCTTCCTGTACACCACTTCCTGGGGCTGGAATGGACTTCCTGACCTCTCTAAAGCTAGAAGTACTTCCAGGTCACCGGATGCATCAGCAGCAGGTTGCAAGCTGACTAACTGTACGTCTCCGCGTCTGACACCGGCGATATTCCGCAAAGCCCGCAAAAAGTTGCGCCAATAATCTCCAATAAACTCCTCTGGGGCTATTGCAGAGAAACGCACAGCGAAGGAGTTATCGAGCGCTTGTGCTGTGGCCTGCCGTACATGAATATTGACTCGGGCAGCTGCAGTAAAGCGACCATCTGTCACTGTAATGTTAAGGACGTATTGACCAGCGTCCAGATTCCCACGGGCCACGAGTTTCCCATCAGCATCGGAGACGGAGAAGAGGCCGGAGTTTTCGGAGGCGGAGGAACTATCGGGCGCAAGGCTGTAAGTTAGAGTGTCGTAAACATCCTGATCGGTGGCGTGGATTTTACCCAGGACTCCGCCTGAATATTCGTCTGTTGCAGTGGTGATGAAGATGTCCAGGGGAAGAATGACAGGAGGGTAGATGCTCTCCTCAATTAAACGAACACTCACAAACGCCGTGGAGACCAACGGAGGCCGACCGCTGTCCGTTACCTAGGGCAAAAGAGTCAAGAGACTAAGGATTCAGAATATTCAGAGTATTTCAAGACAGTTGATTGTTTTCACAGCCATCTATGATGTATCTCACTTTACAGCACAAAACAGCATGCATCATAAACGTTAACTAAAAACTTGATAATTTGGCACCATATGTTGAAAGACTAATAATCAAGTCAGCTGTTTGAAGTATAATTGAGTATTAAGAGTAAAACGTCTTTGAACCTTCTGCATGGAGAGGCTGATAATAAGTGCCAGTCACGGTCAGTAGAGGGAGCACTTGAGCCTGGATTTACTTTTGGCACAGTAGACTATTCTCAGCAAATTTCTCAGTTCACACACACGCACGCACGCACGCACACACGCACACATTTACTAAGCATTGATGTATTAAATTGATCAAAAGTGACCGTAAAACTTTTATTACAAAATATGTCTTACATTATTAAAAATATTTCTATTTCTAATAAATGCTGTTCTTTTAAACTTATTTTCTTTCTAATTTTGATGTCCTTTCTAAAATGTATCACAAATTCAACAAAAATATTAAGCAACTATTTTCAACATTGATAATAATAATAAATGTTTCTTGAGCACAAAATCAGCATAATAGAATGAAGGATCATGTGACACTGAAGACAAGAGTAATAATGTTGAAAACTCAGCTTTGCCATCAAAGAAATAAATCATGTTTTAATATAAATATAATAATAATTCTAGCCTTGGTCAGAATAAGATTTATTACAACTGAAACAGAGCACCCAGAAGAGGAGGTGACTGAGACAGAGACTGATGTAATTATTTCCTTACAGGTCCACTCCTCTGCTCAGCTTTTCATGCCTGCTCCTTCGTCTTACTCTATTGCCCATGCCTGGCCTGTGCGGGGAATACTGAATAAGCTTCACCTCCGCTCTATTGCTGATCTATCCCTTCAGACGTCCAATGCAAAGTGAACAAGACCCCTACAGCTTCAGTTATAGTTGGAGAATCAGAGAGAGAGACTTGAGGTCTCACCTGGGCCTGTAGGAGGTAGAACTCTTGAGTCTGGCGGCTCAGCATTTCCACTGAGACCAACGCGCCCCGAGGAGTGATGTGGAAGGCGTTGCCCTCGTTCCCACTGATGATAGCAAACGTGAAAGGAGGTCCATTGTGGGAGGCATCACGATCCGACACAGTCAGCTGGAGAACACTGGTACCTCCTGGCTGGTTCTCCTATACAACATATTCAGAAAGTGTTTTAGAACATAGACCTACAACATTCACAGTTTTTTTACACTTAAGGAAAATTTGGCATGTTAAACATTTCTTACAACCTAAATTGAGAAGCTATGATTATATTTGATATGTGCAAGCAAGCACAGACATTTCTAGTGACTAATCATATTTTCCCTTAGAGCAATGTTTCAAAGACAAATGGAAACGGTATTCGCAATGGATTTAACTTCCACAATGCTGAATGTCAGCATGAAATGCAATAATCCTTGAGAAATATACATTTATCCATTGATATTAGATTGCAGCAGGAAAAGTAGACTATAATATTATTGGTTAGTTTTATTTTTTTGGTTCTGTCTAGGAATGGGTCAAGATAGTTGATTAGGTAGGTCATGTAGATTTTTTATTTTTAACCTTTACATTTTTAGACATATATATTATATATATATATATATATATATATATATATATATATTATTTTATATATTCTATTAAAGTATTTATATTTAAAATTAGCGTAGTTTTTCGGTTTTAATTTAAATTTTAGTTTAACTTTTTTAACTTAAGTTTATTTTGACTCTAAACCAGTGTAACTTTAAGATTAAGGTTTACACTGGTTACACTGGTAAGGTTTCGCAAGTGAAATTATTGACAGTGAAATCACTGTATCGTCTCCTTTGAGGACACAGACCTGTATAATGATGCTGTAGTTAGCCTGAGAGAAGAGAGGCGGGTTATCGTTTATGTCAGAGACGTCTACATTGACCGTAGCGCTGCTGGATCGAGCCGGGCTTCCGTTGTCAGAGGCCAACACAGTCAGCGTGTAACCTGAAGTCTACAAAACAAACAAAACAAAATGTCATCATTAGGTTTCAGCAACAGACTGTCGATGCACCTGCTGCTGAGAAACCTGAGTGTTTTGTACCTTCTCTCTGTCGAGCTGCCGAGCCACCTTGACCTCTCCTCTGACGGGGTCGATGGTGAAAGGACTGCCTTGATTGCCATCAATGATGGAGAAGCGCACCTGATTACTGGATGGACCATCTGCATCGTCGGCCATGACCTTCACGCACACACAGAAACACACACCTGGTTAAGACAAAGATTGCCACGGACTCAGGTATGCAGCACCCCTGCATTTTGTCCTTGCTTCGCGAGTCAGTAACTATTGGCTGAGACCCCCAAGGGAAATCAGAAGGCACGCAAGTGAAACAGAGCTGGGTATCAAAGCCTCACTTTCACACTCACAATTTATATTCAGCATGATAAGACATGAACATCTCTAATAAATGACCAGAGTGTGAGAGAAGACTACAGATTAAAGATTGCGGCGAGTCGCCAAGCTCTGGTTTGACATTGGACTGTGTTTGTTTAGTGTGTGTGTTCTTTGCTCAGTGTTGATTTTTAGGAGATGATGTAACACAGAGACCTGTGCAGGGCACAATAAAATCAGAAGTGCTTTAGAAAGAGAAAGCCAATGACTCACTGTGAGCACAGTCTTTCCCAGTTCTGCATCTTCACTGATCACGGCTGAGTAGATGTCTTGGTTGAAGATGGGGCTGTTGTCGTTTACATCAGTCAGGTTGATGTTCACAGTGGCCATGTCGCTGAGTGACGGTGTGCCTCCATCTGTAGCCTCCACTGTTAGATAAAACTCATGTGATGTTTCGTAGTCCAAAGGTTCGATAACAAAGACACCACCTGGGAAGAAAAGGACAATGAGTGTAAATAACAAAGTCTCTAAATAACAACATATTTTAATAATTAAATAAAATATATAAATAAATTAAATAATAAATAAATGAATGAATGAATGAAAAAAAAAATACATGAAATACACCTCTCTAAATAATATTTTTTTCCAGGTAAATAAAATGTATAAATCAATGAATAATTTAATGATATATATATATATAAATGGATGGATGAATGGACAAAATAAAGTAGAAAAGGAATGTCGCAGAAGAACAAACTAAAGTACTCCAGGTTCTTTGTTTTGTATGAATGCCATAAGGATTTAGGAATTTCACAGATGCTACATAGTTCACCATTTTAGGCACCATTTGAATCCTCAAGTGCTGCAGGGATCACAATAGGTTCACCAAAGCTGCTGTGTTTACCTGTATTGGGGTCGACGCGGAACGCTCCTCTCTCGTTACCATTGATAATGGCGTATGTAATCTCTGCGCCTGCTTCTGTCTCTCGGCTGGCAGCGTGCACCCGCAACACCTGGGTGCCCATCGGGATGTCTTCAGCAATGGTGGCAGTGTACTCACGCCGCTCAAAGACTGGAGGGTTGTCGTTAATATCCAAGATGGAAACACTGACGGTGGTGAGAGAGGAAAGATGGCGCGGGGAACCACGGTCGGTGGCGCGGGCGCGGAGGGTGTAGAGCGACTGGAGCTCACGGTCCAGAGGACGATCCAGCCGTACGACGCCCGTCTCCTCCTCAATGGAGAAGACACCATCAGCAGAGTCCAGCAGTGAATAGAGGATCTCTGCGTTAGAACCTAAACACACACACAAAGAACAATGAGATTAATATAGACATGCAATATGTCGGTTTGTTTTATCCCTCTCTCTCTCTCTCTCTCTCTCTCTCAAAAAAAAAAAAGGTTTATCTAGTTTAATACAAATTACACCGCAGCATTGTTAAAATCTTGATTCTGATTGTCTGACACATATACCAAAACTGCAATACAAAGAAATATGATATTATTATATTGTAACTTATTCCTGTAATGGAAAATTGTATGCAGCCATTACTCCAGTCTTCAGTCACACATTCCTTCTGAAATCATTCTAATATGCTGAATTGCTGCTCCAGACATATGTCTTATTAAATTTGAAAATTTGCTGCTTAATATTTTGTGGAAACAAGCACAATTTTTTTCAGGATTCTTTGATGAATAGAAAGGTCAAAATAACAGAATTTATTAATTTTTTTGTAACATAAAATCCTTACTGTCAATTTAGATGAATTTAACACATCACTGAAAAAATATTAATTTCTTTTTCTTTCTTTTTTTTTTTTTATCTTACTGACCCCAAACTTTTGAATGGTAGAGTTGTTATACAGCAAAACTGGCTCTACAAATGACAGTAGTCAATTATTCATTCATTTAATGCACAACTGAAACAATCATATTTCCTACTAAGAAAGGAAACTAATTCATAAAGATTACCAAAAGATCAATACATTTCACAAATTAAACTGCTTTCAAATCAATAGCAAAGCCTCCAGCAGTCATAATGATTTGCATAGTTCGACTGTGTCTCCGTCTCATTTGCTCAACTATAATGACTTATAAATTCATCCTACAAAGGATTCAGTGGTGAAACCTCTTGTCCTGTGCAGCATATTAAGAAGTGTGAGTGAGTGCCACTTATTGTATTGAGAAAAGCACACACACAAGCAAAACAAGATGAAGATAGAGTACACTAATCCCTCTAATGCATTTTTGAGTAAGCCTCATTTGTGGCTTGCTAGTACAATTCTATCTACCAAGACACACTCTCTCATTATAGCCAGATAACACAATCTCTTGTGTTTTACAAAGTTTCAGTCAGACTAAATTACTGTAATGCAGTTACTTCATGACAGTTCAGTATGATGCAAGTCTATAGATCATTGAATAAACTCCCTCTTATGATCATTTCCAGTTTACGGTACAGCTATTATAGGTTAGTCCCATAGACCTCCATTGTAAGTGCAGGTAAAACATGTCACGGATGCAGTCTATAGAGTTGAACTATTTTACCACATCAAGGGCTTTCAAAAAGTAACCAGTGATATGAAGGATGTGGCACTCATGCTGAAAAAATGAAGGAATAATATTTTTAGGCTGTTTAGGGTGAGCTTAAGTGAAATAGAGTCTGGAATATACACTGAGCACACAATGTGTCTCTGAGGATAGAGAGTACAGAACAAAAGAAAGATAAGAGAGGAATCTATGCAAATGGAAATTTGTGTTCTCTCAGATTAAAGGTGCTGCCCTGTTTGACTGAGTGTTGTCAACAGTGTTCTCTTGGCGCTCATGCACAGTCTTCACAAAGACGAACGCTCTAATCTGAATTCACAAAACAAAATGCACACAAATGTGTCCATGCTCTTTACATACAATCACATCTTTGCGATGAACATTTGTACATATATCCAAAAACGTATCTGACACGCTTAACAAAAGTTCTACCACCAGACCATTAAGACACACGAGCATTCCATGCAAAGCTATGTATTTATATTCACTGACTTGATTGTGACAAGTTACACTGACAAGTTACTGTTCATTGTACTGGAACTGGAGATCTTACCTGTGTCCAGGTCCGAGGCATACAGGCGAGCCACAGGTGTGTTTATCTCTGTGTTCTCGAACACAGTGAAGGTGTAGGGGTCAGAGGAGAACTGCGGAGCATTGTCGTTAACATCTTCGACTGTGATTTCAACTTCTGCTTCACAAAAGCGTCCGCCTCCATCCAGAGCACGCACCTTCATCTTGTGCACTTCTTCTTCCTCACGATCCAGAGGGAGAAGTGTTTTCAATTCACCTGATAATACAAAAACACACTTTACACTGCGTCCTCCTAACCAGATGTGATAAGAATGTCACAATAGATAAAAGCTCTTTTATGTAAATTATGAGATTTTTTTTTCTACCCAGCTGTGACCACAGAGTCGTGCTGAGTAGCCCTTCACATTATGAAATCTCATTGGTCCAAAATTGGTCATAACTCTGTCAGAATGTGTTGCATCAAAAGGTAAAAACGTTTGGTTGCACAAACTCTTTTATGAACCCCTGCAGTTATGCAACCCTTTTAATTGAAGTTCTGTCATCATTTACTCACCTTCAAACCCAATAGACTTGCAAACTTCGAAATGCAAACAAAGATGAAACCTGAAATATTTCTCATTTAATTGACCATATTTCATGTGATTATGAATGTGCATTGATCAATGGTTATATGTGAATAAAAGCCTAAATTATATTCGTTCATCATATAAAGTGATCCTGTTGTAAAACGTTTACAATGTTTTTAGCAACTTTTTGAAGTGTCAAAGTTTTGGTTGCATGCACTTAAAAAAAAAATAATAATTCTTCATTTGTATTTAAGATAAATGAAAGTCTTATGAAATTGGAACAACACAAGTATGAGCAAATGATGACACACTTTTCATTTTTGGGAGAACAAACACATTCTGTGAATTAGCATAAACTCTAGCTTGTAGGCACTCTGATGCTGCTTCCCCACACAAATGGTTCACTGCTCTCTCATTCTTCATGTCTGCAAAGTAGCTTTATGTATATTTATCATAGTTGTCGCTTGCTAAAAAAAATTTAATAAAAAAAAGAGGTGGAGGGAATTTTGAACATCAGCTGGCACTGCCCTAATGAACAGATACAATCCAATTCCACTTCAAACTCTCTCATCTGTCAAGTCAAGAGGACACTCTAAGAATGCCCTTAAAAGAAAAGCAGTGAGCGAGAGAGGCAGTCGTCTCTGTGATGAGAAAATGATCTGACCTAATAATTTCAGCAAGCGTGAGCTACATTCCATTGAAGTGGTCACTAATTTAAAACTGCACTTTTGTGTGCCAGCTGTTTGGTGTCGACCTTTTAGCTGGAGCACATCTCAAGAAAGAATGAATGCAGGGTGTCCAAAAGTTTCCCCTCGAGGGGAGCTAAAATCATCCTTGTGCTGAGCGGCTTTATGAAACAGAAAATATTAAAGAGGAGAGGGATGGTGAGAAATAGTAAGGGAGGATAAAGTGCAGTCGGCATGTGGGCTGCTCGGAGAGTGAGCTGAGTGAGAAAAGAAGAAAAGGGAAAGTCACCCTTGGAAAAGCAGCCGCCAGCTTTCAGGGGTCTGGTTGACTCGAACGAGAGCACTCTTTGCATTGCTAACTTACTATAATGCTCCTCTTCTTTTCCACGATGGAACGAAGGGGGAAAAAAGTGAAGAAAATCCTCCATGCACACTAAACCCACACAGAAGAACAGTAGCGCTCCTTCAGATTGTGAGCCAGCATTCCCTGCCTTCACACTCAGTGTTATCAAAGAGCCAGTGAGTAGCGCCTTTACAAAAGCTTTTGTGTATTAGCAGTGTGACGCTGTCACAAACCCACTGTTGATTTCTGCTCTCTTTTCCGGCTGGAACCAATGTTTAATTCACACAGTTGAGAGACAGTTGACTAGAGTTAATAGCTGAAGTGGGGTAACACTTGCTGAAATGTTTATTAAAATATTGTGTGCGAGTATGTTTGTGTGAATAAAAGAGGCAAGTAAAAAATGTAAAAGAATAATATCAGAAACAGAATTCTGTGGTATTCACTTGAAACCGGTAATAAAAGCCCAAGGGTGTACATTCTTCCCTGGAATTATACAAGTAATTAAATTAGAAATCATTATGGTTTTAAATGGGATGTGTTTGACTGCAGGCAAAGGCAAATGGTGCTGAAAATGTTCTGTGGGTATGTGGCATATACAGTATTTGCTAGAAATCTTGGAGTAATCTTTGAGGCCCAACAGACCTTCAAAGACCACATCGCAAAGACAGCTCGGTCATGCAGGTTTGCACTACACAACATCAGGCCTTTCCTAACTGTGCATGCAACACAACTTCTTGTCCAGGCCCTCGTCATTTCTCGGCTGGATTACTGCAATGCTCTTCTGGCTGGACTTCCATCGTGTGCAATCAAACATCTACAAATGATTCAGAACGCTGCAGCACATCTTGTCTTCAACGAGCCCAAAAGGGCCCACGTCACACCTCTCTTTATATCTCTGCACTGGCTACCACTTGCTGCTCGCATCAAGTTCAAGGCATTGACGCTTGCTTTCAGATCTACCATCGGCTCAGCACCCTCCTACTTCCACTCGCTCTTACGAGTCTACATCCCTACCAGAAGTATATATATAAAATTCTAAGCTTTCCCTTTCCTTTAATTCCTCTCTATTTTAGCTTATGCTGCTCTAAGAAATGTCTGAAACTGTATTTTGAGCAGACTGAGCACTTCTTGTGTTTGTTTGCCTCTTCACAATGAATTGCTGTATTCCTCATTTGTAAGTCGCTTTGCATAAAAGCGTCTGCAAAATGAATAAATGTAAATGTACATGTATTTGTCTGGTTATTGAGACAATGATCTTAGAGCTACTGTTCAAAAGTTTAGGCTCTGTAAGATTTTTTTATGTTTTAGAAAAAATATGCTCACCAAGGCTGCATTTATTTGATCAGAAATACAGTGAACTATTTTTCAGATTTACAATAACAGTTTTCTATTTTAATATATTTAAAATATAACTTATTCATGTGATGGTAAACCATGAGACATTCTCTTTCAGGATTTTTTTTGGAAAAGAAAGTTTAAAAGAACAGCATTTACTTGAAATAGAAATGTTGTAAATATCGTTACTCTCAATTTTGCTCAATGTAATGCTTCCTTGCTGGAAAACCTATAATCTTACTGACCCCAAACTTTTGAACAGTTGTGTATATAAATATCCTCAATTTAAAATATATATTAATTTTTTTTTTTCTAAGGCTTTACAATGCACAAACATGAACAATAATACTATAGCTTTGACAAAGTTCATAATACATATTGACCCTGCTGAGGACCCTCTCACTGTGCGATAGTGAAAGAGTTTGAGTAGGGTCATGGCATGGGTACACACAAATCCAACACAACATTTTACCAAAGGCACAATTGGCTTATTCGACGTGCACATGCAAATATGAAAGCATACCTGTCTCAGAGTCAATGCTAAAGTGCTCTGATCCAGACCCTAGCAACTCGTATGAGATCTGTGCATTGGAACGGATGTCAGCATCGGTGGCGGAGACCTGTAGGATCAGCCTACCAGCAGGGGAGTCCTCCGGGACGCTTTCCATATAGAATGACTGCAAACAACAGAAAGGGAGACATGTGACAGACAGAAGTGACTTCAAAAACGGGGTGATGGGGCTAAAAAGAAGAGAGAAATAATAGGACAGAGGAAGAGCTTGGTGATAATTGTGAAGCCAAATTGAAAAGAGGGCTAAAAGATTTTCACCGCAGGAGTTCTATTAAATTAACATTATTCAAAAAGGATCACAATAAGTAAAGGAGGCACATTAGCCCTCACAAAACCCTCTCTTAGTGCAAAATCGCTCTCTTTGTTTCTTAAATGCTGCATTTCACATAAGGACCTTTTCAAATCCCTCCTGACATTCTCTCTTTCTCTCTAAGTCTCGTCCCATTTAGCATGCACAGCGGGTAGGCAGCACCCTCCCCTGAACTGACAGAATCAGACTACATGACATTTTGCTTCCCACACACACATACACACAAAACTAACTATCATACCTTCTCACAAATTGGGCTGTTGTCATTGGCATCCAAGACCTTGACTTCAACTACAGCCTTAGCTGTGAAGGTCCCGTCAGTGGCCGTTATGTTCAGCAAGTAATTGTCCCTCTCCTCCCTGTCGAGAGGTTTCCGCACTGAGACCTTCCACTCGCCTTGAGTATGCTCAATGCCAAATTGCCCCAAGGGGTCTCCACCTTCAGAGAGCAAACATGAGAAATGCCAGTCAAACTAATGAACATGAATGGCAGATAAATTGACTATGTATTTGTGTGGTTTTCTGCAGTATGTGTAGTAGCTATAGTAGTGACTCAATTTATATCCGTTTTATTTAACAGGTCACTGTGAGATATCAATGCAATGAATAATCTACAGCGATCATGAAACTTCACTTCTTGTTTTCTTGGAATTCACAACAGTAACACAAAGCGTCTATATAAATAAGTGGCAGTGTGACTTGTTGTGCCAATTTCTGTCATCACTCTACGATCAGGCGAAGACAAGTGGATGTAATGAGACTGTTTTCTGTGCCAGAAAGGGTTCATCTCTTCTCCAGCTTGGCATCGATGTTCGCGCTAATTAATTATCACCAGAGCTGAAACATTCCCACTTTTTTTTAAAGCGTCATTATAGGAAAATGATCCAGTTTTCAATTTAGAATCTCATTGTGATCTAAGTATTCTTCACACAGAAATCCCTTAAAACGTGACAATTTGATCAATTCATAGGATATTGCATTAGCTTTGAGTGGCTTCCCACAGATTATTAATTGCGGGTACAATAATTTTTTCCATTATAAAGTAGTAAACTTAAACTATCCTTCCAAATTCAACTCAAATGATAATGGTGGCATGCAACTGCTAAAATTAAACTAGAAGAACAAAATCAACATCAGACCAACCTGTGATAAAGTAGCTGATTTGCTTATTATTGTCCTCTGTGTCCAGGTCTGTAGTGCTAAGAATGGCAATGACTCCACCAGGTGGGTCATCTTCGCTTACTGTGCCCTTATAGATCTCTGCGGTGAACCTTGGGGGGTTGTCATTCACATCTACCACTGTGATATCCACCTTGGTACTGGTCATCAGTTGTTCTTTGTCTCCACGGTCAGTGGCTAAGACTGAAACAGTGTATTTATTTCTCTTCTCACGGTCAAGTTCCTTTAATGTGGTAATCCATCCAGTTTCACTATTGATCGCAAACAATTCTGCTATGTCCCTTGTCTCTTGGTTGGGATCGAGATTGTAAACCACATGGCCATTAGTGCCTGAGTCCAGGTCTGTGGCCTTTACCTGTATAACAGAAGTGCCATCTGGGAGATTCTCCACAACGAAAGCTTCATAAGGGTTTGACTCAAAGAGCGGTCGATTGTCATTGACATCTTTGACCTGGATACTAATGTCCACAGCGGAGACCACTTTACTACCATCATATTCGCTTTGTACTTGTAGGGATAGCTGATACCATTTGGTGCTCTCGTGGTCAAGTTTCTTCTCCAGCTTCAATGATCCTGAGTTGGGGTCAACCACAAATACCTCATCCTGGTTGCTCTCAGGAGTATTCCCTTTCACCAGGCTGTAAAAGATTGGCTGATCACTTTCGGCCTGAATGACATCTATTTCTGAACCAAGAGGAAGATCTTCATCTATGGCAAATCTGTAGTGGGACTCTATGAACTTTGGCACTGGGACCTCGGGTGCAAGAATCCTGACATAGACGGGAACAACAGAAGCCTTGGTAGGATTACCGCCATCTTTTGCTCGCACAAGAAACGTGTATAGTTGGTTCTCCAATCCAATGAGGCTTTCCTTTGTTACAATGACACCACTGATCTGGTGGATTTCAAAATTCTCCTCAACATTGTCTGTGTCCGCTTCAATAGAGTAGGTGATGTCGGCATTACTACCTTCATCCATGTCGGATGCTGCAATCTTAAGTATGGTTGTTCCTCTTGGTGCGTCGGAAGCAACATTAACTCTGTAATCAGCAGCTCTGAACTGCGGGGCATTATCATTAATATCCGTTAAGATCACATTTACAGTGCAGAAGCCAACTTTGCCACCACCATCTTTAGCAATTAAGGAAATCAGAATCACTTTCTCCAATGCATTCTCTCGGTCAAGACTCTCCAAAGTAAAAATCTCTCCATTTTCAGAGATTGAGAACTTGTCTTTAGCAATATCATTGACTATATGGTAGGTGAGTCTTCCATATGTGCCCGAGTCTTCATCTGTCGCTTGAGCCTCAGTCACCATTGTTCCAACCGGTGAGTTCTCAAGAAGCTCAACCACGTAATCCACCTGGTTGAAAGTAGGATTGTGGAAGTTAGCACTAATAACATTGACCTTCACGATAGCTGAGCTTCTGAATACACCATCGGATACAGACACATTGATGTTATAGAGAGACTCCATGTGGGGTTTCCTGTGGTTTGATATGACTATAGCTCCAGTCTTTGGATCTATAGCAAAGTTTTGCCCTTCATTTCCTGATATAATTGAGAATTCAAGTTTACCACTATCCGAGTTGTCAGCATCAGAAGCCTGAACCAGGGTGACAAAGTGGCCACGGGGGGCCAGTTCACTGACCGTAGCTTCATAGACATTCTGTGAGAACACTGGAGCGTTGTCGTTAAGGTCTGTAACATCAATTAATACTATGACCTCACTGGAAAGGGCAGGCACTCCACCATCCACTGCTCTAATTATCAGTTTATGTGAGGGTTTTTCTTCGTGGTCAAGCATCTGAGTTGTCCAGATTGTGCCCGTGTCACGGTCGATGCTAAAGTAATAAGAGCTCTTGTCTTTATCTTCAACAATCTGGTAAAAGAGCAATTTGTTGTTACCAGTGTCAGCATCTGTAGCTGAGACTTGCAATACAGACGTCCCAATCACTGATACTTCAGAAAGACTTGCATTGTACAATTTGGTAGAGAAAACAGGTGGGTTGTCATTAACATCTTCCAAGATTATGTCAACAAAGACTTCAGCTTTGGCACCAGTTAGTGAGTCGGTAGCCCTTACACTAAGTTTATAGGCTGGATGGGTCTCAAAATCCAAAGGCTTTAAAACCTGAATGACGCCACTATTGAAATTGATGGAAAACTGGTTGAGAGGGTCCCCTTCTGTGATTGTGTACACAATTCTAGGGCCTTCTGAGTCATTAGCCTGAATGTGTGCAATAGGTGTTAGTAACTGTATGCTCTCTGGGATCTCCAGACTGTAGAAGGCTTTCTCAAATACAGGCATTGCTTTGTTTACAACCATTATTGGCACATCAACGGATGAGGAAAGTGCTGGTTCACCTCCATCTCTGGCTACAATGGTGATTACAAATTCAGTGTTAAGTAAGTCTTTCTCAAGCTTCTTTGTAAGTGAGATTTCACCATCCATGCTTATCTGAATAAACTCATTTAGCTCCTGGAGTTGGTAGTTGATTTCAGAATTTCTGTCAATATCGGCATCAACCGCAGTCACTTTTGTGATGACATGACCCACCTCTGTGTCAACCTGCACCAGTGCCTGATAGGGTAAATTGACGAACACAGGTGGGTTGTCATTTACATCCTCAATTATCACAGTGACGAGGACATGGGTAACATCAGATGACTTGTCTTCTCTGGTCACCTCGACCACAATATCAAATACGCCTTGCTCTTCTCGATTAAAGGGTGTGCCTGTAGATGAGAGTACTCCCGAGGTACGGCTTATTGTGAATCTCTTATCAGGGTTCAGAATGGTATAAAACAAAGGCTCATTGACTTGGTTTCCCACTGCAGCTATCACAGCTAAAGTCTTCTTCTCTAAGGAATTTTCTTGCACAGAGGCCTTATAAGATTCTTGGGTGAACCTCAGAGTACTCTCCTTATTCTCTCTGACATTTATTTTTACTAAAGCTGTTTTAGAAAACCTGCCATCAGACACCCTCACTCTGAGCTCATACCTGCTTCTAAGCTGAGTGACATTTTGAATAGTGATAACCCCTGTGACCGGGTCCATTTTAAACTTCTCTCCAATATTGCCTTCAACAATAGAGTAAAACAGCCTTGAATTTGGACCAGAGTCTGCATCTGATGCATTTACTGTGATCACTTCTACTCCTTTGAAAGTTGGCACTAAGACTGTGGTTTCATATAGATCTTGGCTGAACTGAGGCGGACAATCATTGATGTCCAGGATCTCAATCGTCACATTAGCAGCCTTCTCTGCAAAATGACGGGGGATTCCCATATCGTGGACTTGAACCGAAAAGCGAAACACAGATCTTTGTTCATAGTCCAATTCACTGATGGTTCTGATTGCACCAGTGCTAGAGTCGATTGCAAAGTAATTATGGGCAAATGGCTCCACAATCTGATAGACCAGCCTCGAGTTAGCATCACGGTCAGTGTCCAACGCACGGATGACAAGTGGTATGTTGTCTTTGGTGAGGACTACACTGTTGACTGGAGAAGACTCGCTGACCATTCCAGTGAACTCATCTTGAATGAATACAGGTGCATTGTCATTCTCATCCTTCAAGTGAATCAGTAGAGTAGTGTTACTTGCCAGACCGGCCATGTTTGTTCCCTGAATGGTTAGTTTGTATGAAGGAATAGTCTCATAATCCACAACCGAATGGGTCACAACCACTCCAGAGTTGGGGTTGATGTCAAATGCTCCATTCACGTTTCCATCTTTGATCTGATAGAATACTGATGATTGGCTGTTGGCGGTAACCACACTTACAAAGGTTCCAGGCAAAGCAGTTTCACTGACCTCGGCAGAAAACTCATTCTCTGAAAATTTAGGGATGGCATTGTCAGAAATAGTGACAGTTATGTCAACAGTAGCAGTAGCACTAAGAGGTGGTATGCCTTTATCAGAGGCTTTCACGGTTAGCTCAAAATGGTTCTTGTTGCTACGGTCCAGCTCCTTGCCCACACTGATGGTGCCCAAGATAGGATCAATGGCAAAGGAATTGGCAACATTTCCTAGGGAGAAAAATGAAAAAGATGCATCACTCAGATTTAATTTTCAGGACTTTTTAGAACTCATTCATTTAAACCTTTGGTGTAAAACTTTAAACTTTAAAGAGGAAAGTAAAAAAAACAATCATGGATGCATTTATTCAAAGTCCTTTTGTAAGCAAAAATCTCTTTGTTTTGGTTTATTTATACTGAATATTTTAATTTGCAGTTAGTCGATAAAAGGAAGCGGCTGTATTGCCTTAGACTAATCAGCTGCCTAAGCGTCAGTCATTCAGTATGTTATCTGAACAATGTTTGCTGTCTCACACATACATATACAGTACATTTCAATTAGCTTCTGTAATCTCAGACATTTCAAATATGTGCATTCTCAAAAGGCCACTTGGCGTCATTTCTGTGCTATGCTGTGCTTTCAAAACTCTCACACAGTTTGGTGGACTGCAGGATCCTTGGCTGCCACATTCAATATCTCCCACATTTTCAACTTTAAGTGGCCAGCATGGGCCGCTCCTGTAGCTCTCTCAACAATATCCCATGTTAAAACTAAGACGGCATGATAGGCTTTTAAACTTACAGTCTGTTTCTACTTACTTGCCTTTTCCATGTTCAGACATTTCATACATCATATGTATACATATGTAGTTTCCTGGACAAATTGGATTAACGTCAAATCAATCAGATTTATTACCTGACTCAATGCTATAGATGATCTCAGCATTCTGGCCTTTGTCTTTGTCAAGAGCAGAGACCTGAAGAACCGCTGAGCCGATGGCAGCAGATTCAAATACACGGCCCACATATGGTGAACCAGAGAACCAAGGTGCATTGTCATTGGTGTCCTGCACATTTACAATCACACGCACCAGGTTCCGCTTTACAGGAATGTCCTGATCTCGTACCTACAGTGTGGAGGGCAGATGAAAGGATAAAAAAAGCAATTCTCCAGTAATTTCAACACTTTAATTACCAGCTTATGTGAAACACATCAAACACTTGCAATGTCTAATGAATTAAAGCAAATACAATCTGCCAGGATAGTTTACACTGATGGATGGCTGACTGGCTGAACATTTCTAAATCAGACAGAAAAATCAATTGGACAGATAATGTAGATAGCAGACCACATGATCTTACCATGACAGTTAGAGTATGTTGGTGCATAGTTTCATGGTCTAGTCTCTCTGCAGTGTACAACATTCCTGTTCCAGGATCTAGTCTGAACTTGCGTAGACTGAATGGGTCAGTGCTGCTGAGGAGGGTGAAGGTAAGCTTGTTCTTTTCATCCTGGTCTGTAGCTGTAATCTGTAACACTTCTGTCTCAGGTGGGGTATCTTCAGGGACATCCACTTCATACTTAGACTTAGAGAACTGAGGACGATGGTTGTTGGTGTCAATCACTTTAATAAGAACCTGTAAAAACATACAATAAAAAGTAAAGTATATAATTTAGGAACTGTAAAGCCTTGTTAAAAGTATGTACAGTGTAACAATTTATTTTCATTAATAATGATATGATAATGATAACATTGCTATGATCATTGATCACATCACTGAAATTCTATGAGGAATAGTTAAAACCATAAACTAAACAAGTAAAATATCTGGCTTACAGAGACCACTGCAAGAGGGGCAACAGGAAGAGATTGACTGCATCCTAAATGTACACCCATATACAAATTCACCAAGGCTGAAATTCATTCAGTATTTCAAAACTGTAGAACAAAACTGTTAATTTGTGAAATAGAGGAAGATCAGAGAGACAGTAAGGATAGGCCAGTCTAACAGCCAACTATTTGTTTAATGCTGTTGACTAGTGAGTTTATCTACATTTCTCCATTTTTTAGTAAGGACTACGGATGCGTTTAAAAGGATTCATTAAAAGACAAAACCTCACATCTCTGTGCCTGTCAACTCAGGTAAACCCTCTCAGGGAAGTTGGGTGCCTAAATTATTCCTCTTTTAAAGCACCGCCACTGCAGCCATCAAAGCACAGCTTTTGTAACAAATATTCAACAATACATTCCTAGACAATTACTACTAGATTTCAAATCACCTGCTGTGAGCAAGGTTGTGAATAATTTGTAGGTCTCTGATTGTTTGTGAGGACTGTGATGGCTGCATGCAAATTTGAATAAAAGTTATAGTTATCCACTTGTTAAGTCATGACATAATGCATTTCTGTGAGGAGATAAAGTTTAGGATTAAACATTTTCTGGAGTACTACATCACACGATGAGTGTATATTAGCACTATGTATATTTGGGATTTGATAGAGTGTTTAAAGACTGAAATAATTAAATGTGACATCTGTAGAATATCTGTCAGGTACCTTATCTGATCAATGTTTAGTTGACATGAATAACCAGCCTAATTATATAGAGCATCTTTAAGACATATAGAGTCAGCTGAGTGGTTTAGACTACACACAGACTATTTTTTTTTTTTTTTTTTTAAGTTGTAGATTGCAGATCATGACATTGCACTTCATTTATGTTTGCTGTCCATTACCTCAGGGAATCAGAACTCAAATGGCAGCTTTAATATTGACTGGATCAATACATTTAATAACTCAGGCAATCATTTAAATGCCTGGTTACTTATGACTTACATTCAGCAATAAATGTTAGCAAACCGACATGAATCCAAATGAGTTGTGGCTGGTTGTGATAACATTGCATGTTGACATTTTCTATGGTTAGGAATGATTGTATTGTGAATGCACTTGGATGTGTTTCATTAACAGTTAAAAGTCCTACAGCGAGTGAAATGCCAAGGTTATTCCACTGCATACTTATGAGCATTTTGACTTTTTAGCGATGCTCAATGCACACACTTCTTGTGCATCGGCTTATGCTAGTATAGATAGGTAATTTAAGCACAGACACATTTTCAGTCTATACTAGCAGCTGTGTTTATACAATCAGACATACTTTTATAAAACCAGGATGGAAAACAAAGGGGTGAAATGCATTGAATTATTCAAGTTCAACATGCCAGCCATCAGGTGGCGCCGTTTTGCATTAAAAAAAGGTTACAGCTCATCGGATTCACTGATTCAAACCAGAATCCTCAGAAACAGATTGGCCACATATGTGTCCCTCTAGTGACATGTTTTTCATGTGACTGAACGAGAGTGGAAGTAGGAAAATTAGGGACAGTTTTAGTATGTCACAGAGTTACGACTGAATGAATTTACCGATCAGCAACCGTAAAAGCGTGCATCGTCTGGAAAGCATGATGCTCTATTCTAAGCGTCATATTTGCGTACAAACATTTCATAAATAATTTAATGAGCAGATTCTCATATACTCTAAACTTGGGCTGTGTTAATTCAGTGACATATCAATCTAATAAATTACATACATTAGATCATTTTATTAACATTTTTATTTATGTGCACATAATTCATATATTATATTCATTCATTTCCGAGAGCTCAGTTACTGAAGAAGCAGGTCATAAAAATAAGCATCTCTTCATGCATTTCTCACTGAGGTCAGAGACTCTTTTGAGGCGTCACACTAGACAAAAGCGAAGCGAGTCAAATGTAAAACTGGTCCTGAAGATTGGTCTCTGATGCGCATTTGCAGCAGTTTCAGTTATAATCGGAATACGATATATATCGCAATGCATCACCATGTATTGAATCTAATGTATATCTAATAGCGAGGTACTTGCCAGCTGTACTCTAGATCATCATTTGCCTTAAATTAAACATCTAACATACTACTACTACTGTTCAAAAGAAAAGTTTGAGTCGTCAGTATGATTTTTTAAGTATTTTATGCTCACAAGGCTGCATTTAATAATACTGAAGGAGCTTATATATGTATACGGTGATAGGCGTCGTATTCCTATAGGTAGACGTGGATCAGCTGAGTGTCAGCTGATGCGAGCTTGACTAACGTGACCTGCCAGAACTAACGTTACGCTTGATTGTAAAAGTCTTTACTGTCACTTTTGAACAATTGAATGCATCCTTGCTAAATAAAAGTATTAATTTCTTAAGCAAAAACAAACAAAAAACTCTTGCTTACAACAAAATTAAACATATCAAATATAATTCACATTAAATTAAGCCATTTTTTAGTCAAACATTCTGATTCACTGTAAGGTTTTGCGGTTTGAAGTTTCAACACTTCATAAACCATCATCTGTCAAATTTGTTGTTTCACTTTGGAACATATATTTCTCACCCACATTTGCTGGTTGCAGCCAATAAATAAATACAATTTGATATATATATATACAAATAAACTTAGCTGTTAGCTGCCACTTACTCTCAGCTCAAGATTAGCCCATGTGGGTGTGAGTGTGGACAATGCTCATACTTGTCCTGACAGCATCAGCACGTCCCCTGTCCCTGAAGAACATGTTTGGTTTTATCGAATGCCAAAGGTCGGGGAAGAGAAATCTTGGCCTTTTTCTCTCTTCTCTTGCCTTCTATCTCACACCTTTCCCTGGAGGCATGCCGCCTGGCCCAGGCAGCCTGGCTTTTTTTTTCTTTTTCTTTTTTTTCGTAAATCATGCCAGCACAGACAGTCAACTGAAAGCACCAGTGTAAATAGATGAAGCTTGTAGCTTGTATTTGTTTATATTCTGCCTGCTTTCCATGATGCTTTCTAAGCAGCACAACAGGCTTTGCGACTGTGATGCAAATGTACAGGGAAAAAACTCAAAGGAGCTCCACTAATGTCTAACACACATACAGAAAGAAGGACAGATGGAGAGATTCGAGAGGAAGTGGTGAGTGAGGGAGTGATTAAAGGAAAATATCAGAGAGTGTGAATGACAGATGAAGAAGGATGCGCATGTGAAAGACAGAAAAGGAGAAATATGAGGAACAGAAGGGAGGCACAATAAGAATAAGAGCAAGAGAGAGAGAAAAGCAGAAAGGAATGTAACACTATATATGAAAAATAAGATCTATGTGTGAACATGATATATATACACACACATCAGATGATCCATAGGGTATTCCCAGAAGCCAACAGCCTACTATTGAAGTGAAATTCCAGTTACAAACTTCTACCACTTAAACGGGCATTATCTCCCACACATGGACATCTCTCAGGCTGGGTTAAAACATCTAAGATGTTATATGTAGCCTATATACACATACACACACACACACACACACACACGAGAATTATAACATGGGGCATGCCACCGATACTTTTAGCAACAGATGTAATTTTAATTTTAGACTTCAGACTAAATTGCATTTTAAAATTAGTCACATTTTAGTCTCTTGAAAATTGTTCCGTTTTGCAGTCATAATCCAATTTGTTAAACTAATCTCTAATGCTTGACCTCCGTGGTCGCCCTAATGCCTTGTTTGTCTCGATCAGGGTGTTATTGAATCATAGGCATGCACATACCTTGAAAACTCTCTCACACAATTATAGGCAAGCTATTTATTAGATTTAACATCCTTATTGTGCCAGGCACTGGTATTTTGGCACGTGTAGTTATTATATTACACCACAGTTCAAAAGTTTGGGGTCAGTAATATGTTTTTTTTTTTGTATATGAAATGTACACTTTAGAAAGGATGCATTAAATTGATTACAAGTAGCACAACTTTCAACAATGAATCATCTTTTAAATGATTTTTGAAGACAGTAAGGAGTAATGGCATATTTACATTTAAAAAATAATAATTAGTAAACCATTATTTTAAATTGTAATATTTCAGAACAAATAAATGCAGACTTGTAAGCATAAGAGACTTCTTAAAAAATATATATCTTAAGGACCCGAAACTTAATTCATGAGTTTTGATCGGGTGTCACTCAGTGGGGCTCATCACAGGAAAAATTCTCTGATGGATATTTTTTTCTGAAGGGCATTCCCTCAAAGAAAAGTAAGAAACCGCAGGCAGAAATGGCCACTGTTCACCCAGATCCCCATATTTCTTTGTATGTGACATGTCTTAGGGAAAATGACTTTGGCACAGTCGCAAACACAGGGTTGCTACACATTCTCTCAGAAGGCCTAAAATAGGATTACACCCAGCATACACTTTCCTCCCCCTCTGCATTCTTTTCTTCCCTTCCAAAATAATCATAATCCCTCATTGCCTGTCTGAAATGTGGTGCTTTTGTTGAGATTGGGGTGAAAGAGAGATAAAAAAATAAAAAAAAGTAGAGATAAATGGCAAAAACAATGAAAATAGAGCATGGAGAAGGTCTGGCAAGCCCATGTGGAATACACATGACTTTGATTTAAACAAAGATATGCGGCTCCACGAGGAGGAGAGAGCTAATCGCTTCAGGAGAGGGTCACTAGACATACAAAGGCAAAAGTGAAGCCTGAATGCAGATTTATGATTAAAAACGTGCATTTGGTGGGTTGCAGGGGTAACTAAATTCATTCACATAAATCAATCAGCTGTAATCAGTTCAAGATTGTGTTTTCTTTCAAACACAACTGGCACATGATATAGTTGTAGATATACTCCCTGGGTCACATGCTGAAATTGACTTTGGAACCTGCTCGTATTTAGATGCAGCTGTTCCAAAACAAGTGCTTCTCGTAGCCAAACTCATTAGTTGGTCAATGAAGAAATTAAAGATGAAACAAGTTTCAAATGGGTTATATTACTCATCCATATTTCTCTTGCTTTGTAATGCGAGATGAAAGCTTGCAGGCGTGCACTTAATATCGCCTCTTTAATGTTTTAAGGGCAAATATTTGCTTGAATTGTTCGTTTGGCTTAGTTTGCTTTTCCAGCACCTGCCTGAGCATTTACAGATATATTAGAAAGTGTTGAGTATAACAGACTTTTGTCATTACTAATTAGCCAGCAAGCTGAAAACTCCTGTCAGGGTGATCTAATGTACCAAGGACGTCTGCAAAACTCTAGTCTGAGTTAAACCAGTCCTGAGACACCTGGCAAATGGTAACACAAGCTATAGATTCTGCAATTTAGTTTAGTTTATAGTATCAGTTAGCAGTTAATGTCAAGGGAATATTTTATCACAAAAAGAGGATAGAATAAGATATTATATTTTGACTTATATTTCCTATTATAATATATTATCTTTTTCATAAAGAATATAAAGTATGTTCCTGTTTTTTAATTTTAATAACAATTCTCTTTACAATTATGTAAACAAATTGCAAAATGATACTCCCATTGGGGCCTGAATGAATAGTGTAAACAAAAACATCAATAACAAAAAAGAAAAATATGATGGGTAGTAACTGCTTACATGTAATCTGGATTATGTAATAAATAAATGAAATTAGATTATATTACTTTTAAACTAATCAGACTACAGTAATTTTTATATTGATTACATGATTAAATGTTATTCTCACAATGGCAGTAAATTATTCAAAATGTATTAACTCTACTTCTTAATTCAAATACTTATTGATTTGTAAGAATAAGTATCACTCAGTGAGCAATTTAACCATGTATTAATGTCTCAGGAAGGCTTTTGTCTTTCAAACCCAATACAATTTACAAATTAACATCATTTTATATTTACACGCAATGTAGTGATTCACCAAATTTTTTGTCAGCTGAACCTCTTTTCCCTTACATATTTACTTGAATTAGGCGTTATATTTTAAGTTAAGTTAGGTCAATAATAAAAGTATTTATTTATAATAATTATTTAATTACTTAATACTAGCTTTTCACTCAACTCACAAACCCCTGAAGATCCTTCATGAACCCCAGTTTGGGAAACCCTGACGTAATGTAATATTTAATGCACTTCATGTTGTTGATAGCAAACAAATTTAATACATTTTCTTACTCTTTGTATATTTTTTTTTATATCAATATGGTAAAAAGATTATCATACTCAAATCAATGTGATAAACGAGTCAGGTCTTCATTTTTTGGTAATGTTCTTTGGCTTTTGATTTTGTGGTGAAATATGATCCACACAATCTGTGAGAATCACCCAAAAGCTCTTTTCTGTTGTTGATTTTCAGACTTACAAAATATTTTAATACCAGTTTTTATTACGGGGGACTAAACAGAGTAGATCAGCCAACAAAACTCACATTAGACAAACTATCACGGATTTAGAGCCTTATTAATATTTCCCATCAAAGCCTCAATCGTCATAGGTCAACAAATACATAAATGAACCCCAAGCAGTGATTATCAACACATAAACATGATAAACCCAAAAAAGGAAAATGTGTGCACAAGCAGCTCCAGGCAAAGCCAGATGCAGGGCACTGAAGTCTGCACTCTGTGCCCTGTGAATGTGACAACTGTAACTGATTTGACTTGAAAGGTTTGAGGGCCCAACAATAGTTTCAGATTAAGCAGGGTCGATCGAGAGACACTTTGAAGAGCTGCAGCGCAAGGACTCAGTGTCATGCCATTGCCTTTGTGTTTGGAAATTTTTGTCAAGAAGAGGGAGAGAGATTTGGAAGGGGGGGCTGGGGGGCTTCAGTTCAGGATATTCGTGGCAGTTAATTTTGCGTGCAGGAATGTATGTGTTTGGTGGTATCGTTGGCCACAGTGGTCTGCTTGATCACAAGAGAGTTCCGACAGTGTTGCCTAAACATATCCCGGGAGGGGGGTTGGGGAGCCGCTCACAATGCAGGCTCTGTTCACGAGAGTGAGGGCAAAAACATGGCCCTCATCCAGAGAGCCCCGCTCTTCAGTGACCTCTTTAGGACCATATGCAAAGATTTACTCGCGCTCAAACAGGAAATCAGTACATAAACTATGTGGCCAGTTTAGAGGTGATATAAATGATGTAGGGAAGACCAGGAGCAACGTGTTTTACACTTTCTGCCATAACTCACAGACTATTACAAATCTTCCTGGTAATATTCCAGTAAAAAAGCAACTGTACCGTAAAGGACTTTTGAGAATGATGAGATCATACTATCAAATAAAAGGTACATTCTCCTCCAACTACATTATATTAACCATTTAACTCACAAAAAAGCATGCCTCAAAGTAGTAATTTACTTAAATACACCATAGTCTCACTTATTTGGTACTAAATGTGTACTTAGAACAAAAGTGATATAATATACAGTATATGCCATATTGTTTTAAATTGGTTTAAACTGTTTAATAAAATATACTGATCAGCTGACTCAATTGGTGTTCTTTGATTAAAGTAGATACTTTGATTATTCACACAAATGTAATTTCAGTAGTGTTAAAATTGCTCCCAACCTTACAAGACAGTGTTAGTTTCCCCAAAACAATTTTTTGTTGGCAAAGAACTTGGCATAAGGCGAATAAGTGTCATCATTCATCTTATTTGTAACAAATGCAAAGGTCAAAGTAAATTGATAAGTTTGAAAAATGTTCTAATGCGCATCATTGAAAGTTAAGGTTGACGTTCTCCTAAGATTTACAACTGAACTAAAGAAAAAGAGCGAGACTGTCAGAGGAAGCGAAATGGAAGAGCAGGGAGCCAGACAGCTTCATCCTCCTCACACGCTCCAGGAATGAGACAATGGAAGATTCCAGGAACCCCGGCCAAAAACTCTCCGTCCGCCAGGCCAAGGAATGTCTGCCAGCATGTTGTGACGTGAGGTATGTAAAGAACATTCAGGGAACCTTTAGACATCAAAAAATGTCTACACTATCTGACCTGATTCTAACTAGAAAAATTGTCCACACTATCTGACCTGATTCTAACTAGAAAAATTGTCTAATCAATGCCTGGTATTTCGAAACATTTTCTAAGAAAAACGTATGACCTGGCCCGCACTGAGCCTGTCCAAAACATTTCTATAAATATACCTCTAAAATCACTACAAACCATATATATGAAGGTCAGATTTGATTTAATTTTGTGTGCTTTTCACTAGACCTATCCACATAAACAGCGAGATGCTGTGCTCCTTTTTTTTAAACTGAAGGCTGATATGAGCTTATACAGAAAAGACCTTTGGGACCTACAGTGCCAGTGCAGTCAAAAGAGGAAACTCAATTTGGAAAGTTGGAAATGCTTGGGTTGCTTTTCTATTCCTTGCCACCAGTCAACTGTACATGCACAAAAAAGTCTGAGCCAATTTTTGCCCCTCATAGTGATCTCAAAAAAGAAGCCCAAGCCTCTTTGGTGAGCGCACAATGCTCTGCTTCCATAAACACTTCATTAGCAATTCAATTACCTGCGTGCTGACAGATCTGGTGCCATCTGTTGCGTCCACCGTCAGGTTGTAATGGGATTTCTGCTCTGCGTCCAGCACTTGGGCCACAATCACCGTCCCACTCGCCTTCCCCACTTCAAATCGACTGTCAGAATTACCACCTGTTGAGAGGAGGTTTTCACCACAACCAAAATGGACAGGAAATTAGACGGCCATCATCACAAGTTAGGCAGTTGAAGACAGGAGAGAGAGAAAGAGAACTGCACAAGTGGCAAAAGTCAGGGTGTCACGTTTATGGTTTTGCAGCAACTGTTTCACCCTTTTTGTGTAAACCACAATAATGGCTGTCTGACATTTATACTACTATATCCCTGCCTAATTAAGCATTAACATTTAAAATTAAGCATTTTTACATCAAATAATATATAAAATGTAGTAATAGATATAAATCAATTATCCATTTCATTGGTACAGAGAATGGTCAATAACCATAGTGCTTAGTTTATTGATAGTTTTTGGAACTGTCTAAGGAAAAGCTAAGACTTAATCAGTATTTTAAAATTCTTTATTTGCCATTTTAAAAACACCAACAGCTTTGCCGATGGATAATATTCTGTTTTTTGTTTGAATTTTGAGTAAACATTTATTTGATTCATTTGCTATCATTAATTTGTATTATACAAATGTATCAGTCATCCTGCTTTTTTGATCTTGCCAGCAGCCACTTAATCACCAGCAGTATATATTCTTTTCGGATGATATGACCAAACATAAATTTAACAATAATAAAAACAGAATACATGAAAGAAAATGAGAGCACTGGGCCTTCAAAGTGAACAACACTAAGTGCATAGGCTGGCAAGGAAAATAAGCTACGCTTTATGTATGCAATAGTAAGACAATCTCATAGGGTGGACAGAGACAACTAATTTTGATTTAATGATCGGAATGTAACTTTCATTGCCAGCTCATAAGCCCTTAGTGAGAAAGAATCAAAACTTGGGACCTGGTGCAACCAATGTGAAATAATCACAACAGCACGAGTACAAAAGCACATGACAGATCTCATAACGGCCACGCACAGTAGTATTAGGAGATCTGCGGCAGATACCTTCTGCAGTGCAGTTGAGGTCGCAAGCCATCTGAACGATGTAAAACAGTTCTTTAGCCGCTATGTCCTCTTCCAAAAGCCAATGGAGAGGAGCAAGGAGACAATCAAGAGGAGGAAAGCAAGAGGAGGGAAGCAGAAGAAACCAAACCATTCCAAAATTAAGGAGGAGAACAAGTAGAAAAGAGAGAGAAAGTAAAGCTTGTCAGTGATAGATTTGTTAAAAGATAAAGGGACAGGATGCAAACTATTATGTCATATTATGACAGTTCTATTGAGAAGATAAACACAAAGATAGAAGTTCATTCATGCAAAGAAACTTCATCTAAAGAGTCTCATTAGAAGATTTAATCATTTCTGTTTATAACAAATGTGTGTACTAACAAAGACACTGATTAGGATCCAAGCTTTAGAATTGTAAATGCAGTCAAACCAACACACACAACAAGCTCTCTGAAGATTTACCTCCACCATACCTGTTATTTCAAACCAGACTGGTGTGTCCACAGACTCCATGGTGATGACCCCGACCATGTGTGCCACGGGGTCGCTCTCCATGACAGAAAAGGAGTAAAACGGCTCGTCAAATGCCAGAGGGACTGTGCTCGGCTCCGGCTTGGGGATCCATTCGATGTGTAGACGGCAGGTGGACGATTTCTGGGGTCGGCCATTATCCACTGCTTTAATCTGAAGGATAAACGTGTCAAATCAAAAAATAAAACTACTACGTAAATAATCTAACAGTAATGTTAAAATTTGGTTTTGGGATTCATATGTTTGGGAACAATAATACGTTTTGCAATTCTGTTTGGTGCTGTTAATGGTATTCCACACTTTAAGCTCAATCAGGGAGAGATACCACTATCTGAATACTACTAAATGCGGGAAGGACAGAACATTAACAGAACACCTGTCACTGTAACGTTTGGAAAACGACAGATGTTAGCTAATGAAACAATGGGAGGTCTGGCAAAAAATGTCACTGGCCACATGGGCCGGGCAGGAAGTTCACTCTACGCTCGTAAAACTTCAATAAGAGGGACATTCAGGAAAAATGTAGTGTGTGTCAAATCTGAGATCTCAAGTTTCTACATTCTAGGACATAATAATGGCCTCCTCAAACGCTGTAACGGTGTATATTTGCAATAAAAAAAATATTCAGTTTTGAACAGAATGTGTGCTACAGAAATGTGTACATCCTCACCGTTAATATATCATAATCTCCAGCAGAAGAAAGCTTCTTAAAGGAAACCATGCCAGTTTTGGGCTCAATGAAGAACTTTCCCTGTTCGTCTCCATCCTCGATGCTGTAGGAGATCTCAGCATTTGGCCCTTCGTCTCGATCTGAGGCGATGACGCGGTAAACAGGATCTCTCTTGAGCGCACGCTCTTTCTCTGGCTTTTCTCGCTCTGGGAGTTTGATTTTGTAGACTTTCTCCATAAACTGTGGTTTGTTGTCGTTCTCATCCAGAACTTTGACAATGACTCGAACAGTGGTGGACTTCACAGGAACGCCCTGATCAGACACTGTGATCTGTAACACAACATTGTGGAATGTGAAGTTATAATACACCCTCAAAATAATTTTCATCACTCAGTTGACTAGTTCAGAAAATCCACTGACTAGTTGGTTTTGAAAATATGTACTTTTGCACATCCCTTTAAAAGTTAGATTTTTTAAATAGAAAGCTTCAGGGGGCTGATAGAAATTCCTGTAATTGAGGGGGGAGGAAAGATTCATTCACTCAGTTCTAGTTTCCTTCTTTGCTTTCATGTCAAATAACTCCAAAACCCAAGAGAGCCGGGTGTCATAATGAACATTTTCAATTAAAGTGACAAAACGAGCGGTACTAAAAGAGGTGCACAGGACAATAATAGAACACACACAAGAATATCTGACACAAGTGATTGAAAACCTTCATTATAGCGAGCGCTTCAATCAATCGTCGTTCAGAAGTAAAGAAAAATCTCCTGTTCGGAACACGGGGGCAAGTGTTTCTATCTAAGTCAATTGGCTGACAAAATTGAAGTAATTCCCTGTGCGCTTAGCTGTCAAGCAATCTTTTCAGAGATGTGCAGAAAGGAGGGAAGGGTTTCCGGGGGTTAGAACAGACTGTTATGCATTACTCTGTGTGATTGCGGTATGACGTTTTTTCCTACATAATTTCTCTTTTATGACATCTGATGAAAAATACTAACATGAATGTGATAGCCAGACACGCTACATGGCCTCAAAATGAGTGTGCTTTGTATTTTTCTCAAAGCTAGTCTGATCATCTAATCCAATTGTGTTGTTTAATGACCTAGAAATCAGTTCTTCACACATTATTCAAAAAGGCATTAGACCGGTTCAGTTCAATTGTATTACAAGCACACTATAGTGACAAAAAATGAAAAGATAAAAAGTTCACATGCACATCAGTTCAAACAGGAAAGCACTTTTGTCAACAATATGACCAGTAATAGGTGCAGGAGTTGTTCCAAACAAGCAGAGACAGTGGCATTAAGCAGACGCTGGTTTGTTGAGCATATACTCATGCTCAGAAAGCCGTGTCCAATCTCAGCTGGTATCCGTTAACCAGCTCATTAATTTCCTCTGGATATCTTCAGTTAATCTCGGAAAATGCCCATTTGAGGCGGCTTAATGGCACGCTGGTGCATAAGCTGATGAATGCAAACACACACACAGATGCAGACATACACACTATTTCCTGCTAATGAACTCAGCTGACTTGCTTTCTAAGGCTGAAGCAGATAACAGGCCAGCACAGACATTTAAAGCATCTGTTCAATACTGGTCCAGCTTTTGGTGTGAACAACGAGTAGACCTATAATGTACATTTGTTTTCAAAGCTGTCCAGTGCTGTCCAAGTGTTTTGGCCAAACAAATTTAATTAAATAGGAAGACAAGGGACTCGGTCAGCTCCAGCATTCCTCTCTCCCGAGCTGAGCGTGTTTTTATGCCTGCAATGCACTGCTTTTTAAAAACCTTTTCCAGCAACTGGAGAGAATTCAAACAGCTGAAATTAAATTTCCAGTTCAATAATGAATAAATCTCCCATGTCTGCTTTGAACATCAATTATATAACTAGATTTTTACATTTTCTGTGGCGCTTGCCTGAGTAAAATCATAGAGAGTGTGAAAATGATCACTTAGGCGTTAGACACCTCTCCACAAGAGGTAAGATTTACAGTCTTACATGACATTTACATTACATTATGCATTTTGCAGACGCATTTATCCAAAGTGACTAACATTTCACTAAAGGTTTACATTTGAATCAGTTCATGCATTGCCTGGGAATCGAACCCATGACCTTGGTGTTGCTAGCGCCATGCACTGTTTGAGCTACCATCATGCTATCAATCACGTTCATTCCGGAATGCATTCCCATAATTACGAGCAATAGTGGTGTTTCATTCATGGACAAATTTGTGCTTTTGAACTAATCTTTTAGGTGAATTATTCTCTTTCAGTTCCATGCATTGAGACTCTGAGCATAGCTAAATGGGCCAAGTTGTTCATTAAAAAGAAACAAGATTAATCAGGCATCTTTTTTTGTGAAAGATATTCTACTAACTGACTCAACAAATGAACAAAACGGTGCATGTTGTTTGCTGTTAAGAGCTATAAAAGGTGAATCTGTTGATTGAATGATTCAATGACTCACTCATAACACACAAAAGCATTGTCTCCACATACTTATGTAATGACGTAACATGCAAAAAGAGACTGTGGATGAATCAGTGAACAAATCTGAATAGATTTTTTTTTTAGGTGAACAGATTCAGAAGCCATTGAAATGAATGACCACTAATAGGTGCAAGCATCTTGAACAATACAAATTTGTTCAGAGCTTCCAGAGCAGGCAAGGCAGTAACACATTTCACATGCCTGGAAAACAGGCAAACGCCCTACATCTTCAGTCACTCAGGGTGTATTCCCAGAAATAAATTACATTTCTTTGCAAATCAACTTAAGTGTATCGTGGGCATATTTTCCTGTTTGGTTTTAGAAGTTCAAAGAGCAACAGGCCAGGCTCTCCGGCGTGCTGTGCATGCCTCAACATGTTCCAGAGTAGCTCTCTCTCTGTTCTTTATTTTCTCAAATTTCATTCCCTTCCCCCTCTAGAAGCATTTTCACCTTACACCTTCCTTCCCAGCTCTTAAGTGTGTGTGAAAGTTTTCAGGGCTCTCTCCAATTTATCTCTCACACACACTCAACTGCCCTCACCCTGGCCTCGTATAACTGCCCCTCCCTCCCCCACAGGCCTCTTCTGCCTCCAACTAACCTTAGCGAACCCCTGAGCACCAGCTCATTCCCCAGTCCCCTGCAGTGCATTGCCCAGCAGGATTGCACTGCCCCTGGGAGAGAGACAGCCAGAATCCTGGGCGAGAGGCTGGGTGAGACAAGACCCCTGGAGGGAAGATGTCAATAAACAACTTCCTGTTGCTGGATCCCTGACTAAACACCGGCCAAAAAACCAAATTGCCATGGTTGTCATGACTACTGGAGTGGGCCACCGGAGCAGTGCGAGAAAAAAAGGAGAAACATGATCCAGAAGAATGCGTGTGAACAGTGACTGGACCGACGGTCATTTGTTTATTAGCCGTTCCCTCAGCCGGTCTAAAGCAGCGTGGTAATCAAATTAAACATGAGATCATAACAGTCCAAGAAGGTGTCTGAACAAAGAAGACCGTTGCTCTGGACAAGATAAATGTCTCCAAAAATCACATTTTGATCCAACTGACTAGTCAGTCTGTCTAGTTTTATTTCATTTTAATATTCTTTTAGCAGCAGTGTTGTAGAGAGGATAAATATAGGCCTGGTTTCACAGACAGGGCTAAGAATAAGCCAGGATTAGGCCTAACTTTAATTAGGACATTTAAATGGCATTTATAAACATGCCTTAGAAAAAACATTACTGGTGTGCATCTTGAGACAAAACAAGAACATATTTTAAGATATGTCAGTGCAAGCTGCTTTCAGTTAAAACAGCTCAAACATGCATTTTAGTCTGGGACTAGGTTAAAAGCTTGTTTGTGAAACCGGGGGACCAATTCAGTCTGCCTGTTGAGCTCACATAGGACCTCAAAGTAATTATTTTGGCTGAAATAAATTTGAATGGGCAATCCTATAGTTTTACCATTTACGGAATTCGTTATTCTTTTAGTTATCTATAGCGGCTAATACATGTCAGAAGTCTTGCACATTAACAATAAATAGCTTTATTATATGTTTTTGTTTGATCAGGCATTATAAACAAGCTAGGAGACTGAATGGACTAGTGGACTAAATTGTCCATTACACCACAAATTCATGGAAGATGGTTCATACTAAAGCTGAAAGTATGCTTCAGTTATATTTTTGATGCTACAAAAAGCGGATAGCTCCAATTTCTTTTAATGTGGATATATGTGTTTGTATCTACTCGATAAACCCAGATATTTTAAATGTGATCGGGCTGGCCACCAATTTATGCATCCTTTCTTTTCTATTTAAAAGTGCAATTAAAAGGGTAAAAGACAATGTTAGGTGAAAAGCATTCTATACAGCTCCTTAAGGTTAAGACAGCTGATATACAGCAAACAAATCGAATAAAACTACACGCACCACCAAACTCCAATCTCGACAGTTAAAAAAAAAGGCTAAGTTAATTAAAAACCAGTGAAACAGATTTAACCTTGAGGGGATCTTGGCACTACTAATATTTAGCTGAATAGTTGGCATTAGCTAATTACAAGCCTACTGTCTATCGGTCAGCAGGCTTTGCTTTGAAGTCAAGAGGAACTCTTCACATCACTGAGGCATGGAGAGAAGAAGGGAGGACAGACACTGGATGAGCGTATGCTGCAGGGTGTACCATCCTCCCTGGTTTTATTTCCTGTCCGCAACCCTCCTGCCATTTACAAAACAATTAGAGTTGCAGAAATGGGCCTGAAAGAACTGGGAAGGGATGGTGCAAATTTGCCAAATTAAATGAAATGCCACAGGCCTTGAATTGCACAATCTATAACGATAATTGAAGGAGCATCAATCTCTGAAGTCTTCTGTGCACGACTTGAAGTATCAGCAAACTGTGGTTGGTTTTTGTGGAAGGAAGTGAGAGGGTGGTAAAGAGTTATTGAGAAAAAGAGGGAGAGAGAGAGAGTGAGAGAAGCTTGCAGCTCAATTAAAATCCACAAGTATAAACTTTGGCTGGGCAGGGTGACGCTTCCTGTTCTGGCCTGCCTAATCCCGAGACGGTACACTGAGATAGAACAAAGGCAAACCCCCACATGCATATACACACACACACACACCTACCCTACACACACACCGGATATATAAATCCCCACAGAAGCACGTTGGAAGGAATGGAGGGGGGAAATGCAATCCACTCACGTGCACAGTTTAGTTTGGAGGCTTGAGCCTTGAAGTTTTTTGATGCTGAAGTTTTTTACTCATTTCCCCTGTATTAGGATGTTTCCTTTGCTCCCAAGGAGTTCCCTTTAAAATAATATTCTAGGTTAAAGGGATACTTCACCGCTGGAAGGATGAATGTGTATTTAAATTGGGTCATTTATGTAGTAGAAATGTGAAATTAGTTGGTGCCTTCTAGACTGAGAAAAGCCAGATACTGTATTTTTGGCTCAAGTGGATGTGAGACAACAACTCCCAGAATGCACTTGCTTCGCTGCCCTACGAGGCCACTCCCAAGCCACGCCTACCGGTTACAGAGGGCAGTATCGGAAAAATTGATACAAATAGGCTACCAGTTGACTCGAAACTGAAAAGACGCCGTTTTATCATGAGTCTCTGTGACGAGTTAGTCCGCCCCAGCTTTAGTCTGCCCGGGCTCTTTCTCCTGACCGCCAAAGCAGGTCTTCCTCCTCTGCTGCAGCAGCTGCTCCGGATCATGTCACAATGAATACTAATGTAATTATGCTGAAAATTCAGCTTTGCCATCACAGGAATAAAATGCTTTGTAAAAATATATTTAAACATAAAAGAGGCATTTTAAATTCTAATAGTTCATAATATTACTGTTTTACAGTATTTTTTATAAAATAAATGCAGCCTTGTTGATAAAAAAAAAGAATGGTATTTGAATGGTAACAAATGTACAACATCTTGTGAAATGTACAATGGATGCCCCTTAGACTTCAATTGCAAGAGCATTTCTGTACATGTTGTTTTAAAGAAATTGTTTCTTATGGTAATCAACAGCATAGCACAGATGATGTTCATATAGCTTAACTTTAACCCAGAACATTCCAGAGGGAAAAAATAAGCCTTTTAGGACCTCTCTAAATATGCGTTTCTAGGATTGTGATTGTATGCTCTAAGGAAGAGTGTTCAGTGTGATCAGTGGATGTATTTATAGTTGTTTTTACCTCCAGAATATGTTCATCCTGCTGTTCTCTGTCCAGCTTTCGAGATGTGGTGGCAACTAGACCTGCAAGCACATGAGCACAATTTAATAATCCCATTAAAACTCATCATAACTTGATACAAATAAAAACAAGTTCAGTTAGTGCAACATTTAGATATGGAAGTTTTTTTTACAATTTTTTTTTTAGTGTAATAATACAATTTCATCTTTGAGGATGTACCTAGACATTCTCAAAGTGAGTCCCCCACCCCCCACACACACACGTTAAATTCAGCTGCACAGAACTGCAGAAAATGGCATTGTGCCTGTGTCAGGACTGTTTTAAAGCTGAACAAATAGCCATGCTTTAAACACACACTCACACTGCCAACACAAACCTCACACACTACCTTCAACCAAACACACAACACTCATTATAAAGAGCTTCAAACGCTGCAAAGATGAGTGAAATGTCAATGTGTCACTGCGTTTACTCCGTGTGTGAACCTGTTAGTAGGTGTGTGTTTGTGGTGGGTTTTTGAAGATTTCTCTCAAGAGCTTTGCTTTATAATACAGCAAAATAGAATCAGAGCTAAAAGGAAATTCAACTGGAAGTGAAATCAAGTGCCGAACCTGGAGAAGAGTTTATAAACAGGCAGACAGGCAGATCGAACAACAATGCAAATGAGCACACATTTCTGTAAAGAGCGTCTCGATTGCAGATAATAAGCAGACTTGTGTTTCTCCGTCAGTATAATTGTACATTAGATGGGGCAGAGCACGCGGCTGACGTTGCCAGCCCCGGCCACACGAGAGACGCCTGCCGACCGCACCACGTCTGATTAGTGCAGAAAAAGGATTTCCGAAACCAGAAGCCATCAATGGCGCACATGCAGGCAGCAGAAATAGCCTGGCCACAACACGCCTCTTGCTCCTGGTCAAAACTGTGTTAGGCTGCTAACCATCTCTCTCTCCTTTGCTCTCGCAGTCATACATGGGAATGAAAATAAACTCTGAATGTGGGCAGTCATCAAAATCTCTACACTTTAAAACGTTATATTAAAGGCAATGCTACGTTTATAGACCAAGAACTTAACCAGAATGGAAAAGGACATTAAATAGGCACATTTAACAAAGTTTTATAAGAATTTACAAGCAATATTTTATGTTTCCCTATTAGGATTTGTAAAGTAACAATATGTGGCTGATATTCTGAGTAAATTCGCTTTTACATGTCTCCCAGGAGTTTGGTGTTCAGAATATGCAGATGACTCTTTTCCACTATTAAATACTATTTCATGAGTTAACATGAATATATATTGCATATGCATATTAAGCTAAAACAAATCTCCTTCCCCTAGATATCGTTCCACGTGAGCGTGTGCGTGTACTGCTGAGGTGTACGTCTGCTGGATGGACCGTAAGAACATGCTGCTAAACAGACGCCCATGTTCGTACCCACAATCCATTTCTTCCCGGGCCAAAAAAACGGTCGCGGGCTAAGCTAGCCAAAGAAAATTACAGTTCAGCCATTTTTGGAAAAGAAAAACAAGAATGAAGCTGGGAGATGCAGGAGAAAATGGAAGGAAGAAAAGGAAAAAAAAAGAAAGAAAGAAAGAAAGAAAGAAAGAAAGAAAGAAAGAAAGAAAGAAAGAAAGAAAGAAAGAAAGAAAGAAAGAAAGAAAGAAAGAAAGAAAGAAAGAAAGAAAAAGAAAGAACTGGTTTGTGATGTTAATGCTAGTTTGGTTGACCAATGAACTCTGGCTAGTTAAGCCTGTTGGGGACACCAGCAAACTGGGGTGAATCGTCCTCTGTAGGCACCTCATTTCATTAGCCCTAATTTTACCCCTGAGAAAGCAAATAAATTTTGCCCAAATATTTCATTATTTGTTCTGTCTGCATAGTCTGAGGTACTTACAGTTAGTGCTTGTCTCGCTGAGCGCAAGCGCGTGACCCTCGCCTAAAATCTTCTCTGCTAACCACTGTACTCCTACAATAAACCCATAGAGAAATCTCACATATAATGATAGTGCCGCCACACTGCCCCAGGACAAAAAAAAAAGATCAAATCAGAAGGAAAACAGCAAAAAAGAGCATCGAGGTGCCTCAGTAAATGACACTCTTTCCTCTTGCTTGTTTTTTTTTCTTTCTGGCTCACTTGAACTCTCCCTCACTCAGACGGTAGGCCATTGATGGACTTTAGAAGAGGTATCATTTAGCAGGCAGGAATGCAACACTCCGTATCTGAGACTGAGGTGCCACATTCCTCATTAAGGGTCTCAAACACATGTTAAAGCACACACACTTAAAGAAGCGCACATGCAGAGCTTAAACACAGATGAATGTACATACAAAACGCTCTCAAGGCCTACTAACAAGCACAAAACCGTCCATGCCACAGCTACATAGATAAATGAGCACACACACAAAGATGTGCTCTACAGTGGGTAGACCCGGGCAACGTTCCCAAATGGACCCTAACCCTCCTCCCCATTCTAACACATACTGTGTGTGTGTGAATGGCAGCCATTTCAGAGCTGAGAGGGAGAGACAGAAGGGCAACACTTGAAGTTGAGAAAGGAGTCTTTGCTGGGTTTGTGTCTCTCAGAAAAAGCCCCACATTAGCCTTACGCCATTAACCTCAGAACACTCAATAGAGCCTATCAAAAACACACTACACACAAATATGTGGTCAGACAAGTCATAAAAATGCAAATGCTGAATTTTTTTACATTATTATACTAAAAAATTTGTTTCCCGCAACTAAAGTATATGTTTTCATTAAATAGCGTATAAAGGAACTATATGTTTATATTAAATAGCATATAAATTAACTTTTAAAGGCATTTACAGTAACAGTGATTTGTAGTGGCAAAGTAACCTAGTAAGTAGTAATTCATTTTCAATCAGAGTTTGCAATTAAAGATGACATAAGCAACAGAGGGAACTATTAGGGATACACCACCATTAAAGTTGGCATGAAACATAAGTAAATGTAAAATCTCAAATAAATGGTAAAAATATCAACTATATATATATATATATATATATATATATATATATATACACACACACACACACGTGTATATATAGACAAAATAAGTCCTTTCAAAATCATTGGTGGATAAATCAGACATGATCAGAATAAATCCCATCAGTCTCGTCCGGTGGCTTCAGCTCAGTCTCCGCATTTAGCAACCAAAGGCCCCTGGAAATGGGGCAGCTGATGGTAGGAAATTCCTATCTGAGAGTGACTGAGATTAACAACACTGAGCTTTCAGACCTCCGCTCTATTCGGTGTACTAACTCCATTTAGAGTGTGGGTCAGGAAGAGAGAGAGAATGAACAAGAATAAAGAGACAAATCCCTGGCAGATATTTTCTCTTTCAAAACATTCTTTCTGATTTGAGTATTCCAGAGTTCATGGCTCACTCATGCATGGGGACGACCTGGATTTACTACACTAAATCACTGCATTCCTGCCTCTGTACAAGCATGTGTGCGCAAGGTCATGTTCGCATCAAGACTGCTGCATTGATTTTTTTCTACATCACAAGGTATGGCACACTACCACATAAAGTATCTGCCCCGTCCTTTAAGGATAAGGTGCTTCTGCACCACTAGTGGCACCAAAAAGGAAATCGCTAAAATAAGTCCTAAAACCCGGAAATGAGTCGTCATTTTTGAATTTCCGGTTCCATTGTGTCAAAGTTAATACGTTTTTTTTTATTGGGTTTTTGGTTAAATACCTGAATTAAGGTCTATGGTTAACACAATTTATTCTACAACATAAAATACATCAATAATAGGGATCCACCTAAATAAATTCTGGGCAGAAACCAAAAATTCAGAATTCACTTGGCCGAAAACCAAAAAAAAAACAAAAAAAAAAACTTATTTAATAATAAAATTGCTAAAACTGAGTTGGAAAAACATTGTACATTACTTTTTAATAACATAATTGTTTCTACTCCAGAATGTTGGTGAGCATTTAAATGACAATAAACTGTAATAACGTGTTTTAAAGACAGATTAATTCAAACATAGCCTACATTAAATAATGAAGACATCACTAACAAGTTAAGTTAAATAATGAAGACATCACTAACAAGTTAAAGTAAAAATATAATATGTAATACAGGACATATATTTTAGCAAAATGCTTTTGATGAGTTTTTAGAAATTTAATAGCTTTCTTGAGGTAAATTTAACGTTAAGTGTAGTTTTTTTTTATGTCTTTCCCCGGTTGAAAAACTGACATAGCGATTATAATAGACAAGATTTATTTCAGAAAGTTGTAATGTACTGTATCATTCAACATAGCTTCTGGTGTTCCCCCATGTTTATTTTGTGCTGTAACTAGTAAAGATGAGATGAGACGATCATTCGCTTCATGCGTGCTGCCGGTAATGATCGGTAATGCCGTATTAAAGAGCGCCAAAATGTAATTTTTTGTTTTAATTTTGTAATACAATTGACAATTATAAAGTTGAGACTTTGCTTCATATTAAAAGTAACAAAGATTTTTGAGATTATTGGATGGCAGGCGTGCTACAAATATTTGGTGAAGCTTTGTTCAAGCATCAACAGAAAAAAGCATAGACAAATATTTTTGAGAGAAATCATATAATTGCCTATAAAAAAAAAAAAAAATGAATATTGTCAATCCAGAGCTATAGAGTCCACAGAACTGACATGTTTAACTGTTGTAGCTTATCCACGTTGTGTGCACAAAATAGATGCTGAACAGTCAAAATGTGCCATTGGAGAAGCGCTAATTAAACATCTGTTTCAATACCATACGATGTTCTTTGTTTATAGCCTAAATGTAGCTTTATACTTCTGCTGATTAGATTTAGGCTTCAAAATTCCTAGAAGTTAGGTTAATTTGTGAAGATTATCCTGATGAACGAAAGTGTAAGAATGTAAGAATGTGTAAGAATCATACAATTTTGTTGATCACAAAGCTTATTTTCTGCACAGGGGGTGCTAAGTTGGCCACCAAAAATATGCAGCACTCTAGTGTTCATGCAGTTAGTCCCGCCCCAAACACATCATTGGTTGATTCAGAAGTTGACATGTCAGGTCACTCAAGCGCCATAGTGGAAGTCAGCCAATAAATGGCTTTCTTAGGCTAGGTTTACACGGAAACGATCTGAAGAGAAAACACAAAAGTGGCGTTGCGTTATCACTTTTTATTCTGCGTTTAGACGAGCGTTATGGGGGGGAAATCTGCGTGCATTGGGTGACGCAAAAGTGTGTGAAATTCGATGTAGTATGAAGCACTGAAAGTGAAAGAGACGCTGACACAGTTTTTCATGTTTAATACGGTAAAGCTGCTGCTTTAACCCTCGGTGCTCTTCACGTGTCGCTGAAAAATGACAGATTTTTTTTTTTAAATGTGTCAATGAAATTAATGCTATATTTTAGTTTGAAAATGTTTTGTTATTTTCCTGTACTGGCGCATGCCTGTAACGTAAACGCATACGCAACACCTTCACTGTCTAGCAGACTTTTGCGTTTTTACCCTTTAGACGGGAACGCGATGGTGGAGCATTTTTAAGATTTCCACTTTGGAGGGTGGTTTCACTTTTTTGCGTTTTTAAGCCCCAAAACACCGTCGCCGTGTAAACGAAAGGCACATCCGATAAAATATTTTTACGTTTTCACCCGCAAGCGTTCTAAACAGGGCCTTACATTGGTCTCTGAATATTAAATTGGAAAAGGATAAATTATTTTAGCATTGAGGGGATACTAATAATCACAAGCTTCTTTAACAATGGCAAATCAGTTTGTTAATTGTCTGTGTAACATATGCAAAGATTCTGTCAGAGGTCGCTTTCGCTCACTCGGCTGGGTTGAATATCAGAGACATATCTGGTGTGTGAAAACCGTAGGTTAGCAGTAAACAAACAGGACAGGTGTGCCGGTGGATATGTTCACAAGCCTCTAAAACCCTGCAACTTTATCCACAGGAATGAGTGTGAGGGAGGGGGAGTGATTTGTGTGTTTTTCCCCCTCTGCACCTCTCTTTAGTTTTGCATTCTTAATAACCTTTTGTGCCTCGTGCCAACTGTGGGAGCCTAAAAGGCAGGAAACAACAGGAAGTCGTTGGACATAGTATCCATTTCTTTTCAAGCTTCCCCTGCTTTGGGTTGAACCCTTTGAAAAGAGCACATGGCATTGTTGTATAACAACCCACATTTTTTTCCCTTTTTTCTCATTTAAAAAAAAAGCAGGCCCTTACTAAAAGTTAATAGGAAGGTGGAAAGGAGAAAAGAGGAGAGGAAAGCAGGCCTTGTGAATCATTGCAGCTATATCCTCCTTTCAGTCCTATTAAACAAGCAGAGCAGCGCTCAGAGGCACAGAGGTGGCTCATAGACTTCTAATTACTGAGCCGATTTCTAGCCCAGCAGCCAGTGCTCTTGATATAGTCAGTACAGAGAGCAAAACTACTGTGGTAAGAGGACAAATAGAGAGTTAATGCAGATATCGGGTATTACACCAGAGATCTGATATTTCCAGGAATATGTGTGTGTGTCTGTGTGTGTGGATTGTACACCAGAACAAGAGCTGTCAGCATTGTACTGCGCACAATTATTTCTGCTTGTGCCTGCCAGCTAGAGAAATTATTCCCATTCTCACACTATCTGCACACCCAAGGTCCAAAAATAACACTCAACAAGTGCAGTAAAATTTGTATATTTATTATTTATATACCATTATAGTAAAATAGTAATAATATTTTGAATTAGCTTTTATTTTTTTAAATGTTTTTATGGTTTATTTGTTTTTTCTATATAGCTTTATTTTTTATTTTAGTTTTATTGATTTTAATACTTCAACTTATTTAAACTTATTTTAGTTCGCTGCCAAGGCAAAATTTTATTTGTTACATTTTTTTACATACCATGTTTACATTTAATTTTATTTCAGTTACCAAAAACCTGAAAATAGTTTATGGCAAATAAGTCAAACTGAGTATAATCGGTGTTCGACAAACATTTGTGCAAGTCATTTTGTTGACTAAATTTTTTTTGTCGAATAAAATGTTTTTGCTGTCTAAAATTATTATGCTAAATTATATGCTATTTTACAATAAAACGATAAATACAGATGACATGATTGAATTTAAAAGGACAAAAATTTCACAAGACAATGTCTGAATGTCTTTTGTAATAATTTGAATACATGAAATATTAATTGAAATTTATTTTATCTGGTGATGATACAATAATATACAACTATAAATATGAATTACCATAAATATCACTCGACAAATGTGCAGCGTATGATACCCCAAGTGTCAAAATATGCTGTGTGTATTTTTTATTTGTCATAATTAGGTTCTTCTGAGAACTTCATCGATTTTTTAGGTGAACTATCTCTTTAAGCCTCTCATGTATGAACATTTACTCACCCTCATGTTCTAGACCTGGGGCGCGTTTCCCAAAAGCATCGTTAGCCAACTATGGTCGCAAGTTCTGTCGTTACCAATAGAGTTCAATGGAACTTGCGACCATAGTTGGCTAACGATGCTTTTGGGAAACGCACCCCTGTATGACTAACTGCTGTCTGTGAAAAATGGGAACCAAACAATATTGGAGCCCATTGAAAAGTATAAACAAGCCTCAAACTGTATATATTTTTTTATGTTTCACAGTATAAAGAAAGTCATAGGTTTGAAATGACATGAGTGAGGATGAGTAAATTATGACAATTTTCTTTTCTGGCTGAACTATCCCTTTAAGCTGAAAAGGCTTTTGACATGAAGGATACCGGTATACTGATATTTGATCCCCTCCCTCTCTCTCTCTCTCCCTCTCTCCCTCCCTCCCTCCCTCCCTCCCTCTCTCTCTCTCTCTCTACACATGCGCTTCCACTCTGAGAAATGAGTAGTTACGTTCACTTGTGTAAATACACTCCCTCATATAAAGGCTTTTCTTTTATCACATCGTTCGAAGTCCAACTCAGTGGGGTGCATTCGAAAATCAGGCTGAAAGGAGCTTTCAAGCAGATAGGCTAATTTCTCTTCACTGACAGGTAGAGCGTAGAAAGAAGATACCTTACACATACAGTCGAGCAAAAAAAAAAAAAGTGTAGTGCAGTCATTGAGAGAAAGCATTTCAACAGGGCAAAGGAAAAGATGGAGATGCTAGCAAACTGCCGCACGCACCTTACACAGAGCAAAGGCCTCTAGGAAAGACCTTAAAGAAACAGAGAAAGTGAGGAAATTTCATGAATAGAATGAAGGGGCAAAGGGAGTGTGTTAGCTAATGCATGAGCACTTATGCTGGTACATGTGCACTGCACATCTATACCATATTTATACACACCCACACACTCACTCTATCACTTTAACTGTCCTGTGAGGAAGGGATTGAGGTCAGTGTGAGCAGGTTAACCAGACTCGGGTTCTTTTGCATGACCTGACTCAAAGTCCGGAACAATCTGTTCACCTGCAGTGCATGTCATTATCCTTAGCTACACTCGCTGAACAAATCTGCGGCTGAGAAAGAAGCTCTAGGACAAAACACAAATTCAACAGGGATCCATGTTTCTCTGCCAGCTATCTCCATGGAAAATTCTAGTGCTTTTTGTTGAGTGTGGCTGTGGCGCACAGGTGTCAGAGAAAATTACAGTCTTCAGATGTTATGAGCTGGAATTTTAAGGCGGCTGTATTTTGCATTTTCTTTATTGCCTGACTGTCTTTTACCTTATTTAAAAAAATATTTAATACATTATCTCTCTCTCTATGCGTTTATATATCCATATTTATCTATCTACATATAAATAAATAAATAAATACATAAATAAATAAAGGAGATAAATAGAGATAACTAAAAAAGAGAGGTAGATGGGTAAATATAGAGGTAAATAAATACATATAATATCTATATTTATTTACCTCTCTTTTTATTTATCACCATTTCATTTATTTATTTACCTCTTTATTTACCCATCTTGGATGGATGAAATGTACTCATATAGATGTGTGTTTTTGAACAAGTCATTTTACAGCTTTCTATAAATGGACTGTGTAGGGGCTTTGTGTTGTGCATATTCGATTATGTCTACATAGCACAATAAACTCAAGAAAACAAAAGATCAAGGAAAATCCTGTTTTCCATGACATGTTCCCTTCAATGAAACACAAAAGCAGCACTAAGACCTGTTTACTGTTGCCAAAGGAAGAAAAAAAAAAATCACTCATCCAAGCCCTTAGTTACCTCACACAAAACTAAATCAACCAGTCAATATCGTCCAAGGTGCTTTTGTGACCATGAAGACAAATATGCCAGCTGAGAATAGGGCTGTAGCGATAACCGCAATATTGTAATACTGGGATACTGACAAGCCATCCGCAGAGGAACGCAAGCAAATGCTGCAAACGTACGGAATGTTGTTGTTTTTTTGTCCAAAAGGCTATGCCCTTCTTATTTAACATTCAATACACATGCATTAAGTGTAAAAAAGCTTATAATGACAACAAGAGTATTTTTTCACCAACTGGCCCCTTTCTACTAAATTAAGACTGTGTACCAGTGTATTAGCGACACTGAATAATGGTGTTATAATGTAATTTACACTGACTGACAAGCCTGTCCAGAACACGCAGAGACGAGAAGTGCTGATAGTACTGGTGAAATATCAGCAGTCTTAGAAAGCCTCTCGTCCAGTTAGATTCGAGGACTAGAACTAAATATCATATGCTACTAATACAATAGCCCTATACTGTATATATAACAACATTTCAAAAAGGCGATAATATAGCATATCGAGATATTGAGCCACTGAAAATCAAAGCAAGGGAAATTCCTTCACCACAACAGCATTAGCTGAGAAATAAACAATCAAACACCAAGGCTGCAGATGTGCTCTTCACCGATCTACCAGCAAACCGACAAACATGTTTATTCTGTTTCTTCCCACAGGTCCTATTTTTTGCAGGGCAGCTTTGTAGATGAGCCAGCGCAGGGCTCTGCTGTTTCTGAGCATGTAATTACTGAGCTTTTGGCCTGCTGTATATTTAACTGTTTTATCGTCAGGCGTGACGTTTTGTGCAGAAAAATGAAATACTAATAATAGAGGTCAGCAGTGATAACAATTAAACTCTATACTCAATGAAGCGTTCATGGAAACCTTGTTCAAATAAATACAACGCAGGTAGCTATGGTGTTAATGCAGCCTATGATAAGGGTTACGAGTTAATTGCTTGATTGCTTTGAGCCATATCGCATGAAGCGCTTTTAAGTGTTGTAAGGAAGTTATGAATTGTTTTAATGACTAACAAATTGTAGACAACGACACTGCACACTCTTTCTTACTCACACAAGTACACTTTCTCACACTGGTACTCGTGTAGAAAGATTTAGTGTGGATCTCTTAGTTTGGAGCTGATAAAAGTTTAACAGGTTTTGATATGCTGGAACACACACCAAGCTTGTCTGCTGCCTTGCCTGCCTAGTCACACTACACTTTTCTTTCTATTGACTTCCATTCATAGAAATGCAGGAAATCGGAAACACAAGCTTGTGCAAAGTTCTCTACATTCCAAAGTTCAAGCTTGGTGAACTCTGACCAGTGATTTGCATCACGTGAAGACGTGTGACCAATAGAACACTGAAACCTCACAGTGCGACCTCTTAACTTAGACCTGGGCAACTCTGGGCCTCAAGAAGAGTTTAGCGCCAACTCTGATGAAACTCACATGCCAGTAGCTTTCTAGTAATCCTGGAGGCCTTGATTAGCTTGTTCATTTGTGTTTAAGTAGGGCTGAAGCTAAACTCTGCAGGAAAGTGGATCTCAAGGAACATAGTTGCCCATCCCTGTCTTAGATGAATTAAAAGAACAAACTTTAATGCTGTTTAATGATGTTTTTTATTAAAGGCAACCACAGAGCTGACATCATATCGTGTCCGTTGTAATGTGGCTGCCGCTTAGAGATTTTTCTCTCACCTTCTTTTTGCAGAAGTCTCTGAAATCTGACCAAAATCTTTCATTTATTTGAGGTAGTGGCTGAAGTTTTTCATTTACTTTGAAAGTGCCTGGAACCTTTCATTTTTTTTTCTAAGGAGTAAGGAGGTAGTGATTTTTTTTTCTTTCATTTTCATTCTGTGTTAGTAAGTGGAGTCTTTCATTTTCCCTCTGAGCTCAAAACTCAAACAGTAGTGCAAGTCATCATGATTAAATGGCTTATACTCCTGGTTATTGTGAAATGCTTATTAAAGCAGGGAAAGCATTATCTTGTTCATTCATCACCCATATTAAGTAAATCTGGGCTAAAGGAAATTCAACCAGATAAACCAATCAACCTTGAGGCAGTATTATTTATATATTCATTTTAGTTTCATTTGTAGTCATTTCATTTCATGTTTTTTTAGTTTTTTTACATTTCTATTAGCTTTTTTAAATATTCCCATGTACCTTTTTTTTCAGTTTTAGTTTTCAGTTAAATTGTCATCTAATATTTACATATTTTATTTCAGCTTTATTACAATTAATGATTTTTTTTAAATATATTTTTAGTTGAAGTTAACCATTGCCTTAAGGCTGAATTTTAGTTTATTCATTGACAGAAAATAACATCCACCTTTTTTCTTTTCTTTTTTTTTTAGAAACACTTTTTAAATAGAACATAACTAAGGTGTGATAAATATGATGTAACCAAGTCTGTGTCACAGATTTCCTCCATTGAACTTCATTCATTTACAGACATACTGTGCAGCTGTTTGTTATCTAGGAAGAGACGGACCCATCCCTTAATACTCCCAGTTATGTTATATTATGTCTGAGTCTGCAAGTGTTTGGGTGGGTGACAAGAACCCTGTGCTTTTAACAAACTATGTACCGTCTACATTACATACCGATATGGTTGTACAAGATCAGTTATGCTTTGCTGAGCCTCAAGAGATCTGATGCACTTGATGACAAAATATTTCAGGAAATTCTTTGGACCATCTTTGTTGATGACTATGAACGAAGGACTTCATAACACGAAACTAGAAGCGTTGCAAAAAGACATTTCCTAAATAGAAGTCTTATCTCTTTCTTATTATAACACACACAAAAATGCACTTCTAATCCACACATCTGCCGCTCCTGGAATGGTTAATATTCGACAAAAAAAAAAAATCAGAATGCCTCTCTTTTTTCCTCTCTTCCCTTTCTTTCTTTCCCTGGAGCGAATCCAAGTGTGGAACAGTTACTGAGAGAACACCGTCTGCTGGAGGACAAACCCTTATTTGGTCTGAAAACTCATTGGCCAATGCTAGCAAAAATAACCTTCACATTTGTGTATGTAACTGCATGGGGAAAAAAGACCACACAAGTCAGTAAAACACTGTGAGAGAGGCTGGCCACCAACTTTCACAGACTGGCCAAAACCTTCAACTCAAATTAAACTTCAGGGCCAGTTTCTCAGACTGATTGCTTTCAGGTTCACAAAGTCGAACAATGCTTCAGGGGGCTTTTTCATTTCACATTCTCACTTAGTGGATTTGAAATATTGTGGATTTCAGAGACCCGTACCCATAGGAAAGAAATTTTCACAAACAAGATCTCTTTAATATCTCAGTTGTTCCTCCTAGACGGCAATGGGAATGAATTTAGAGCAAATGAGACTTTTGCTTAAGTTTGCAAAAGATTTCATAAGAAGACCCTAGTAATATCACACACAGAAGTTTGAGAAAAGATCTCCAAAAATGTCTCAAACTATGCTCTGAACATTTCTCATGAAATTCTTAATTTTATAGCTCAATACTTTATCCAGCAAGGATGCATTAAATTGATCAAAAGTGAAAAAAATTATAATATTACAGAATTTCTATTTCAAATAAATCTGCTGCTTTATTGAACTTTCTATTCATTAAAGTATCCTGAAAATGTTTGGAAAAAAAGACTAAGCAACACTGTATTTAACATTGATAATGAGAATGTTTCTTAAGCACCAAATCAGCATATTAAAATTATTTATGAAGACTTCTTTCAAAAACATTATCGTTAAATCGTTCAGGGGCGGTACGATTTGTTTAGTGTAAATCAATAGTCGGCTCATTTTTGTCTGTTTTCTCTTCATCTTGTGGGAGCAATAGGATTGTAGCCACTAGCCATCACAGTGTTCCTCTGTTAAGCTTTACAAGTTATTTGTTCTTAGCACTAAAACAAGTTCAGACAACAATGGTGGAGATATTGCAGGCGCTAGGTAATCTGACCTAACATGTTCCTGAAATGTCCTGAACTTGAAGTGTGAATCATTTCAAGGTTTCCTACAGCTGCAGGCCTTTGAGTTTGCTGTTTGCACCTTACGCCCGTTCTCTTTGGTATGCTGGCAAAATCATGTCCTACTCTACGGGGGAGAAGAGGATGAGGGAGGGAAACCATAGCTGTATAAAATATTCAGTGTGGGTCCATTTAGTAAACCCCATATGCGTACACAGTGATCCATGAAGAGAGTGAGAAAGAGAGGAGAGAGAGAGAGAGAGAGTGAGAGAAAGAGAGAGAGGGGAGGGGGTGAGAAAACAAGAACACGCAAAAGATCTGAGAGCAGGCGAGTGTGCCTTCGTACGCTTATTCACTGAGCCTTATGCTTCAGTAGATTCACATAAAAAAACAGGTTTGGGAACTGATGGCACTCAAAGAATCTCAGAAGCCCATTAGGACGTAGCTAACCTATCTCTTCCTGTCTGTTTGTATGTGTCCTGTAGATGAATGTCTACTCTAATGGACCATTTTCACTGTACTGATGTGGCATCAAAACGAACAAAATCAGCTCTGCAAACCATCCTTGACTTGGTAATGAATCACTGAGTTGAGTGTGACCTGAACAAATAATTAACAGAATTGCTGTTTGTTAGCATACACAGTGTTTGAGCTCGGTAATATTTTAAAAATGTTTTTGAAAGAAAGTCTCTTACGCTCACCAAGGCATTCATTTGATTAAAAAAAATATTGATAATATATAAAAAATATATATTTTAACAATTTCAAATATATTTTAAAATGTAACTCTGAACAATGCTGAATTTTCAGCAGTTATTACTTCAGTGTCACATGATCCTTCAGAAATTATACTATGTTGATTTAGTTCAAGAAACATTTATTATTATTATCAGTGCTGCTTATGCATTTTTTTTCAGGATTCTTTGAATAGAAAGTTTGAAAGAACATTTATTTTAAATATATTTTTTTGTAACAATGAACCTTTTTTAACTGTGATTTTTGACCATGTGTCCTTTCAGAATAGAAGTATTAATATCCTAAAAATTAAGTGTAAAAACAAAAGTGCATGGTTTCCTTTCAGCATCATAGCACATGTGTGTGCTATACAGTAAAATATTTGCTTTTCCTCCCACTGTGTATGATCCTGCAATTTCAGCATTCATTTTTATTCTTGAATTAAAGCAAAATGTACTATTATTTGAATGGTTAACCAATATGGGTGAAGAGTCATTTAGAGATAATCTGCCTTATATCTACTCTGAGCCTGCATTTGAAAAATTAGATTACCTCAAACATATTACAGTCTATTCCTGTCAACCTCAGCACCCTCTTCAAATGGACTACTAGAAAGACTGTAAGATAAAAACAAAGCTCTTTGATACACTCACCAGTCTTAGGGTTGATGCTGAAGAAGCCCTGGGGGTTCCCGCTAGTGATCTTGTAGGAGAGCTTCTCACTGGACTTCGTGTCCGGGTCAAACGCCTCGATCTGGATGATGGAGACGTCTTTGGGTGAGTTCTCCATGACGGATGGATAATATACAGGTTCGGAGGTCTGTGGGGTATTATCATTGACATCCTGAACATCGATGTAGACCTCCACAAAGGAAGACAGCGGGACCACACCGCGGTCAGTGGCATAGACCGTCAGCCAGTAGTGAGACACGGTTTCATGGTCCAGCAGTTCTTGTGTCCGGATCACACCTGAGGATAACATGGAGAAATCTTAGTGTCGTCTCCATAAGACAACGGTGCAACTTGAAGTTACACCTATTAGCATGTATGCTATGGAGGACTCGGAGGACACTAATTAACAATGTATTGATTAAAATAAAAAAATACAATTAAAATAAAATAGGCAATGCTTTAAAAAAAATAGTTAACATGTAAAACATGTAACAATGTAAAAATGTTGTATTTTTTTACATTTAACTATGCTTTTAAACATTAATTAACTAAACCATTATACATATTCCCATTTATGTCAATTTCAAAACTGATTATTCCATTCCATTTAAATAATAAATTACATTTATTTTAAAGTGGCACTCCTAATTTCCGGGAACCATTGTAGAAACACCTTAATCAAGCATATTTGTCACCAATGATTCATTTATTCTGCAACAGGTACTAAGATAAAGTGCTATTTGGCTGACCTTCATCACAAATGAGTATAAATCACTTCACACATATTGTGTTTCTTTCTCTAACTCTCTAACACCTAAAGTAGACCTTTAAATAGCATTTTGACTGTTTCACAGCCACAATATCCTATACCCATCATGCTTTGCCACGATAATGGTATCCTTAGAAGCAGATAAGTGGCTCTGATAGGTTTTAAGTGGGAACCTAATACCTCCTATAGATCGTCTTATGGTCCTCTAAGTGTACAATGCCTTTATTAAACGTGCTTGCTTTGAGCCAGAGTCACCTGTTCGGCTCTCTACCTTGCAATCTCAAAACATTATACATGTTTCACATGTGTGCCGCATTGCACTCAGCTGTGTCAACAGTCTGCCTATTCACTGCCATAAAGGAATGAGACGGGGGAGGAAGAGGAGGCCGTCAGAGAGCAAACAGCAGGTCTGCATACAAAGAGAAGTCGAATCCATCACATATGATGGCGAGAGAGTGAGAAAGCAAAAAGAGCCTTGGACTGTGATCTCTACATTTTTCCAGTCTATGCACACTAGTGTAAAAAGGTGTGGCATATTTTATGTTGCAGAATGATTGTTTTATTGCGTATATTACTGTATATGACTTATATTTTATTGCATCATACTGAATAAATCATAGGCTTGTTTAAGGGCAGTAAAGATGTGGCTTGCCTGAAAGGACCTGTAATGTTATCAGTAGCCGAGTGATCTCATCGTTACTCAGGACAGGCAGGTGGGGTGTGTGTGTCAATGAAAAGGAGAGCTAGATAGACACTCCCTGGCCAAAGTTTACCGCTGCCAGAACAGGCAGGTCCCTGTTGTTGAAAACTCGATCCGATTAAACTTGAGCCCATGAACTTAAGATTATACTTAGTTGGTTAAGAAATCTTTAGATCCGATGTTGTTAATGTTGCAAACATTTCAAGAATAAAGTCTCATTCACTAACTCTCAAACTTTATTTAGGCCAGCTCAGCATTTTTTTTTGTTTAGTTACAAAGTACAATTATGTCGCCCAAGGACATACGAAACAAGAAATTGACAACGTTATCCTGTTTGTTCCAGAGCGATCTTTTGCACAGTGCATTGCGCCAGTTCTTGTTCTTTGTCTTCTTAACTTGCTCTGCTGGGCTTTAGCAAACTCAGAGGACTAGCTGGAGCCTCAAGGGGGATAAGTGTGAAAGAATAGACTTACTGTTTATAAAACAGACAAGGAAAAATGGCTGCTTTTCGCAGCTCGGGCTGTTTTATTTGACCTTCTTGGCCTTATTTTTCATTCATCAATGATCTGTAACACCTGACGTTATGAATAGCTTAAGGCCCTGTATAGGAGGTGAGAGAAATGAAATGGATAGCTCACTTCATTTTGCCATTGGCTATCAGTGTAAGGTGGCCTATAGATCAGCACTGTAAAAACTCTGCAGAGTTCATTCTTAAAGAAGGAACATGCATAAATTAGGCAAATGAAACCATTCAAAATTTAGTTTTTAAAGAAATTAATACTTTTATTCAGCAAGGACAAATTAAATTGATCAAAAGTGACTGTGGATCAGTTTAAAATGTTTAAATAAATGCTGTTTTTTAACTTCAATTCTGAATTGTATTTGAACTAGCCTACTGTTTTAAATGATAATAACAAATGTTTAGATTTCAGAAGGATCATGTGACACTGAAGATGGTAAATTCAGTTTTGCAGAGGAAATAATTACATTTTAATGTATTTTTGATCAAAGAAAAGCAGCCTTCATGAGTTAGCCTATATACTTAATTTGAATTCTTAGGGCAGGGATTTGTCAAAATCCCTAACCACAAGTACAAGCAATAGTAATTGCGTTTCTTGCCTTCGTTGGCAACCTAATAAATCATCTTTAACAGTAAGGTTGTAACTTGTTAAACTAAACTTTGCAAAGAATTCGTTTAGCACTGAAGATTAACTCATACGTGTAGAGGTTTAAGTGTATTGAACTGAGGGTGAGTGTAGAACTTGTTTGTGTAAAACATTTATAAAAAACAATTACTTTTATTTGTAGATGGTTGGCTGAGAATGAAGAGTGACAAAGACAAATGAGTGTGTGTAAGCGGCTAGCAGGGTATAAGAACATGTCAAATAGAGTCAGAGGAGCTGAACGATAGATGTGGAAGAGAAAGAGATGGTAGGAGAAGAGAGAAAGGGCGAGACAGAGAATAAGCTTTGTCTCTGCCAAACAACTACCCATGCTTGAGTGCTCATTTGGATGACCAGAGGATACACACAAAAGAAAGCTGCTCCTTCAAGCTCAAAAGGCCACTGCTGTAAAACCAGTCACTAGGATGATGACTTCACCAACAAGCACACTCCCACTAAATCCTCAATACTTTTGACATTTCTGAGACTTATTTAGAGACGCAACTAAGTTTGCAAGTTACCAGATTCGAATGCACACCAATTACTATGTCCAACAGATCCATTTTAATGCTCAGGACTTTTAGTCTTGTGTTATGCCACTAAATGACACACAGCTAAATTACAGTTGACAAACATTATTGCACACACAATTTTTCACCTCATCTTTTAGGTTTTAAAAACTTCCATAAATTCATAATTCATAATAAAATACTGAAACTTCGACATTGTCTGAATAATAAGCTTTAAATTCAACAGCATGGATGTAAAAGCTGAACTGCACAACCAATTGTCTTTTAGAAGCCTGGCTAAGTTGATCAGGACCAAATTGGCATGCAAGAACATTTACCTAACAATAATCAGGATTCCGATTCATAAACACGAGCCCTTTACAATACTAACCAACCCTGACTGAGAAGAAGCTATTGTTGTAAAGAAGCTTCAGGCATTCTTCAGAGTTAGAGCTCACACTTAAGTAATGGTATAATCCTCAGCACATGAGAGCAACAAGAAGTTTTAAAACACACTGTCCTGTCTGTTATTGCAATGATTCATTCGGTGCATTAAAGTTGTTTCATAGGTATTCTGCCACACCTTTGAATCAACTGTGGTTGAGGAAGTTGTGAAACCAGCCCTGAAGCTATATAATATGATGACTGAATTAAAGCAGGTCTTTCTTTCTGGCTTCTTTGTCTGTTCATTTCTTCACCCTGAAGCGAGGCATTTCACAGCTACCTGAGCGCCTCAATGAACAATGAGAACCACTCGCACTGACTCAACATGGCTGACCTTGCACATAGGTGTGTGTGCATATTTGTGTGTACAAAGAGAGACAGAAAGGAAGCAAATTTCATTCTCAGACTGGGTCGACATCCTCAGTGACTGATTAGATCATGATACGGCTATGACTACACTCTCTCTACACTGAGTTAACAAACATGGACAGTTTCTGATCTTGACTTGACATGTTAAAGTTTGGACATGGTTGACAGTATTAAGAGCCATAAAGATGGGAAATGTTAAGTGGATTGGGGAATAGCAAAGCCTCCATGCTCCCTTCCCTTTTCTAATGTTTCTCAACTTTCCCAAAATGTGGGTCAGTGAGAAGGTCTCGTCAGAGGTAGATTGAGTTCTTCGGTGCGTGCTGGTGGCTATGCGACTGAATCCAGCTCGGGTCGATTCCAGAATGTTTCCCTATTTTCTCCAGTCTGTCACTTGAAATCATAACATCTGAACATCAATACAATTTGTATTGTTCTTGAAAGAGGTTAGCCCATGCTCAACAAAGCTGCATTTAAAGAAAAATACAGTAAAAGCAGTAATATTGTGAAATATTACTACAATTTAAAACAACTTTTTGTTGTTTCCTTTTCTTTTGGTTTATTTTAAAATGCGTTGCAAGTACATCCACTATTGGTGGACAAACTAAACTAGAGATAATGTGAAAAGTGTGTTTTAAGAGCTTATTTTCTAAAAGTCTACAGGGCTAAAAGTGCCCATATGATAGTTAACGAAACAGTCCTCAACAAAACCCCTCTTTTCTTTGATCTACACACGTAAAAACACATGGCAAATCTTCAGTTTGAGATAGGTCTGTGTTACAGGTGTTACACGGTGTTCAGCCACACACTGATTGCATCACCTGACCAGGTGGCGACCACCACCCACCCACCATCGTTTAGAATTTTTTATAGTAATAAAAATAATTTATTTCAGCTAGAGAACAGACTACAATTAAAAACTGAACGCATCTGCTCAATTCAGCATGAGACGAACGAGAGTCGCAGCACAGATCAGCAGCAGGAGTCAGATTTAATTTATAAGAATGTATGCATTGCTTATTAATTTTGTTAATACAAGTTCTGTTTAATATAAGCGAGTTTGTCATTGTACTGGTTTGTTGTGTTTTTCGTTAAGAATAATAATGAACCCACCGTTCAAGCAAATGCCATCCCCGAATTGCCACTAATTAATGCTAATGCCACTAAAATGCGCACGGATGCACGTGCATTCATAAGCGATTTAAAAGCGAGGTGGAAAACAGGGAAAAACTACAACGTCCCTCGCACCCCCACCCACCCCATCGGTGATACCGTTATTGCCAGTGTTGTCACGTGTCGATTAACCAGTGGGAAAATTTCCTCACCGTCACATCCCTAGTTTGAGCAATTGCAAGCATATGAAGAAGCTGGCAATTGCACCAAATAAGAAAGCCAGAAAAAGATTACCCGAGGTTGTCAAATAGAGGATTATGAAATGTTAAACCCTGTTTATCCATAGTCTTCATTTTCAGAAAGAGACAAGTTGCCTTAAAAAAAAACTGTCAATATCATCATGTTTTTTTAAGGATGCGTAATAAGCCTCAGCCATCAGCTCCTGTAAGCGCACTTGACGTTCGCAGAACTGCTGTGAATATCATCAAAGTGAAGCCTAACTCTGAGCAATTATCTGACCTTCAGAGAGTGACTCTACAAGGCTTTCACATATGTAGTGGAGGTGGTGGAAGCAGAGGGATAAGTTAGGGCAGCTTAGGACTTGTATTCCCCTGGTCTGCACTTTAAAAAGCCATGCGTTTCTCTTTGAACTGGCTTGGTTAATTCTGTTTGCCGGGCTCCTGCATTCCTCAACCTTCTTAGGCCTCCTGCTCACATGCTTACATAAACTTTCTCAGCGATTTTTCTCTCCACCTCCCATTTCACTCTTTTTCTTTCCCGAGACTCCAGAGAAATATTTGAGATTCCAGTGTCAGAACCAAGAGTATTATAAGGGAACCCTCAGCTAAGCTTCCATCACCACCCCCCTTTCCCAACTTTAATCATATCATGCTCTCGGTTCCCAGAGTTTTTTTCAGGGGCTTTAAAAGGGCTCTACCCCACTTCACTTTAGGGATGCAAGGGCGGCACAAGCCTTGAGGAATACGTGTACTACAAATGAACTCAATATTACTTCATAAACCATGAATATTATATATGTCTTTTTCTGTTTGCCCGACTAGGCCACTATTATAGATTTCTACTTGTCCTGCCAATATTTTCCTTGACCTTACCACAAATTGAACATTTATTTTTATTAATACACTCAGCCTATTTTTTTAAGATAACATATTTATAATAATAATAATAATAAAGTGTAACAAATATGACAACTCATAAAAAAAGACTGACTTTAGTGGAATCATAGAATGCACATACTGTAGTTGTCCTCCCAACATTTTCACTGGCTCCAATGCAAAACAAACAAATAATTTGAATCTGAATTTATAACTTTCTAATATTTATATGACTTTTTATATTCTTTAATGTATACATTTATAATTATAATAATACATTATTATTAATTATACTTTCTTTTTTGAAATGATATGTTTTGTTTTACCTAGTGGACAAATTAATAACCAAATCAAAGAAAACAAAATATTTAATTTTACAAGGCATTAAAATGCATTTAGGCCAGCCTTAATGTTATATGAAACAAATCTATAAATGCAAGTGTGGGAAAAAATGCATTCCAGACCAAAAAAGAAAAACACAATTCTAGTTTAGAAAAAAGGGACTGCCACTGCCAAGGTTATCGGCCTCTAATAGCGGATTGAGGAAGCAATTAAAGAACGAGTGCTTGATGACTTTAACAAACACTGTGGCACACAATAGCCATCTTATCTGCAGGGCATCCTGGACAAGTGATTACTGGCTTGCGAAGCCTCTTGAGTCAACCCACTATTTCCGCGTTACGCATCATTGCGTTTTCACTATATCGCCCTGGCTAACAAAGCAACTACCAACCTGACTTGCACTAAAAAACAGCTTGTAACATCTGGCTGGAGGGAAAAAACATACTTAGGAGGAGCAGAATGATTTGACTAGCTTAATATAGTGCACTGTCTCGCTCTACATATCACACTAATCTCATCTTTAAACCTGAGAGCGTGTGAAAATCACAACATTTGCAAAACAACAACAGGTAAGTTATAAACATGTATGTTGCAAGCTCCAGAAAATAGAAAAAAATCTAAACAGGAACATGAAAAGGGAGCATAAAAAGGGAAATTTGTCAATGAACGGATGAGAGTTTCTTTTTTTCTGCCTGCTTTAGCCTATTAATTCTAGCTGAGAGCTTCTTTTGACACTTGTCCAGACAGATCCTATTGTCCAGAAGACCTCGTGTTTTTGCAGAGGCCTGCCAGTGAACGCGGCTGTTTGTTTAAATATCATGTTTGCACTTTAAGCATGCTCTTTCCCCCCTGAATTGACTCCAATCTCTGAGCCCTTCCTGATAACGAGCGTCTGTCCTCCGTTATAACAACATTTTTCCGAAGCATGAAATAACTGCCCAGTGTCGGCACTGGCATTATCACTAGGCCGGCACATTAGCGTCCCAGTTCATGCCGGAGAGCTTTTCTCTCCTCTTTTGGGGAGGCTGATAAGACTATGAAGTGAGAGTGTGTTTCATACAGGGTGCTGTCTTGACATTTTGAAAGCCTCACTTCTTTTTTTCCCTCTCACTTTTCTATTTATATACTTGTGCTCCTTGGAGTGTTTCTGTGTGGTGAGGATCAAAGGCGTTTTAAATATTGAAGGGAGGAGTCTGGTGAGGCAGTAAAACACAGGGAATAGAAAAGTCATTTGGTTAAAACCCCAGATGTTTGACTCTTAACTAGGATCCTAATTACACCTTCACATATCATTACGAACGTGAATTTATACATAACTGTTATCTAGGGACAAAGCTGCGCAACCGACATTCCGAAACAAACAGACACTGTAATATAGGTTTGCATGCATAAGAGTGTTCAAATCAAATGAAATGAAAGTAGTGTGTTCCTACTTTAGTTTTTTTGCAGTGAGTTTACAAGGACGGTATTATGACTACAAATCTGAAAATGTGCAAACCCGACATGAAAAAATACAATGTACATTAGCATTACTGCGGTTTAAGTTTAACACCCCAAGTAGGGTTGCATGATTAATTGATATAAAATCGCAACAGTGATAGTGCTTACTGTGATTATCATATTGCAAAGACTGCGGTTTAAAAAAATATATATATAAGAGCACCGTGTTTCAGAGCGAAGCATGGCAGTGTTCTTTTAAATACAAACAGCTTATGATCTGGTGTTTCAGAGTGACTCGGTTCTCAGTAAATGCTGCTGCCGACAAACTCATTTCTGCATGTGCTCAGAGTTTTGGTTGATTATAATATGCATTTGGAAACGCAACATGCGCCAACCATCTTCCAAAACTTGTAATGAGATGCGCTTAAAAAACGGTTGTTTATGTCAGCAATATATAAAAGCTGTAAGGGCTCCCTGCCTGTGGTTTACGCTTAAAAAAACAAAAGCTTGATTGTTTAACGTTTAGGCTAAATAATAATTGTACTGTAAAATAAATTATTATTATTATTATTTGTCTAAATATCAAGCAAATGAATTCCATCAAGCCAGAGTAACGCTTTGTACATAATTAGACAATGCAATGATTTATTGTCCATTTGTTCAAAATGCAAACAAAACAATACATTTATCTAAATGGAGGTAGCGGTTTTCAAAATCAGGTTGAGCAAACACACTGTAGTGTCGCTAAACGCTCCATGATGCAATGATTTGTTGAGCTTTTGTAGCAAGCTGTTATGATTATCTGTCGAGCGCAGAAGCCCAACAGTGAAATAAAAAGCATTCATCTTCATTTCTCATCTCTGACCTCTGAGTGGAAAAGCCGTGGGTGTGACATTCATAGTCCCAGGATGTGCAATTCTAAAATGCCAGTTAACTTTGACGCACAGTCAGATACAGTTTGGGAGCAGATGCATCACACAGTTTGTCTCGCGTCGGTGGTTAGCGTCTCTGGTTTCACACTCTGCATCCACCAGCGCCGTGTTTACATCTGCTGTCACTCGCCTTCGATTCTCATTATAAAAATCTGTGACATCACAGGGAAACAGTGAGTGCAACAACATCACCCACCGTATTGGGAATTGGTATAGCTGAGAGCTGGACCGTGGCATATGGAATTTGAGTATGAAATATTGGGCTTAACGCCAAACCATCAATCCTGTAGCACACAAGTCTAAAACCATTCACTTGCTGGTTTGTTCTTGGCATGGGCGATCTTCTTTCGCTCAACTGACTTTTATTTAGGGAACATTGAAATAACAAGAGTTAACATCAGCACGGGTTCCCAAAAATGGGACCTGATAGTTGGAGACGGCAGTCGACTTTAACAAGGGAAAGTGTGCTTTTCATTTAGCACCCTACAATCAACTCCTGATCCTGCATTCCAGAAACTGGTTGCCCCAGCAACACGGCTCAAGCAGAGACTACACGGAGTCAGTCAGTCATATACCCTCAGAAAAAAGTGGAAAAGTAGTAGTCACACTCCTGAGAGATGAGAAAATACGACGATATGGCAAGATGGACATAGAAAAAAATACTAGTCACACAACAGGCTCAATATTTTGACACTTAGTGGGAAATGTACAAGCGCGAAAGAGAAAGCCAGAGTAAAATGTGGCAGGTATGCAAAGAGAATCTTGATAAGAGAGAAAACTCGCTCATGACCCTTTTCTTTTAGATGACCCCCTTCCCCTTCTCGCTGCCCAGGCCAACTGATAGGTAGCCAAACATGAGAAGACAAAGCCACCAGCACATTCCTCTGTTATCTGGCATCAGAAAGAATCAGCCAACCTTTCTCCCCACAGGAAGGGCATATAGGGGATCTGGCACAAAGAGTAGCACATGCACATTCCCATACTAGTGCTTTGTACATCAAACTAATTCACAAGTGCCATTTCACTAGTGGGAGGAACAACAGCCAATACCTGCCGCAAAGCAAGCGGGAAGACCTTTTAATAGAGGTTGTGAACCAATAACTACTTTGAAAATACTAGAACTAATAGTCTTTTATGTACTACTTTTCAGTAGCGCCACGAAACCGCTACGGAATCTATTATACGTGACCAGTAAGGTACAAGTCACAGAAAAATGTATTATGATCCGGTTCTTTAAAAAAAATCAAAAATAGACAGAATGACTGACCGTAGTCTGATTAAGAATTAAAAAATTTTACCAGTTCTTTTTTAGCACATCAAAAACATATGGCTTAGCCACTGCAGTACGATTCCCAACCAATGATAACACGTATGAGCTGGTACTTAGAAGTGCATTACTTTTCTCCAAATATTTTTTTTTTTCAAAAGTGCTAAAATAATAATTATTTGAACAGGTTGTCCTTTTTTGAGTCGGCCAGTATCAAGTGGTTTGAGAATTTAAAAAATGCTGCATTGGCTACTACAAAAATTCATTTTGAAACAAACTAAAAAGATAGCGGGGTTGTGAGTCTTCAAACATAATTCTTGCCAGAGCATTTGGACTAAAATGAGTGAAAGATGTTAACAGATATGTTAATAAAATCAAGGACCAAGTACATAAATTAAAACACATTTAGAGCCAGAGCTTTTGGCCTTGCCTAGTGAGTAATCAATCTCTGAAATATCTTAACCAGAAGTTGTAAATGTTGTTTCGTACGAAAGTATTGTTATATCATAAGTCAGTCTACATTTTCTGATCATCAATCACATAAGCAACAGCAATGGGGGAAAAGCCACTGGCTTTCTGCTGCTTCATGCAAAAACAGATATTTTTGAGCAGCGAGTCAGGGGGATTAGACATGGATGCATGCTCAGCATTATGGGCCACTCTCTGACCTAATGGTGTCTGGCTCAAGCATACGTCTGTATCCCGATGACTGAGTAGCTGCGTCCCAATTCACAAACTTATGCGCTATTCTATGCCATTTTATAAACAGTGCGAGTACTGCAAACAAGTGTACAGTATAATTTAGAACACAACTAGTGACCATGGCATCAGTGTGCAGTACCAGTGAGCTTTTCATCAAATATAGCCTACAACTTTTTTTTGACAAATTGTGATCTTTGTTGGCCTTAGCAAAAAGTATATAAAATTGTTTTGATGGTTAAAAGAACATAATTCGGGTACTTCTGAAAATGAACATTTATAACACTGAAACAAAATACATGTAGCCTACTTAAAGGGAGATATTGGTATCAAGATAAGTACAGTCAGTTATTTTTTCTTAAATTTAATGATCTGAAATGTGCGACTACTCTGTGTCTCAGAATGTTGGCGACCCCCTACATTTCACAAGAGGTGTAAACTGCTTTATCACATCATCAGAGCTGACAGAGCTGAAAATAAAGCAGAAATGTACTATTCGCAGGACACAAGTGAGAAAACTGCCTGGTGGTTCTATAAAATGATATCTAGGGAACTAAAATGAAAAGTTTAACCTAACTGAGCATACAATGTGATTGGCCTCAGAATTAGGGATACAGCTCCTCAAAATCCAATTTTCTTTGCACCAGCTTTAAAGCTACAATTTACTTTTTTTTGTTATTCGCCGCTAGGGGCCGCTAACCTCTTACAATAACAAAGGCATAGGTTGCTGACGCATAAACAGAATTATGGAACTTGTCGTCATGCCGAAGGATCTAATGTTTGGATGAGTGACACATTTATGTTTTTAACATGACTGTGGTATGAAGCAGGGCGCGATTGCTAATGAGACGGATATCAGCGCCACACGTGAGTCCCACGGATATAAAAAGAATAAAGACATTTCATTCTATCGGACTAACTGTTACCCGCAAGTGCAGAATTACTACTCACACAGGTCAGTTTATTAGACGAATTAAACTTGTGAGGTAACGCAGCGCTGTTTCACGTGGTCTACACTATCACACTAAACTGCATTTGAGTGTGTTGAAAGTTATAGGCCTAATGTTATTCTATGTGTTAGTTTGGCTATATGAGTTAGAATAACACACTGATCATATTCTAACATTTCATCATGTTGAGCTGTATAACATTGATTACTTTTATGTACATTTGCTCACCTGTCTAATAAAGTACAAGAGCTCTGTCAAGTAGAAGTTTGTCATGGACGTGGAGCTCTTGGCATCTCAAAAACGCCAAGCTGATATTGATCCTCGTTTTAGTTCTCCTTTTGTTCCAAAGTCTGCTTGCCATGGTCCATAATGTTGAACGAAACAACAACAGCTTGAGCGTGCCGCTAGACGTAACGCAGTTGTCCACGTCTGTCGCCATGCAGTACGAGCGGAAACCAGGGATAACGTGGATATTACGTAATTGAAAGGCGACAAGTAAACAGGGACGAGCCATTAGCCAATTTAAAATGGGAATTTCTCTGGAATTAAACATCTTTGGGAACTTTTGGGATATTGTACACAACTGCAGGAAATATATCACACTGTGCAAGTGATTTTTGGATATTTTATTACAAAAATAATACATATTGTAGCTTTAATGAGTTGCTTCTTAAAATATTATTTTTTCAACTGATCCCGTTTTCTGAGAGGTTGCTAGGATGTTTTGGTAGGTAGCCTACTGGCCAGGTCCCGATGAAATTATTCTCACCTCCTTCAAAGCAAATCTATTAGAGGTTGTTTTTACCAGTTAATACGTTTTTAATCCTAATTTTAATGCATTTTTTAAAACTATTTTTATTGGATAATCAGGTGTTCTACACTAAAGTGAAAGGTTGCCAATACAACTGCAAGTACATACATCACATTGATAAATTCATTGAATAAAAAAATAAAAAATGCTCATCTGACAAATTATATGAGAATATGGATACACTGCTTATCCAACCAGTATTGACAGTTGACTAACTATCTATCAAGGACACTAGGTGTGTCCCAATAGAAAGCTCTGCATCAACAACCTTCTATTTCTAAGACTTTGTTCTAAGCATTTCATTTTATAAATTTCAAAGTTAAATATCCTTGACCCATGAGTTTGCTCTCCAATTTGATTAATTCCCATTTACCACGGGGGTTTATTAAATAAAGGCACTGGATTCTTTACGAAGCTCTGGTGACTTCAATCAATTTAGCAGCATACCTCAATGACTCGTGCATCGGTGCTTGTGTGTGTGTGTGTGTCATCTTGGCCGCAGAAATAGCCTGGTTAGAACACTGGGGTCTCACCAGGACCCAATGTAGCTAGCCCTCTGCTCTTGACATGTTTGTGAGAATCACATATGTAAACACTGCAGGAGGTTCTACAGACAGCAGAACCTCCTGCGGCTACAGATCTAGCTTTGTTGGTTAAAAAAAAACAAAAACAAAAAACTAAAAGATAGACAATCTCTAGTAACCATTCTGTTTTAAAGCAAACTAATCGGGTTGTAAATCAGTTTCATTGTGTCAGTAATCGTTTAATTCGTACTATGTTTCTCAGAACTGAGTTTTTTTAAGAGGAGCTTTTGCTCTCTCAGACAAAACAAAAATACATTTATGGGAAGACAGGATATAAATGATGGAAGCCTCAAATTCCTACGAGGCAAAACTACTGGAGTCAAACATCCAAGGCTGAGGCGAACAAAATTGGGGGTAGAAATGAACGACAAAACATTTCATTTGCACATTCCTCGCCCTCCTGTGGGGTCTACAGAAGTAGAGATTAAAATAGGTAAACAACACATGGAAAATATAGTCCAGAGCCCCAAATGTGGCCCAGATGTGACTCAGTCTTTCTTTTGGTGTTCATTCTCATAAAACATGACTAAAGGTGCACCCATAGCCTCCAGCGACGGTGACCCCATGTTCTCAAAATATCCATTTAGTACAAAACAACAAATGACTCTTTATTACTACTCTCCGGACTCAGTTTAAAGATTGATTCCTTGCTTGAAACATGATATTCATCCCACATGTAGTGACCTCAAATCTGAACACCTCCTACCCATCCGTCTTCTAATCTTTCCATTCCCATGAGAGCTGCTATTACCTCAGGCATATTTGCTTTGCTACCAGTCCTGGCTATGATCCTTAACAATGGTACTCTGAAAAAGACAATGGCATGGCTGCCATAGGATCAATTTGAGGGTCAGAGAGTGGGGGAGAAGGTCAGAGACTCCTGCTGACCCACATCTCTAGTTAGGGGTGGTGCTAAGTTGACTCTCAATTGACAATACTCACTAACACGAAACGTTATGGCAATTATTAGATTAGAACTTTGATATGGAGATTATTCTAGGGTTGGGCCGATAGACGATGCCATCGTCCATCGCGATGGCTGACAGAAATCACGATGTTGAGCCATTTTGTCGTTTAAAAACCTTTATAAATGATCTTGATCTGTAACGAGAGATGGGCGTCACCATGTTTGTTTGGGCTGCAGTTCAGAGAGTCCTGTCTGTTGGATTTATTACAGCACGTGAATTCATCAGTTTCTCCCGAAATACATGAAAGTAAGTGGTCGGTGAACTGGGAGAAGAATAGAGTAAACTTTATAGTTACTTACAATGTGTATCTGATATGAAAAAAATACGTCGACCAATATATTTGAATGGATTGTTATTGCTGCTTCCATAGACACCATTGTGTATTTTACAAACTATAAATGTAATGTTTTGCTTTAAATTATATTGTATATTGTATTGTATTTAAATGTCTGAAACCTAAAATAAACAGTATGTGGTTAAAAACACTGAATAGTTGTGATGAAAAGTGCTGAGCGCGTCCGTCTTTGGCTCAGCGCCAGCCATAGTGTGAAAGCACAGTTTGAATCTGGCAGTTATCTCACGTCACTGTACATTCGCTCCTTAGTGGTCAGCTGCTGTAGAGCGGGCCAAAATCGAAATTGCTGATGAGATGTAGAGGAAAATATCTAATGGATGAAAATGTTGAGTTACCCCCGCCCCCACCCCCATCCTTCCCGATGTCATCGTCAATCGCGATGTTTCACTGTAGACATCGTCTGATGCCAAATTGGTAGACATCGCCCAACCCTAGATTATTCTGCACCCAAGAAACTCAACAAGATTGATTTATTTTTCTGCTAGAAAGGAAAGAGGCCTACAAGATCAGTAAATGTGAAACTTTCATGTAAAAGCGACATTACTGTTAATTGGCACAAAACTCTCTCACACTGGCCACGGATCAGCGAGCCATCCTTATCGCTGAGCCCTTCAAAGTATTTTTAAGTTCAGAAGTGTTGACTCGCTGTGGTGGTGACAAACTCATTACAGGTTCTTCCTAGACTTTTTTTTTCTGATTCACCCCTCAAGACACCATTTATGTTCTCTACCCAAATCAATTTGGAAAAACCTTCAAATAAGCTTCCATCCATTGGAACTGCAGCAAAACCCAATCTTCATAAGACTGGGCAGGCACAATGGGCAACAGATGGTCTTGTTGTGGGGGGAGGGGGGTAACCTATGCCAACACATCCTGTCATGCTAAATTTACCACCCAAGAAAGCAAGATTTCTCAAAAGGCATTTAAAAGAGATACTGGTAATTTACTTTCTTAAGGCCCTTTCACACAGAGCACAACGCGTTAAAGCGAAGCACCGACGAACGACGCTTTTACAACAAATACAAAACGATTGATCGGCTTCTGCTAATTCACGCCTGCACGATAGGTGGGCGCTAACCGAGAATGCATTTTTCCTTATGTATGTCCCTGGCATTTATTTATTGCAATTATTATTTATTTATTAATTTAGCACTACACCATAAACACAAATTATGCTTACGATACCTCATGAGAATTAACCAAATACATCATACAATATAATCGCAGCTAAGTAACAGGTGCATTAGAGCTATAATTAACATCAAGCTACATTTTAACATTAGCGCCACAATTTAAAGATTATTACGGTTTTCGATCTAGACTGAATAAGTGCTCTCCGACTCTTCGATACACGCACCCAAAAAAAAACACCGCTCACACACAAGCTCTTCCGCTCTAATAAAATTGTATTTAGCCTAATGGAAATTAATTAAAATTATATTATGTATAAATAAATATTTAGAGAACGTGACGTGAGAATGAATTAATATTTCTCAAAATGTGCACACTTTTCAACTAATATCACTAATGGAAGCTTAAAGTGAAGCCATGGATGTGAACTCAAACAGAAGCAGACACAATTGAATGTATGCATGTCCAGTTCGCAGACACCAATAATAACAAGAAATCAACATCCATTCTAGTGTTGTCAAAAGACCCGGTACTTTGGTACCATTTCGGTACTAAAAAAATAAAATGGTTACGGTACCAGCTTTTCTTAAGTACCGGTGGTACCGAAGTATCGGGTTAATCTGGTTCTTGATGCGCTGTCCGAAAGGTGCACAGTTGCGTCCTCTTCATAAACACACTGAGACATGGCGACCGGCGGCGCTGCTAATGTGGTGGCTCTGAATCCACTTGTTGAGCAGAAAGGAGGAAAGAGCCACTCACACAGCGCGTTTTTTGCGCGTGCAAATTCGTTTTCCAGGCTCGCCTTTGTTCATGGTTGCATAGCAACGGCAGACACAACGGGAAAGCACGCGCTTGTGGAAAGGAGAAAGCGGTGCAAACTGCGCTCTCCATGATGACGAGGAAGTATCATCAAATAATTAATTGATTTCTAGCCCTTGCATATATTCATGGAGATGAGAAATAAAAAGCCGCCCTGTACAGCTATGATCAGCTGTTCGGCCGAGCTTTCCATGTTGTTACGGAAAGGCCGCTGGTTTTTGTCACATGACCTGTTGAGATGCTTCTATTATAAGCCGCGCCCCTACATTTGAAATAACGAATTTGCACGCGCATAAAACGCGATATGTGAACGGCCCCTAAAGTGGTATCGTGTGCGGTTGTATCTAGTTTAAAAGGCCTTGTAAATATGAACGCAGTTTTGGATTAAATAAAAGGACAGTCAAGTCAAATAAACACGTTTTATCTCCTGTTTAGTTGGTAACACTACAATAAGATACCATTCATTAACATTACTTAATGCCTTATCTAACATCAACACATTGAGTGAACAATATATTTTTACAACATTAATGTATGTTTGTGAATGTTACAATACAAACACTTGATTGTTCATGAACAGATACAACTTTTGATTTTAAAAATGTATTCGTAGGCTACATTTTTAAATTACCCAAAGGAGAATAATTGCTTCCGTATATAACTATTGTTTATTGTTAGGTCATTTTATACAATATTATCTAACAAATGGATATAGCCTACACTTTAATATATGCAAATTTAATCTAAATTAAGCTTTGGTACCGAAATTGGTACCGAGAACTGTGGATTTTCACAGGTATTGGTACCGAATACTGAAATTTTGGTACCGTGACAACACTAATCCATTCTCTTCTCTCTTCCGGAATACTTTTCTTCTGTGTGTTTACACTGGTTTTCAAAACCGCACCACCAATCTCTTTGTGCAAGAGCAGTGGCTCCGCCTCCAGGTACATGATCTGAAGCTCAAAACTAATTGGAAGGCCCGTTTTAATGCAGGGCGATGAAGAAGAAAAAAAAAGACACACTGGAAGAATTTTTTTTCCGCTTTGTCAAGCCGCGATTGATCGCGCCCAGTGTGAATAGCTCCATAGGTAACTATTGTTTCCATTCAAGTGCATCATCGCATAATACATTTGCGTTGCTTATTCGCGCTCAGCGTGAAAGGCCCTTTAGGCAGATATGCTTGATAGAAATACCTTGATATAAATTACAACTATTCATGTTTTCACCTTGACTAAATAGTAGGGGTGGTTAATCTGTCTGATTTCCCGATTCGATTCGATTACGATTATTGAAGTCCCGATTCGATTACAGTCGATTTTCGATTATTAACGATTCTCGATTAGCGATTATTGATTTTCCATTTCACAACAGTAAATTCACTACAATAAAAATCACAACAATAACAAATTATAACAAACTTCAACATATTCTGAATCTCTATTAACATAAAATACGGATGTCCACGCATCACATGTTACAGCTATCCTACCCGCTTTCTTCAGTGATTCCATGACTTCGGTTTTGGTCTTGTTGTAGAGTGTGGGGATCGCTGTGTCTGTAAAATATCTCCGAGATGGGATGTTGTATCTCGGCTCCAAAGTGTGCAACAGCGCGAAAGCCCTGGTTCTCAACGACTGGACGCAAATCCTTGGCAATAAAAGTTGCGACAAAAAGAAGCTTTGACAAAATTGTTTCCACGCTTCAGAGTTCCGTCTTTTGCATTCCGGCAATATTCCGTTATTATCGATTTTCAAAAAAAAAAAAAAAAAAGATTTTTGCCATTTGTGAATCGATTCAGAATCGTCCACGTCCGCATCGCGATGCATCTAAGAATCGATTTTTCCCCCACCCCTACTAAATAGCCTACATTTATTTCTAATTCCACATTTCGAATGGATGTAAGTTACACAAAACATCATGATGTTTCACTGGTCTATTTGTACATCATTTAGCTCAGCACACAAATCCATTAATCAAAGAAAGAAAAAAAAACCACTCGTCTTGAGTCTTGTAAGTTTTGTGTATTTTAGGCCTTCATTTTTACTGGGTGGCCATTAGTTGCTCAGTGTCAAAGACCATTGGAATTCCAGACTGCTTATTTTAAGCTTTTGGCACAGGTGCTTTGAGTGGTCAGGGCAGCTGAGAGAGGTATTAATACATTCTTTGTATAAAGATAATGAGGCCAGATGTTGACTTTTGCGCACGGAAATGTGTTTGCTTCGAAAAGCACCATTCTCTAACACTCATCGGCTCACATTAATACACGTTAAGTATCCTATGGCCTACATAACAAAATAATCTATAAATGAGAAATAGCCGGTGCTTGATTTGCTTATTTAAAAAGAAAAATAGACAGAGAGAAAGAATCAAGTAAAAAAAAAAAATGTGTGCACGGAAGTAGGGGGCGGGGAGGGAGAGCAATCCTCTTAATACCACGGCAACTAGTGTGGAATGTCTACAGCAGGTCCAAGAGACAGCTGCTCCATCTGTTCCTGCCATCAATTCTCTCTCCTCCGGTGGAAAAATGAAAAGAATCAGGATGCTCTTCATCAGCTCTTTCAAAGACATCCAACTGCTACCACCAACCTGCACAAGTATCCAACTGATGCCACTCAAAATAATATGAATCCCTCCTTCTGTACACCCCTAAAAAAAACTTTAATACAGCAAGTCCTTTCACATTTGCACCGTTCATATCACCGGCTACTTTAATGCATAGGAGATTTGTTTCTTGAATAATTCATGACCTGACAAAACATCCCCCGCAACCCCACCCCACCCCACCCCAGTCATGAATGGATAAAAGGGAAAGGAAGATAACTTACCAGTTTCTTCGTCAATGGTAAAGATCCCCAGACCCGACCCATCCCGAATGGAGTAACGGATTTCTCCGTCTCTTTCTTTATCCTCATCTTGAGCTGTGATTTTCATCACCGATGTTCCAATGGGCACATCCTCTTTGATAAATCCCTTATCCACAAATGATGGGAACAATGGCCTGTACAGATTCTCGTTCACATCCACAACCTCCACCTCAATGTGACAACTTGAGGACAAAGATATCGGCTTGCCTTTGTCCTTCGCCCTTGCTGTGAGACTGTACACTTGCTTTTTCTCGTAATCAAGATTCTGTACGATTCGTACGGCACCACTCAATTTGTCTACTTCAAACTTTCCGTCCCCATTGTCAATGAGGCTGTATCGAACCTGGCTAGACGGCCCAACATCAGGGTCGTGAGCCTCCAGCCACATTATAACAGTACCGATGGGTAGATCCTCACGTACTCTCACCTGATAGTTTGGGGGAATAAATTTTGGAGGGTTGTCATTTACATCCTCCAGTGTGATTTTAAGCAATACAGTTGAGACAAGTTGAGGTTCATCAGTGGCCTGGTCACGGGCTGCTATCTTGAGTACAAAACTGGGTTGCACCTCACGGTCTAGAGGCTTTTTCACCGTAATGATCCCGGTTTCCGTATCAATAGCAAATTGATCTGTGTCTGCCAATATAGAGTATCTGACCACGCCATTATCCCCAAGATCTTTATCTTTTGCTTCAACTTGAATGATCTCTGTGCCGACCGCAGCGCTCTCGCTGATATCGACGGAGTAGGTGTCCTGTAAAAACTGTGGGCTGTTGTCATTAGCATCCAGGATCTTTACATCCAGCAGACGTGAAGATGACTTCTGGGGAATCCCAAGGTCATACACAGTAATGTTCAATGTATAGTGATCAGTCGTTTCTCTATCAAGAGAAGCATATACTTTGAGCCATCCACTGTCCATGTCAATGACGAAACGACTCTCAGTGTCACCCCCAGAGATAACGTAAACCAGCTTCCCATTAAAACCGCTGTCAGAATCTGAGGCACTAAGATGGACAATTCTGGCCCCAACAGGCAAGTCTTCTTTGACCTCAATCACACTGGGAAAAGTCTCAGCAAACTGGGGCACAAGGCGGTTCACGGAGTGAAAGTCAAGGAAGTGGTCTTCGGGTTCAATTTGGCTGTGGATCTTGCTTCCTTGCAGGAGCTTTTCTGCCAGCATGCTGGCAACTCCAGTATCAACACATTTCACTTGGACCGGTTTACGTGCCGTAACAACCGTAATGTTCAAAAACATGGGCTGAGTTTCATGTTCTCCATCACTGGCTATGATCTGCAAGCTGTGATAGGACACTTTTGCTGCCTCGCCCTCATTCAAAGGTTGCTTCAAAGACAGTACGCCAGAGTTTGGATTAATATCAAAATAATTCAAGTCATTCCCAGCTTTTATTCTGTACCTCACCAACTGCAACTCATCAGCATCAATAGCAGACACTGTTGTGATCTGCTCACCAACACCATGGTCTCTCGGCACAGTTATGTCACAATCCACACTCTCAAAAAGTGGCTTGTTGTCATTTAAGTTGTTAAGCGTGACTGTTACCTGGGTTTCCACCTCACGTCGAAAAGGGGAACCCCAGTCTGACGCCCGCACTTTCAAAGTATAAATCCTCGGCATCAGTTCATAATCCAAAATCTCTGAACTACTGATGACACCAGAGAAGTAGTCAATGACAAATGGCTGGGGATTCACATTGGCAATGCTGTAAGTGACATATCCATTCTCCCCAGTGTCTAAATCCATGGCTTTCACTGTTAGCACACTAGTACCTATGGGCATATTTTCATCAACACTTGCTTTGTAAGATGTCTGTTTGAATTCTGGGGCATTGTTGTTCACGTCGATCACATCAATAATGACTTTTGTGACTGCCTTTTTCTCGCTGGTTATAACATCTAATTCATACTTTTTCAAGGAGTCTGCATGAAGGGGCCCAGCTGTTGTGATCAAGCCTGAATCTGCATTAATAGCAAAATGATTTTTATCCAATTTGTGTCTAAATGCATACTTAAGTTGAGGATGCTTTGGCACAGCTGTTACCATTACAACAGGTGTGTGCAGTGGTGCAAATTCACTCACATTGACTCTGTAAATAGCTTGATTGAATTTAGGAGGCCCTACTTTGAAGTGGGGAGACATGACATGGATGACCTTTGCAGATGAAAACTGGGGTGGACTTCCTTTGTCTTTGGCTTGCAGTGTTAGGTTGTATCCAAAGGGCTGACTATCCCAGTCAACCTGCTTAACCGCTTTGATTTTATATTCCTTACTGCCTGGACTTGTCCGCATGGCTTTAAACTGCTGAAGAGGGTCGCCTGCAACCACACTGAGAGATGCAATCTCACCGTTAGCACCTTGGTCATTGTCTTCAACAGTCACAACAGCATAAGTAGGATCCTTGTCGGTGTCTGAGGGTGCTAGGGTTACAGCAGTGATGACCGGTGCATGCTCGTTGGCCTGCTCCACTTGTACCATTAACTTAGCCATGCTGCTAAATCCACTGCTACCATATAGCTTCATGCCTCTGTCCACTGCTAAAATCTCTAATTCATACTGCTTTGTCTCAGAGTAGTCCAGCTTTCCTGTTAGCGTAACTACGCCACTCGTTGGATGGACTGAAAACATGTCTGTCCATTCTCTGAAACTGTAGTAGTACTCTCCATTTGTACCGATATCTGCATCCGTCGCCATCACCTTGGCTACGCTTGAGCGAACAGCTGTGTTTTCGGGTAAAGATATGCTATAAGCAGTCGGGGAGAACAGTGGCCGAAGGTCATTTGTGTCCAGTACCTGAATCATGACTCGTGTTCGAGCCTCAGCATTTGAATTCTTTTCCATGGCTTTGACTGTGAGAATATAGTGGTCTCTAACCTCCCGGTTAAGAATGGCACTGCTACCTCCTTTGGTCCTTATTCGCAAAAAACTAAAGTCTCCCAATTGATAGTCCTCAGCTTTGAACAGGTTCTCGTTGTCTCCTGACACGATTTTGTACCGTATTTCCCAGGTAGGGTCTGTGATGTAGATTCCCATTTTGACAGGATTTTCCACATAGGTCTTAGCAGCAGAGTTCTCATAAATGGTAGCATTGTAAACAGACTGGGTAAACAGAGGAACAGGCGCAGTGTCGAGGCTTTGGTTCCCAGTGCAGCCGCACAGGAGCAGCAGAACCACCAGCAGTGAAGTCACGTGATTCTGCATGTTTGCAGCACACTCCTCACTGAAACTGTGGAGAATAAAGAGAAAAAGTTAAGAGATAATATAGTTTCACTTTTAATCGATTTAGTACATTTCAGGCACATGGTTTGGTCTTTCATCTGAAGATTTCAAATCTAAAGACCTCTTAAATTATCATTAAGAAGTTATTCATTCATGGGTTGCAGCACATATTTTACACAAAGCACATAAGAAACTGACAGACAACTTTTAAATAGCTGTTTATGGCACATTACTTAAAACAAATATGATTGGTGCATCAGCATCCTTAGAGACAGGCACTGACTATTTGTCTATTTCTAACTTCACCATAGACACCATGACAGCAGATAGGCCAAATGATGAATTGTTGTGAGCATGGAAGTGTCTTTTGTGTATATTTAACGTCACATTCCACTACTTTCTGAATAAATTACACATTATTCTCACTGCCTCCTACCATATATCTTCTTCAGCTAAGAACAACACACTGTGTTTAAAGAGAGATGCATTCAATGATGTTAATAGGAAAAAAAAACATTATGTGGATGAATATGAAATACTGCATAGATACAAAATCATCACTGTGATCTGCATGACCTCACTGATACACTATAAAGAAGTGGTTGTTATAAATTATCTAATCATAATATGTATTAAGGGGTAAGAATAAGCATCATTATTATTTATTATGGTGGATAGAAGTATTCGTAATATTGTTTAATGTATTTTTCTGATATGCTGCACATCAGCAAAGTAGCATAATAACAATTGAACAAATGTTTAATAAATAAATACATAAAGTTGCAGCGTTTGTTTCTGCTCGCATTAAATGTGTTAATAATAATTAGGCTATACATTCGGATTACCTTGCCTAGCACATTAGATCCGACGAAATGTCGGACTACAACATTTAACGTTAAATAAGTGTTTTTTGTCTAAAGCAAATTCACAACAGAGGACTTCACAATCGCGAGCGTTTGTTCGAGATTTTCAGGTGTCCTTGCGACTATTGGTGCCCTCGAGCGCATATAACAGCAAGAGACTCACAGCCGTTAACGTGACGTTTGGTTCAGAAATTAAATGTAACGTTAGCCAATCTGACGAAACTTTCTCAGTGACATCAAATAACTATTCCTTTGCTGTTACTATTAGCACACTAAACAACATACGATTTGAATGTTTTCCACCTCAGTGGTAGGCTAACTCTCCTCAATATACGCAAGGCAGTTTAGCCTTTGGAATGGAAACAAAATACCAAAGTAACAAAAGACAGGCTTCTGCTCCGTTGTTAAAGTATATCCCCATCCCCCCAGCCCGACAGTTCCTATTCATTTCACGTCGCCACACTGGTGCCTTCATGCGCTGGCCAGATGTATGAACTGTTTCCATTAGAAAACAAATATCTGATCACCCTGGACTGCTTATCTTAAATAATTCAACTCCATTTGAACACATTGAGTATTCCAACAGCTTTGCCAACCAACGGTCAACTTCAAAGCTGCCCTATTTCCACTACGGAGAGCAGTGGGGGACTCCCAACGGCAACTTTACACCACGAGCTGACTAAAACTTTTAAGCATTTCTGAAAATAGCACAACACCAGAATAAGTCCAAGAAGTCCTCCCTCAAATTTAAAACTTCCCAAGTCGTACATACCTATTCCAGCACTAACGTCCTTTGTTTGGTGGCTTTTCATGAAGTTTGTAAGTTTCAAGTATCTGCATGGTACCGACACTCACTCTCAGCGGCTCTCTCTGCTCACTGAATTATCCGATCCACACACACACACACACACACACACACACACACACACACAAAGCGCTCTTAGTATTTCTCCGCGCTCCTTGCACAGCGCACGGATCTACTTCCTGTTGGCATGAAGATGAAACGGCCGTTGCTTTCCCCTCACAGTGGGACGGGAGAAGTCTTTGATGTTTCATTTTATGTGCCAAACCTCTCTAATGAAGAAATATGCCGCGTCATACGCTTTTTGGAACAAAGCAATGGAATTATCTCCATGGATGTCAGCATTTGAGATATTGGTAACAATAAAAGCCCCATGCGCAAGGTACCTATATAGCCTACCTGTACCAAGTTGATAGTAAAATAAAATTAAACAGATATAATAATGCCATTTCAACAGTTACGTTTTCTGACTCACATACGACTGCTTTGCGCGCGTGCTTCATGAAAAGCATTCTCAATTGAACGTTTTTGACATAAGCACACCATAAGCTAAATGCTCGTTTTGTTAATGTAAACAGAGTTGTGGGGAAATAGGATCGAATCAAAAATATCAGATATGGAATAGACCGTGCAGTAAATGCAGTTGTTAAAATTAACCAAGCGCAATGGGAATTATGATTTAATAAGTAGCTAACTAGCCTATATCTAATTCATAGTGAGGAGGACTACAGCTATTTTCTTTGAACATTTCATTAATTTTTTTACTTTACAGATAATTGCAATCTGAACAACTTAAAACAATTCATCTTTGTTCTATTGTCTTTATTTGAGCTACTGCGTTTAATTTTTCTTGATTTTTTTCTGATTAGCCCTACTTGTCTTTAATAGACTTATGCGATCTTGAAGCAAAAGCTTGCTTAATTAAGAAGTTATTGTTCATCTTTGCTGTGGTGTCTCGCATCGTATTCGAATTTCCATGGTATCGACTGAAATCGTAACGAATAGCCTATACGGGCATTCTTTAGCCTACATGTTTAGGTGAATTTAATAAACAGAAACTCTCAAAATGAAAAGCAACGTTCCATGCCATATGGAAACTGGGGAAAAGTTGCAGTGACATACGGAAAATCTTTCTAAAGCGTGGCTCTCGCACGGCACATGCACTCTGTTGCTCGCGAATGATGGCGCTGTCTCACTGCTGTGCCAGAGCGCGAGCGGTAGGCTACACGAGGCTGTGCGCTCTATACTCAATCTGTGCAACTCACTTTATAATGCTTACATCGAGTTGCGTGTGTCCACTGCCTCTGCATGACCATTCATTACTAAGCGTAAGACATAATGCTAATAACTATTATTGCGGGTTAAGTATCACACATTTAAACGAGTAGCCTAATGGTTGTAGTAACAGAAGAGTAATAGCTACTGATTTGCCTTTTTCTGTAGCCTAATGCATATTTTTTTTTAAACAAGTAGTTGCATTTGGCAAAGTTGAAAAGCTATTGTGAAAGAGGCTCACCAGATTCAGCGGGCAAAAGCCGCCGCTCCAAAGTTGCGTCTAAATGATCTCCAGGACGTGTTGGCAAAAAAAGTATGTGAGCATTTCTTCGCATGGAGATTCAGTCAAAACTCGTAATAAATCCGGGTCGTGGTGTATAGCCCCTACATTTCCTCACACATCCGAAATTCTCGTGAGCAGGATTCCACGCAGCCACGCGTGCAGAGACTATGCACGGATATCTCCAATACTCACTCAGAGCTCGTGCGCTCAGGCAGTGGAGGAGGCGCGCGGATCCTCCGGGATGCCTGGCTGGCTTTCCGCCGCTGTGACGTCACTGCTCTCTCCCGAGAGAGTCGATCATTTGATTCAGTGATCTCACCTCTACCGTACACTTTGACGTTTCGCACTGACATTGAAGGCTGTTTATTGAATTATCAGCCTAATTGAACTTTGTAACTTCAGACTTCAGCTGTCTGAGGTGATCCATTACATTTGGATCAATACAATAGAGCATTCTGCCTCTCAAATAGACTTTTTATTCAGTTTAATAGTTAAGTTATTTGGCTAATTTGGGAAACATCTTGATTGTATATAGACCTACTGACCTTTGGGTTTGAATTTTTATTAGCTGGACTGTGGCATGTTGCTTAAATAAGAGCACCTGATGTTCATTAAGCTTACACTCATAAAGCATTTGCCCTGGGGCCTCTGTGAATGAGAGGCATCAGGTCTCTCTCTCTCTCTCTGTGTGTGTGTGTGTGTGTGCCCGCCACACTCCCCCTCTGACCATTTATCGAAAAGCAAGATCATTCGGTCACCCCCACCATGGCACCTCCTTATGCACTGACACAGACACACTGTTTCACTCTGATCCCCCCCATAAAGGTTTAATTGGATTCCGGTCAGGTGACGTGAGGGAGCCGGCCGGTGCTTTTGATCCTGCCAGTGCTGAGACATTCCGTTGCTGGTCTGGAGTTTGTGGAGTGGCGGCCCTAAAAGAGAACAGCCGGCATGGAGGAGGTGCATTCAAGTGTGTGTGTGTGTGTGTGTGTGTGTGTGTGTGTGTGTGTGTGTGTGTGTGTGTGTGTGTGTGTGTGTGTGTGTGTGTGTGTGTGTGTGTGTGAGAGAGTGTGTAAACGTGGGAATTAGAGCTTCACATTTGCTGGATGTCTCAGCACAGGCGGGGAGTAACTTTTTTACCTTAACATCTTATGGCCATAAAGGTTGTTTATGTTCAGTTTTTTGGGACAGATAGGCTAATAGGTTTCTGGAGTTCAGGTTTTATCAATACAAATTTGCCATCAACAATGATTTAAATGGATAGGTCATCCAACACTTTTTTAAACTATGTCATTATTTTCTCATCCTCATTTCATTCCACACCTATGACTTGAATATAAAATATATATTTTTTGGTTTTGGTTCCCATCGACTTCCATGGACTAAAAGTCAAACTGAAAGTGTTTGGTTTCCAACATTCTTCAAAATACTATTGTGTTCAGCAGAAAAAAAAAGAAAGTCAATCATGTTTGGAATGACAGTAAATTTTGACAGAATTAAAATTTTAGGTTTTCACCCTTTAAAGATGTTGAGCATGACACTGACTTTCCATCGTTTTCTTTATGTCAGTGTCTTGTTTCCGTAAGGTTGAAGAAAATATGATCACAGCCATATTTGATCATTAAAAAACTCTCTATTTCTCCTCAAAGACAAGTGGACACATGCAGTTACACTTCCCAAGTGTTCATGTGAAAGCAAAGTCGTTTTAGATAAAAGTGACTGCCAGACATTTTTTTAATCAAAAGCGCCATTATGCAATGTCATATGGTAAAGAACAAGCTCTGTCCCCGCAAATATCTTCAAAAGAAAATAAGAGGCATCACCAATATTACCATATTTAGAGAATGTGGAACATGGATGTCACAGCACTCTTTTTCATTTCTCTAGAGAACTGCAGATTATCTCTATAAATCCTTCAAGCTAAAAGTTTCAGAATAATTGCCACTTACCAGTATCACACCCCATACTTAATATCTGTTCACTAGTATATCATTGAAAATTAATAATATGGGTGATCTCTAAAACACTTGGTTTTGTTTGCTGCATTACCACCATGGCACTGTGAGTAGTGAATAGTGAGTTTTTTCCTCATTCAGTGTTAGAAGCACTTTTTAGGCATGGCAGTACAATATATCTCTAATATATTGCTGCAGGGTGCTAGTATTCTCAATACAGCATGAAATGCTATCATCTTACTTTCAAGAGCCTACGGAGCTAGTTTGGCCATGTGCTCATTTGAGGCATTTGCTCTCGGTTACTACATAACCGACCCACAAACATGCCGCATCACAGTTATATTCCATTCTGATTTTGCATTTTTCCTCTTAAAAAAATGCAACTCGTTAATATGTCAAAGTAGCCTATATCACTGTAATAGTATTTGAGAAGAGAAAATCTATCGACTTAGAATAATTTACAAATGTTTATTTACAAATTTCATTTATGACAGACAGGGAAATTCAAGTGACTGGAGCTTTGTAGCGTGACAAAAATAAAGGGTTGTCCAACTAAATGTGCCACTTAAGGCACTAGTGTAGTTGATAAACTGAAACAATCTAGTTTTGTTTTGAGCTGTTGTTGTTCTGAAAATTTAACTTGCATTATCCCATTCTTCCAGCCACTCATGGGTCGCAGTTCCCGGTTTGAGAGCATTGGCACCCTGTTGGTGGAGAAGGGGTAATGGTGCGAGAGGCTTTTAGGAAGTACTGCAAGAAAAGTGAGACAATAGACCATGTCAAAACTTATAAATGTTGCAGAGGGAATTATGAACAGATACAAACTTCAAGACAACACAGAACACACTGTCATTCTGAATGTCTAATTGAGCACTACATTAGACGTTGTTCAGATCTAGACTAAATTTCCAAGGTATGGGATTACGAAAACAAGGATCATTTTAGGTGGTATAAAACAGACAAAAGAGATGGTTAATCTAATCTCTGCTGTTTGATTTCTTGTGAGTGAACGCCCAGTCCGAGACTGATGTAATACCTTGTAACATCAACTCAAGCCTTTAACATGTGAGTGAGGACTTTTTATTTATCAGAAGATCTCAGTGGTTTTCACTGCACCACAAGTCAGTCTCCACATCTGACAGGCTGTAATTATGATTGTAATTATGTCATATTCAAAAATTACATGTTTTCCCGGTTGAATGTCTCAACCAGGATATTGTGATTTCTGTCTTGCTGTTTATGACAGGAACAATAACTATGATCTTAAGAGGCTGGTTTGTTCTTTAAAACCAATGTCATGTATTATACACAGTTGGGTGTAAACAGCACCTATTAGTTGAATTTTAAAGAAAAATTAAGTAAAAAATAAAAACCTTACAATTATGAAACATGCATGGAAGCATTTCTGATGAAAAATGACAACATAATTTTACACTGCAGGAGGAACATAGTCAGGGAATAACATATGGTCGGGATACAAAACAATATATAAGTAACAATTATGCAAAGAAAAAAGAAATATGGGGGCACAGAACCTAAAATTCCAAATATGTTCTGAAACACTGTCGTCAAATACAAAATATAGTTATAACATTAGTTTGGGATAGTTCACAACAAATTTTAAATTGTGTAATGTCATCGTTCACCCTCATGTTGTTACAAAAAGTGAGAAGTCTTAAATTACGCACATGTATCCCCAATCACACATTGTGGGTCCCCAGTTTGAAAAGCCCTGCACCAAATCCCTACAGTATTAAATATGTGTGCATTTGTGCAGTTTTTTTATGGGTTAAGTCCTCTGAAGGGTGTCTGAGTCAGAGTCTTATTTTGAAAGGCCTTGTCATGCTGGTTTTACCCCTTATGTTCTCTATTCCCCATCAGTCGCATTGCCCTTCAGTCATAATCTCATGGAAATAGTGTTGGATTACAGACAAAATAAGCATTTCCTACATGGATTTGCATGCTTGGATTAGTACAGTCATGTACTTGAGGCATATGTTTTCGGCACACGCACATTAACCACGTGTAGATCTTTTGTCAACCAATCCTGTCTTTCTGTCTGACACTCTGAATTTATGCTCTGAATTATCCTTAAGTGTGTTGTTTTCTCTGATGCATTCTCAAAGAGCTGATTTCCCCACGTGTTTCTGTCAAGGAATTATCTCAAAGCCTTTATAGCAAACAGGAAATGGATCAGCATCAGAGGGGAACATACCCGGTACAAGACTTTTAGAGATTGAAGTCATGATTGATCTCATCGTCCATGTGACCTCTCTGGATTTTTGTACATACCCATCTGAGTTGAGTTTCACCAAAGCATTGTTGTATGAAAACCACATGTATGACCTACAAACATATGGTAATCATTCAAGGTGTTGTCAAGGTCTCAGAGTCATTGTAGTAAATTTGAGCCAAGGTCACAGTTATAAAATAGAAATGTGGTATTACTCTGATTTGTAAAAAATGTAGTCCCAACCACTTACACACAATGTACCAGTCACATAATTCATCTGTCTCTTTTGGTCATTTACTAATTGACAATGTAACTATGACGTTGCATGCTCATAATTTCATTACCATCAAATAGTATAACCAGATAAGATAACCAAGAACATGCCAGTTACTATAGTTATTCGTAATATTTTGGTAATTTCAAGAATTGTTTTGAAATGTAACTGCAACCCCACGTGCCTGTAATTTCAAAACAATTATTTTATCGACTCACACTGTAGACAGTATGGCCGCCTAAGGTTATAAGATAACTAAGAACATTCCAGGTATGTAGGCCTACTATATACATTACACTATAATTTTACTTATTGAAAAAGTAACTGGAATGTAATAGGTCCATACATTTATTACCATCAAATTACTCTTTATAAATGTTCTGTTGACCAGAATTATATATTTAAAATTTAATTAAATGTCAGTTGAAATTAATGTAAAATGTGTTTCTTTTCACCAATCAGAAGATACGGTCGAAATGTGCATTAAAGCCTAGATCTACCTTTTTCATAAAATCAGTAAGAGGAAAATCTGCAGATGCATCAAGAGTATTTTTGAACGATTCTGATTCAATCAGCAGAATCCATTCGGAGTTTAATTTGAACTGTGTGGGACTGGATTTTGCGCCCCTACACTATCGTGGAAAACTTGAACGCTCATTTGATGTTAAAGATGCTGATAATGTGCGGTCTCAGCTTAATTCAGCTCAAGACAGCAATTATCCACTCTACAATGACAACATACTTCAAGACTTTGAATCACTGAATAAAAGCGGAAAGTGTGGCATAGCCTGTGATGCATGAACGTCCACTGTCTGCTACACACTGCAATACCATACTTCTCTGTTTGGTTATTTAATTTGCCATTTAATTAGTTGTATTATGGATCATGTGTATCCAACCTTTTCTTTTAACCATGGACGAATTAACTCCTTAACACGACTGTCCTCACAGGTTCACTATAACGTTTGACAATCAGAAAGTGTCCAAATAGGCTACTTAAAAGAAAGAAAAACAAAAGATGAAAGGGATAGTTATAGTTCTAGGAACTAATCCCTTTCAACCCACAAAGTAAATGTCACTTGATATTTTGTCATATAATGCAACAACATTTATATATATATTTTTAGTTTGGACCGGGGGCACTAACAAAAAGTATTTGTGCAAATATACTAAGCCAAAAATCACGCACACAAAAATACTCACATGTGTGCACCCTTGGCCTGTGTAAGAAGATCATATATTCTATGAGATTTATCAGGCTTACAGAATGCCCCGGGGTTGCATGTTTCTAATCCTCCATCTCTGAGCATTGATACCGCCTTTTGACTGAAATAAGCTCCACTCTCCAGAGCTAGACTGAGCACATCTACACTCAAGCGAGCTGAGTTATTCTCTTCATGCTAATTTAGATAGAACTTAAAACACAGTCTGAAACTTTTCTATCCAATTTATGGTAATAAAGGCTCACCGATATCTTTCCCAGATCTCTGTAGAACAACTTGGCATCATTTAGCCTGCAAATGGAGGCTTGCTAAGACATGTTTAAAGAACAGGTAGATGGTACATTTCAGATATATTCATCCCATGGAAATAGTACATTCATACTATCCTTATGTCTCTGCTATTTACTCTGTCAAACCCAGATGTTGACCAGTGGCTTGATGATGCTCCAAAAAGCTTACAAATATATCATAGTTCATGGAGCACACTATATTCCATGTCTGCCAAAGTCGAACCATAACTTTGTGTGTTATTTAATAAATTCTTTGTCTGTAATGTAATCGCGGACTGAAAAGGGAGTGTATGGGTGAAATCGGGATTCGGGTCCCCCTCAGTTGATATTGCGGTCCGGAAACAAAATGTATTGTGAAAACTGCATTGCATATAAACTGACTTCAATTCAATGACAATTCTCATTTGTCTGTACAGTTATTTTTAATTATACTAAACTACATCAATCTAAAACTAAATTAATGTTTTAGCTTTGCACGAACATCTTAAAATATGGCATCACTGTAGGTTATTATTCTTGAATGCGTCATTTTCTGCCATCAGTACAAACTAAAACAAAACACCAGCAAATAGAACAAACACTGTTTGAGGACAAAATCATAAAGCATAAAATCTTGTTAGTTATTCAGCTAATGTATGTGCGATCGTACAGATCAAAAGAAAGAGTAGGATGACTCAGCTTCCCAATGGAGGACCAAGAAGACGCTTTTAAGTGTTTGACATTGAGGTTCCTGTTAACATTCAGAAGAAAATGCACATCGACACCACTCTCATTTGCATTCCTCTCAACTAGTTGTATTTTTGTGACAAAGAATAAAAACAATCCTCAATGTCCACCACTTTTACTCCCTGTTACCAAAATGTTCTTAATGTGTCTCACTTTTAACCCCTTCCTCTGACTCTGTCTCTTACAATCTTGTTTGCTAACCTTCAGGGGCAAAAACACAGGGACACTTAAGAGACCAAAGTTTTTATCTGTTTAGACAAAATGGTTCCCAGCTATTCTAGCAGTGTCCACTGGGCCACAAATCTTTCAACACAACACAGCACGGCTTCTGTCCTTCTGACGCATACACACACACCAACAAACTCTCTAGAAAACGTCACTCTGTAGCGACTTTTACTCTGCACCACTACAATGTCACACTGTGGTGCCGTGTGCATGGGGAAAATAGTTGAAAAGGTAACATATATTATAGAAGTATAAAGAATTTCAAGAATGCATTTGTTTCGCTGCATTGCTCTGGAAAATGAAAAGGGTCTTTTATGAACTGACAGGCACTTATAACTGTTTTAAGCCATAGCGTACCACTGCACATTAAAAACAGAATTAAAATAATTACCAGTATGACCAGGTCATTTCATTCACTAGCCCCCGGTCACCCCGCGTTTTCTAAAAGTGCCCTGGAGCAGCATAATTTGAGTATTCCTGCTGTGGACGTTTCAGGGAGCAGCGAAGATCAGCGTGAATGTGCAGCCATTAGCATGTCAGAGCACAGAGCCAATTAGAGCCAGTCAGTTGCTATGGCTTATCAAAAGACTATATGCTTAACATTAGAAGTAGCTCACTCTTTTTCTTTCATAAAATGCCTGTTCCTCAATGTGCCGAGATTCTCCATTTCAGGATATATCACTTTACCCATTGATTATGTTGGAATGAGTAATGCCACTTATTTTCCTTTCAATCTGATACCAAGTCGCAAGGCCGATACCACCTGAATGGAATGTTTTTGTGATTTCAAAGCATTTAGAGCTAGAATTATATAAAATAATTAAAAAGTCAGAACATTTTTGAACATTTATAGGCTAAAGTGTGAATGGTCAGACTTCTGTTTTTGGTAATTTATTAATTTGTAATTTATTAACAATTAATAAGCAAACTTGCAGGCAAATGTTTTTAATAAACTTTACACAAATATGTTATGATAAATGTCACATTTACTTTTGTTGTTCCTTGTTAGTCTGTCATTTTTCCATCTAGTTTGAACAAGCTGCGTTTGAGGCGAGTAGTCTGTGACTGTTTTTCAGCATTTCTGCATATTAAAGTGCCCCTATTTATGCTTTTTCTAATATTACCATTCATGCAGCATGTATTAGCCGTTTGTGAATGTAAAAGGTCTGCAAAGTTTTACAGATCAAAGTGCACGATGGTATTGTCTACTAAAAGAAAGAATCGATTCTGAACTGCTGAAATGAGTCGTCAACAATTCCAGTCTCACTTCCTGCTACATACCTACGTAACAATTTGCATAATGCCAGCTTGTGGTCTTCATTGGCTGCCTAATTTGACCCGCCCTCAAACACTGTAGTTGTAGCACAGGCCCGGAAGAGTTTGGTTTGTGTTGTTGGCACGTCGAGAAGACATGTTTTCAGTGCTGCGAATCCACTTTACATGCACTTTAAAATAATTAAAATTGGTGCTTCAATTGAGATACAAAAAACTGACGCCATCATTCTTATCACTGTGTATCAAACGCTGAGGAAGCCTCTGGAGCTGAAATGGAGATATGGTAATAGGAGTTTGGCGTCCAACACTCATTATGAACTGTAAGCGTTCGACCAATCACAACAGATTGGGCCATCTGGCCAATCAGAGCAGAGTAGGCTTGCCGAAAGGTGTTTAGAGAAACTAAATATTCGAACAAACTGTTTTCAGAATCTTTGAGAAATGAGGTGATGTGCAATGTATATTATGAGAATATTAACATGTATCCACGTTTTTTAAACTTGGATGCATGTAAACCCTTTTGTTGGAGACCTCCAGAACAAAATTAGGAACCTTTGAAATGGCATAATAGTGGCACCTTAAAATAAATGTAAGGATAAAATGCTTACAATACTATACTATAAAGTTCATTTTTCTACTTTGAAGCTTGTGATAGGCAATCATTTTTTGTGGTTGATAAAAATAAATAATAATCGCTAGTTACAAAAATGTATATGTTTGATATATTAAGGGATTTCCATTAATTCCACTTGCCTGTGATGAATTACATTATTAAATATTTTTAAATATTTGAATCAAAATTTTAGAAAGGAAAATCAAACAAACAAACAAACAAACAAACAAACAGTTAATCATGCATCTTTAACCATGTGTTATTTCTGTAGTAAGGCATTTTCCTACCATTGGAGCAATAGAGCAGTTCAGTTATTATGTCAATTTGTAGGCCAACCTGGAAGAGTAATTTACCATGTTCTCCCTCTGGAATATGTTTTTAAAATAGTGGTTTTCGATTTATGAGTAAGGTGTGTGGTTAACATTAATTAAAGACATGTTTTGTTTTTTAACCTAAATTACATACAGTCATAGCTCAAAGTGAATTTTGTGCTCTATATAAAAAGAAGGCTGGGCTCATTTTATATTTTCGAGGAACTGCAGTGTTGGTTTCCAACTCTGTATTTCAGGAGATAGATTGCAATCTTTAGGACTGCAAACAAGAAAAACGCCCAAGCAGCACTCTCTCTTTCGCTCTGTATTTCTATATCTGTCTCTGTTTTGATACACTTAAATGGTGTGTCCTCTCAGGATCTTCATGACAGTTTGACTGACAGCTGAACAGAAAAGCTATTTGCTTGAATAAAGGACAAACACACAAAGAGCGTTAGGCGGTCTGTTATTTCTGACATCGAGCTGTGTCCAAGACACAAGGATAGCGAGGTACCAATAAGAAAAGAGTGATTGAGAACGAGTGAGTGGGGAGAAAGAGCGAGGTGGACTGAGTGAAATTAAAATATCCTACCTATCCTCTTCAGTGGTTTTATAGTGTTTCCAGTCTCCTGGTGCTGTGCCCTTGTCATATGAGCTCAATCAATATCGCTCCATCACAACAACGTAACAAACTGCTGTCTGCTTTATGATGGACCATCACTTACACGTTTTAAAAGGTCACTCAGACTGCACAAGTCACAAAAGGACAGGTTCAAAAAAACACATTGATATTAAAAATGAGAATCAATATAACTGTCATAAGGAATTCTGCAATTTGAAATCTTCATGCATCTGTGCACACTGAACAGACGGGTAAGTTTCAAAATGATCCAAATGCTTCATTTGAACAAACTGATAAGGCAATAAAACAATTGGCAGGCAGATGAGAGAAGCAGACGACGACTGATGAAAGGTGGTGAGTTGCCACACACACACACACACACACACACACACACACACACACACACACACACACACACACACACACACACACACACACACACACACACACACACACACACACACACACACACACACACACACACACACACACGTTAGTCGGTCACCGTTAGATGAATGAATAAACTTTTCCTTTTATCTTTGCAGGATGAGATCACAGAGACTGGAGGGAGACGAGGAACTGGGAACCAGGAACGAGGAGAGGAAAGAATGAGGTTAGAATATCTTCAGGTAAGACGTAAACCAACAAGAGGCTCTAGACAAGACTAGACATAGGCTGAATCCGAAATCTCCCCCTAAACCCTCATCCACTATTACCTACATTAGTCTACTAATATTGAAGGAGTGAATGAAAATGAGTGAGTGAATTCAGACAGGCGTTGAGCACACATCGGTTGTACACTCGTTATTGCAGTGCAATGTGGGATTGAATAAGGCCTTGTCCACACGAACACGGGTATTTTTATAACCGTGACTTTTTTTACGCGGTTCGCCCGTTTGTCCACACGGAAACGCAGTATCAGGTCACTGAAACCGAACATTTTTGAAAACCCCTGCCAGGGTGAGGATTTTCAGAAACGCCGGTTGCAGTGTTGTCGTGTAGACAGTAAAAAAGGAGTTTTTGCCTTGCGACGTCAAAGTGCCGTTATCCGCTGTGTTTGACGTCAGATTGTGCGTCGCTGACGGCTTCTGATTGGCCAACGTGGCTTTACGGTTAGGGTTATATCGCCGACTGCTGGTGTGGAATGCTCTTGACGGCGCTTGATAGCGTGTTTTTGCGTTTTCATGTAGACGGAGATTTTTTCAAAAACGCAGGAGGAAAAACTCCGGTTATAAAAATACCCGTGTCCGTGTGGACATGGCCTAAGTGCACTCAGTAAAATCCAGTATTGTTTCAGACACCACTACAAATGGTAATCAACGCCCTATTTGAGGGTATGGGGGCGATTTTGGATTCAGCCAAGTGTGTGTGTGTGGTGGGTCCTTTTAAACAGGTGCTGGGGTGATGAGTGACAGCTGGATTGTGATCTCAGTGGTTGAGTGTGGGTGGAAGGAGGGATGATGGGAAATTAAGTATTGGATGGTGACTGAGCTGGTGACCGTGACACTGTCACCCAGTTAGAAATAATGCATTGAGCACTGATGGAAAGTGACTTTAGGAACACTCTCTTAAGAAGAACTAGGAGCATATTTGTTAAAAATCCAGTGTAAGCAAATGGTCAGTGGTTTAAACCCTGGATAATGTGATCCTAGAGTCATCACCATTGTACCCTTGAACACTTAACACTTGACCATAAGTGATTCCAAAAGGATTGTCTCCCATGTAAGTTGAAATTAACCTCTTGCATCCCCTATCTCTGAAATATAACACACACATATATATATAGTATAAAACAATATGTATATATAATGCATTCTTGCTGAATAATAGCATTCATTTCTTTAAACAGCGCCATTATAGTGCCATTTACTTGCACTCTCACTATTATTTTAGTGCCCAGTTCACTTACATAAATGAACCCACAAATGGTTGCTACAGTTCCCATCTTGCAGGCTTGTTCTCAGTGCTAGGTTGTGAAAATAGTAGACTTCCCCCTTTCTTCTAATGCCATTAGATAAACCTTTAAATTAACTTTAAATCATTCTAATGCCGGAGCTCAAATGTCCATAAGCCTGCTTTGCCTTTGCTGTGTTAAACCAATGGGAGTTCAAAGTCCCTTGCTTGCATGAATTCAAAGACCTGTAGAGGACAGGAGTGAGTTCAAACATGTCTCTACAAAGCAAAATTCCTCTTAGCTGTAGTTTTACTGAGAATGTGTCCAAAACAGAGAAGGAAAACAGCAACAGCCATTGAAGGGATGGAGAGATGAAAGTAATGAACGTGAAGTATTTATCACTTTAAATGGCACAGATGTGTGGGAATGTGCAATAAAGATGATTTATACCTTTTGTTATCATACCAGGACAGTTTGGAAAGGCTTTGCTTAGCTTTGTATCTTACTCTGCACAAGGCACGCATATCGTCATGCAAAGTGTGCAATACTGTCTGCGTGTAGAAATGCTGAATATGCTTATTTGCGCAACTTCTCGCTCTTTCTAAATATAAAGAACTATGTGATGTCCATTACTTAATATAGAAGTGATCAAATGGGAGATAATAACTGAACAAGTATTGACATAGCAGAAAGGGGTTGACATAGCAGATTGAAGTACATAGAAGTATTGACATAGCAGAAACCAATCAGTTTAAAAATAATGTGAATAAATTAGTTTTAAGTTCTGTCTTAAAGGTATGTAGTGATGAAACAGTACAGAGTTTCTGGGGAAACTAATCCAGAGCTTAGGGCCCATAATACTGAACGCCCTACCAGACAGTTTGAATTTGGGTAAAACAAGCAGGTTGTCTGAACTAGATCTAAGAGTGCGAGCAGGAAGGTAAATCTCAAAATTAAATCTCGGTAATCGAAATTATCTCTGCTAGATATAAAGGTGCTAAACCATGTCAGGCCTCATAAAGACAAGTAGTTTGAACTGAATGGGCAATAGGCAATTGACCTATGGCTAAGCCACGCCCCCTCCACTCACTCGGACAAACAGTCAACATTCGGTGACAGGCGCTATGGCAGCTGTCACAGTAGGAGACATTTCACAGGAGGCAATTGATGATTTTTGGAGACAGAAAGATTATATATAATCTCAAAGTCACCAAAAAGGCCTTAACTATGCATTGGAGGGTTATATTAATAATTTTATTGTTGAGAAGGTTGATGAAAAGCTTCAGATCCAGGCAAAAATTTACAGATCAGTAAACGTGATAAACCACAAAAAACCCCCCAAAAAAAACGCACAAAGTTCCCCAGTTGTTTTGGAAGAAAGTAGTCTAAAATGTTGTGCTTCGATATGTAATTAATTGTTCATGATCATACGTTTCCAGGACAAGCCTTTTTACCATCTTTACCAAGAGTAGCCTACCTCTCCGTTAGTTTGGTGCTACATTATGAATCATTCAGCACAACATTGCTAACATTTGTTATCTCGGTTATTTACAGATACTTTAATGAAGCTATTGTGACATGAACGCAGCTACAAGCTAATGTTAACGTTTTCTAATGTTAGGCTAACGTTAGCCTAACATTACGTTAGAGATGTTAAAGATAACGTTCAAATACATTGTTGACTTTCCTTAGAACAGATGTAGACATCCTTGTTTAATTTATCCACGTTAAGTTGGTGTTGTGGTCTACCGCATTTATAACTTAATCCAGAGCAGACACTTATCTCGGTTGAGATGTGGCTTGGGAAAGGGTAAAAAATACACACCGTCGCCCAGCCTCTCGGGATACTTAGTGTCGGAGTTGCATGTACCCCATGCACACCGTTTGACCATTTTAAACTTAAAATGACAAGAAAAAACATATAAAAACGAATGAAAACTAACTGCAATGCATTTCAATGTACGTGGAAGCAGAGAATGTCCGAGTGTATTGGGTTAGCTATGCGCACTGTGATTAGCTCATCGTGTTTGGGGGCGTGGCTTAGCCATAGGTCAATAGGGTGAAGGATTGGAGTGATGTGAGCAGATTTTTTGTTAAATGTAAGGGTATAAGGAGCAGAGATTTGTACCATAATTTTAGCTGGAAGGCCACTAAACAAGGAGTTACAATAGTCCTATGTAGACGTAGAAGCACCTAACTCTGGTTGTAAGCCTAAACTTGACAGAAATTGTAACTTGTCCCTCAAATCTGATCGGATGATTGAAAGGTTGTTCCAGGATCAACAAAGATGTTGATCCAGGTAGATGTTGTTCTTGGTGAAACCATGTTCATTGTTTAGGTCAATTCTCACCAAGGAATTTTATGTGTATCTGTTCATTCAACTGCGATAAGACAAGAAAGACAACTCAATTCGGTTCTCATGCGCTGTCTGAGAGGCACCGTTCTGTGTGTGTGAAACCATACCACCTGTCATATGTTTAGAAACATTAAAATTTTTATGTTTTTGATATATATTAGCGTCCCAACAATCAGTGTGGAGAGAACCTGCAATGAATAAAACCTCAAATAAAACAAAGCAACAGTGAACAAAAACAGTTAAATGGTCTTCCGATCGATAAAGTGTCAAGTGCAATTCCATCAACTGTCCTGTGCGTCTTTCACGCTGACCCCAGGCCATCGAGCAGTCCTTATTGTCAAGCCCTGTACTTTTCTTTCTAAACAGTTTAGCAAGTGCAGTTCTTATACTTTCATATCACTCAGCTTTGCATAATATCTGATCCCTGTATTTTTGAGAATAAATCCGTTCTTAGGACTGCACTGCACGCTGTACACAATAAGATGCTGTGAGACATACACACAGACATAAGGAGATGTGTATGCAGTCGTTTCTGTTTCTGTGACAAAACGTCTCTATGTTTTTCTCTTCCAGGCAGCAGCAGATAACAGCGATGAATCTAGTGTCCTTTTCTCTCAGGTGTAACTTTGAGCGCTTCCTAAAAGAAAGGAAATGCCAAAAGAGGAACATAAAACCTAGACCAAAGCAGCACGGAACGATGTATTTACAGGAGTCTCTCAGAAAGTCAGAGCGAGAAAGTAGTAAATGACAGTGCAGTTGTAAATATCCCAGTAGAAGCAGAGGATAAAGTCACTGTGTCTCAGCAGAATCTCTGCTGATGTTACTGTTTTCTGGAGATGCACTGTAGCAAAACATGTAGATTCTTACTCGGAAATCATCAGAACTGTCACTGCTTATGTCAGTTGACCAGATGTAGGGTATACATGAGCTGTTCCAAAACTTAGTGAGCTGTCTGCTGCCTACATTTAGTAAACTGACTTAACTTTTAAAGCAACATTTTACTGAGATGAAACAGTTTGATTTGGAAGATAAAAAAAATTGCACAATAGTTATGATACTTTATTGATACAAATTTTGCTAAGCTAACAAAGTCATGCTGTATTGGACTTAAAAATACACTACCCAGCAAGCAATTTTGATTTTAAAAGACGTCTAATAGCCGTCCAAACACAGCCCAGACATTTAGCCTAAAACAAGCCAAAATTTGAGCTGTCAGTGAAAATTTTATAGATGTCTAAACCATAGCCCAAGAATAGACTAGTAATCAATTAGATAACATAGAAATTAAATGAGTGAAGAAACCAGATAACTAGTAAACACGGTTTACTTTGCTTGCATGATGGTATATCATACATCTCACAAGTTATTTTGGCATTAACGACATGTAACCAAATTCAAGTGGGTTACTCATAGCCGGAATATTTCGGGTTATAGTTACCTAGACGATGAAATGACGACTATTGCTTGCTGGTTACATACACAAATACTGGGTAAATAGACATCATATTTTTAAATATAAAATATTGGACAAAACATATATATTTTTTTATATTGAGCTGTTTCTTTATCAAAGTACCACAGTTCCATTTGATGCCCTCACTGTATTATGATACTACAGCACAGTTATGCTGCCTCCTAAGATACCACAAAATAATGATGTCAGACAAAAAAATTAAACAAATGTAAATAAAAACATACATATATTTCATATATTAAATTGGTAGTAAATATTTCCCCTATTGCTGTATAATATATTAACATCTTACTCCAGGGCTTAAAAAAACACCATGGTAATACCATGTTACAAAATATGTTTAGTACATTTTTGTTAGTGTTTCATTTGTCTTTTCAACTCCTGCCATGTAATTTATTGATCTAATGAATAAAAAAACAGACATTTACATGTTCTAACAAGGAGTCAACTTGATTCCAGTGATGAAAATGTTACCGAAAACACAAATTATTGTTTTTAATTATTTTTCCCCCCCAAAAAATGGAACATACACATATATGATTGCATGGCTTCATTGATGTCAAACCTGGTTTGTCATATCTTCACAGGCATGACAAACCTGGCTTGACATGTCTTCACAGGCCAAGTTTGAATATTCACATGTGTAAATTAGATTTCTAGAACTTTTGTTTCTCTGGAGGACTTGGAATATAGCACACAAGCCGTATGCAGGACTATTTTTATGGTGATTTGTTCTTGACAGGCCCTGGTGACTGTATGCTTGAGTTATATGGAAAAGACCAGTATCATATTTTGTGTTCCACAGAGGAAATTAAGTGATCTTGGTTTGGAATGACATTACTGTGAATTAATTTCTATTTTTGGCTGAACTAATAAATAGAGCAGTTAGATATTAAACATAGCTCTTATGTTGTGTGTAGCCTAGATGACACAATACTTTGACTGGCATGATGTGCCTCTACTACAGCATTGCTCTGATACTCCCTTTAGCTCTGTGTGATAGTAATAGGATTCCATGACCCCAGATTGCAGGTCAGTGGACCTGCTGCTCTCCTCTCTTCCTTGTACCTGTCACTCTGACTGCTGATGTGTGTCAGAGATCAGTATAGGTAAAAAAACATTTTCCCAGGATGCCATGCCATGCCACAATGTAAGATTTTAGAGAAGGATTCTTAGCTACATTGTGAATAGACTCTACTATATTCAAGGAGTTACAACAATAATGTACAAATTATTAGTGGCAGTTAGAAGCAAGTTGCAGGTTTGTTATATAATGTAATAAACCATCGCTAGCCAATCAAATAACAGCCACACATCACATATCACTCACTCAAAAAAATACTGGGTTGTTTCAACCCATGTTTGTGTCACATAATAGACAAACCCAACCGTTGGTTTAAAGTATTAAATACAAATTTAAACCCAACGATTCGTTTTTTTTTTTACCCAATTGAAACAACTAACATTTTTTTGACTGCATATATACAGTACACTGTGTTCCAAAGTATTACGCAATGTACATTTCATTATTTTAATCCAATAAACATTCAGATCTTAGTTCCCTTCCGAGGGAACTCGCGATACATTGATGGCGCTTTGGGAACGCCCCTGCGTGATTGCGTCTGAAGCACTTGTGTCAAGGCCAATGCCGAGAGTGAGCGTCACAACCAGGAAAGGATAAAAGCACATCTGGTTTAGAACCGCGCTAGCTTCTGTGCCTCAGCAAGCGCTCTGTGTTACATACTGTCTGTCTTATTTATTGTTGTCTGCCACTATGTCAGTCACAAGCATAGATATTATGGCGAACAAACAACCTTAGATCGTGTGTTCCTCCCTGCCCTCTTTCTTTAAGGGTGGGGATACACACGATGTATGTGTTGTTAGTTTGGAACAGAGCATGATCCGTCAGCGCTCGAGGGCGCTGACTACGAGCATTGCGAGTTACTATCACTTTACTCGTCTGGTTGATCTTTTACTGCATTTAATTATTAGAGTTAGAAACAGTTAGAAACTACTTGGCGCTGGTGGGTAAGGCGTAAATGGGGCTGCTGGGTGGAGAAGCCCCAGCCATTAACAAACTCCTTGTATAGGACAGAGTGTCGTTTCCTGTGCTCCCCCTCAGAAAGATTGGGGACCGGGATGGCATTCTCAACAGAAGCCTTTGAAGCAGAAGATGGATCTGAGGACCGTTGTTTCTGCGAAAAAGGCTTCGGCCAAGGTCCTGACGCCACTGGTGTCAGACCCCTGAGGGCAGCCCCGACCAGGGTGGAGCGGTGTACAACTCATTATACGGTGCCCGCCCCACCTCGGTGCCCTCAGGAGGCCGTTCTGCCAACCCCGCCACCCTTGGTGCCTCGGGGCGCAGCGGTCTCCAGCGAGCACATGGCTCAGTGTCACCACGACGCTGTGTCAAACTTGCACCCTCTGAAGGGGGTTCAAAAACAGTCAGTTCGGTTGTTTCCTGCCAGGATGCTTCAGGTCACTGAAGTGGCTGTTACAATAACACCAGATGCCAGACAGGTACCCTTAGTAGATTGCCTGACAGAGTGGAAGAATCTGCCAAATATATCTCCATGGGTCCTGCAGATAATAGAGAGAGGTTACAGAATCCAGTTTCATTATCCTCAATGGGGTGCTACTCGCGTTAGTACATCCAGAGCAGGCTCTGGTAATGGAGCAATAAGTAGAGTCTCTATTAGCGAAGGGAGCTATAGAGCAGGTGTACTCACCCGACAGAGAATCGAGGTTTTACAGCCGCTACTTTATTGTTCCGAAAAAGGATGGGGGGGGATTGGCACCTTTGGTAGTTTCCTCCATGGTGCTTGTAGACCAGGATATGAGTATGCCTTAGAAGCCTTATTATATAAGTAGATATCCCTGTAGGATGTGGTTTGCGGCAGGCTGGTCCTCTCCACTCACATTCGAAAGGTTTTACAACTTCGACCTGGGCGCTACACCAGGTTCGACAGGTGCTCTTGTTTTAGTTGTGCTCTCAGTATTCACACGGACAGGCTCTGGTTCGTATGGCGTGTTGGACATTCTCATTCCCAAAGCGTCATCGACACATCACGAGTTCCCTCGAAAGGGAACGTGTCAGGTTATGACTGTAACCCTAGTTCCCTGAGTAGGGAACGAGATGATGCGTCACTTTGCCTTACTTCCTACATCCCTGTGATCGACTTGCTTCAGCCTTTTTCGAACCTAGCGCGGTTCTAAACCGGATGTGCTTTTATCCTTTCCTAGTCATGACGTCACCCACCCGTGACGCTCACTCTCGCCATTGGACTAGTTGACACAAGTGCTTCAGACGCAATCACACAGGGGCGTTCCCAAAGCGTCATCGACGCATCGTCTCGTTCCCTGTTCAGGGAACTAGGGTTACAGTCGTAACCTGAGACGTTTTTCACTTTCAAAGAAAGTGTTTGTTTGTTTTATATCCTTTTTAGATAACTGGTATTAATCTCATACAGGTTTGTTAAGTTTGCCAGGTCTTCTTAGGGAAATGGACAACCAAAAGAGGTTGTTCCACATTATTAACCAAGTCACAGTTCTCATGCAATATGGAGAGGAAGAAAGATCCTTCTGAAGATGAAAAGCATGAAATGGTGCAATGTCTTGCAAAATGCATAAACGCAACTAATATTTAGCAAAATCTGAATAAATATTGTTGAACTGTTAATAGATTTGTGAGTGATTTAGAAACCCACTGTAAACGTTTCTCTGTTTGAGCTTTAGTTAGTTGTGGCTAAAATGCAACTTTATGCTCAACTGCCAGCCTGCATGGAGAGGTTCTTGGGACTCCAGAGACACCAACGGGTTCAAATACCTGTTTGCTGCTCAACCGTGGCTTTTAGTTTGACTGAAACTTTGGTTTCAATTTATTCTGATAGTTTCTTTCACACATTATGTTGACTATAAGTAATGTTGCACCTACATGTCTTATGCCTCATGTACTAGTAGACTGGTAGGGGTCGGGTTAGAATAAGTAGACAAGTACTTGCAAAGTTACTTATAGTCACTAGAACATATGTTGGGGAGCATCACAATAAAGATTTAGTAGATATTAAGCAGACAGTCTACTCATCCTCTAATGAGAGTTAGTTGATGTAGTTGCAAAGTAACTTATAGTCAACAGAATATTTCAAGAGACCATCAAAATATAATGTTACCGAAATTTTCCTTAATAAGCCTTTATCTGACTGGGTTCTTCTGTGGTTTAAATCACTCACATATCTGTTCAATAACCTTTATTCAGTTTTTGCAAAATATTAGTTGTTTTCATGCCTTTTGCAAGACATTGCACCATTTCATGCTTTTTTATCTTCAGAAAGATCTTTCTTCCTCCCCATATTGCATGAAAACTATGACTTGCTTAATAATGCGGAACAACCTCTTTAAGTATGTTTTCCATTTACCAGAAGACCTGGCAAACTATTTAACAAACCTGTCTGAGATTGACACCAGTTATCTAAAAAGATATGAGAAATAAAATAAACAAACAATTTCTTTGAAAAACTAATATCTGATTGTTTGATCTGATTCTATTGAACTAAAATCCTACTGAAATGTCACTTGCATAATAATTTGGACGTATAACACAGCATATATATATATATATATATCTCACAATATATAATGTAATAAACACTTGCCAGCCACAGTTTGCCAGATCGTGAAGATGCCTTCCAGTTTTGTGTACAATATGAATGGATTAATGTGCCATCTGAGGATCAGAATATTCTATCATTGACATACAGTGTGTGCAGCATATCAGGGGCAGGGAATAATTAAGGTCGCTGTAGTCTTGTCTTCAATAATTGCCATTGACCCATGAAGACAAATGAAGAAGCTAATAAATCAAACATAGATATGAAGATTTCCACTGCTATACTAAATTGACCAGTCATCCTGGGCCCATCGTCTACAAACAGCTTCATTCGCCGCTGTTGCCGGTCATCCATTTACAGGGCAAGGTCAATCTAGATTACGTCCCTTAAACGTTCAGGCCACTTTGTCTTCTGTGTGCGAGAGAAAGCAGGCTATTATGATCCAGTTCCAGCAGAACTGATAACAATCTGGAATTAAAACTACCGCCCTCTCAGAACTGGTCTTTCCTCCACAGTCTACTCCCAGAGATTACAATTGGAATTGGCTGCCAGCACCTCCAAACAATTGCACTGTCAGAGAGACGTATGCGCTAACTTTGCCTGGTATTGAACAACAACTGAGAAATAGCTGTATAATTCTGATGCAGCCTTGAATCCTGTCTCATTCTCTGTCTGGCAAGTATCGTTTTTTTTATTATTCAAAGATTTATCTATTACTGATACATTTTTGGGGGTAATTAAGTGGTATCACACACACAGGAGTACTGTTGTACTGAATGCAATCACAGATATTCAATAGAACAGCACTCCAGTGAATACAACACTGGAGCAATTGTATAAATTGCTTTTAAACAACAGTTTAATAAACAAGAAGGTAGTATTGTGTAACTTAAGTTTTAGACAGTTTGTACTCTATTTGTTGAAAGTTGGGTTTCAGTAAGATTTTTTTTGAAAGAAAGAAATTAATACTTTTATTCTGCAATTTAAGTTAATTAAAACTAAATAATTTAATTGTTACAAAATATTTCTTTTGAACTTTCTTTTTATCAAAGAATCCTGGAGAAAATGTGACGACAGAAAACTGTAATGGCTGCTGAAAATTCAGCTTTTCCATCACAAGAATAAATTACATTTTGAAATGTATCAAAAATGAACAATTTCTTTTATAATAGAACAATATAATTTTTTTTTACTGTATTCTTTATCAAATATGCAGCCTTGGCAAGCGTAAGATATTTCTTTCAAAAACATAAAATCTGAATGATTGTTTTTTTTTTTACAACAATTAGTAAGAAATTTAGTAGAAAATTAAATCTTATAAGAGTTTATTGACATGGGTGACAGGAAAAGCTTAATACTTTTCTGTATTTTATTTCCTACAGTAAAACGTTTGCATACAAGGAGGGTCCGGGGGCAAAGCACTTCACCCTCACATGAGGGTTATTTTTTGATTTAGGAATCTTCTCCCTTAATTGTTTTATTGAACCTAAATAGTGATAAGAAAGAGCAAAGCAGATTGAATTAATGGCATCAAAATTAATTTTAATCTTTTAATTAACTCAGATTAAAGGGCATACTATTTTCTAATTATATAACAAGATTCAGACCACTGTTCTTATTAATATTAATTTTGTAATATTTAAATTAAATAGTATATCCGTCACACTCGTGTAAGTCCAAAGCTCAACGATAAAAAAACAAGATACTAATTAGTCTTTAATAGTAAAGATTCAAAGAACAAACTCAGATAATTAGTAATATGACAACGTAACACTGACGATACTGGACAAATGAAGATTTTAAACACAGGAACGTAAATACACAGGTTAACGAGGTGAACAGGATAATTCAATTAAATCAGAAACCATGGCAACACATCAGATACGCAGAGAGGAGATGAACACAATGATAGAAAACCAAACTAAACAATATAATTGTGACAATATGGAAACTGTGGAATCTGTATAAAAATAGCCACAATTTTAAATAACTTGCAAACATGTTATTTACGAGTTAACAACAAGTTATTTATACTGTAAAAAAATGTCACTGTACATTTATCTTAATTTTTTGTAGCCTATATTTTTTTTATATTGATGAGGAGTTTAGAGTAGAGGAACTGAAAAATATCTATAGTAATATATTTGTAAAATATATAGGCTATTTATCATTTATAATGATTTGTAAAGATTTTCACATTTCTAAAGCAGTACATGTGCAAATGTTTTTACGTTTTAGATGTATGTTTCCGCTTATATACAAATGTATTTGTGTAAGATTATCGTAGACATAGTAATGAGTTTACAATGTTCTTCCACCCCAGACTCAGTAGATCATTTTAAAGTCTTCTGATATTGCCGCACTAAAAATCACTGAGCTCTTTGGCACACTCCATTCTAGTGAAAATGTTTGCCTAAAGAGATTGCACGGCTCTGTGCTTGATTTTATATACCCATAATGGGTGTAGCTGATCACAGAGAAGTTGGAATGGTATCATAAACCATATCATCTCCTTAGCTTATGATGATTCATTGAATCATTGTTAGCAAGTCGCATTATTTCCAAATACACATTGAATACTCGCAGACCTGTGCTCACTTAGTCTAAGACATACCTGAGCTTCGATGATCCGCACTTGACCCGACCTTCCTCCTCCGTAAATATTTTGTATTCTAGAGTCTGAGTCACTTTGTCCTACACAACTGAATCAGCATGAGAAGTCAAGAGACACCAGATACATTTATTACATTCAGAGGACAGAGATAAAGAGAGATGCAACTGTCATAGCCTTCATTTGTTAGTCTGTGTTTAAATGTAGAAAAGGTTCAAATGCGCTGCAGTCAGATTGATGTGGTAGACCACCCAGTTGGCCTTCCTCTTGCTCTTCCTTTAAAAGTCTCTCTGGTGCACATACACAAACACACACACACACACGGGATGCATCATCAGTTAGCGTGAGTGATCTGTCTCAGGGTAAATAAGCATGGCACTTCCGCCACCTCAGGCTGAGAGAAGACAGCGCAGAGGTCAGAAGTAACTATCATAAATTGTGTGTGTGTGTGTGTGTGTGTGCGCATGTAGGTGATTGGATAGTCCCACAGCTGCAGGGCAGTAATCCCATAGCAGGTCTCTGAGGAACAGCTTTAAAATACCACCAGGACAGTGATCAATCAAACTCACTCACATTTACCCACAATCCACCACTTCGATGATGACTCAATGATACTTAAAGAAAATGCAGTGGTAATTTACCAAAAACAAACCCTTTAATATATACAGAAACATATTAAGTTTTTCCCCCCCAATGATTTACATGATATGGGCAAAGATCACACACCAAAAAATAAATATTCGGTCATAATTTTGACTTATGCCATTCCAAACATGTGTGATTTTCTTTCTTCCAAGGAGTGCAAAGTAAATATTTTGCATGATACCTCAGTTGCTCTTATCCATACAAAGTGAATGGTTTTTCTCCACAAAGCTACAAAAAAAAACAAAAAAAAAAAAAACGAACACAATTTTAAGCCATCATCTGCTGATTTCTTTCCCTCTAAAATGGCATAGGCATTAACAAATATTTTAATATTTGTGTCTGTTTGTGTATAAACTAATCAGTAACTATACAAACAAACTGGCATATACTAGGAAACTGTCAATTAACAATAACAGGGAACACAGGCAAACAAGAACAGGCAAAACAGAACACAAAGAACAGAACCATTACAATAATGTGTATATGTCAGAATGATTAAATTTCAATCATATATGCAATTGAGCAACATTCTGCTAAATCTTTTTTGTTTCATGGAAGAAAGTAAGTCGGGTGTGGAACGACATAAGGGTGAGTAAAATATGAATTTCTATTTTTGGGGGAATTTTAGTAGAGCCATTGAGTAGAATGATAACGCCGGCTGACACAGGTTAGTAGAAGACAGGGAATGAGGACAGGAGAGGAGAACGGGACATTACAGATGTGTCAGACCCCTGTATAAAATACTTTATGGCTCTGCAGTGCAGAGCAAACATCACTGGAATATCATTTAATACGCTACCGTGTTACTATGGTTACAAACATGTATTTACACCAACAGCTGAATTTAGGTATAACTGATTAGCATGCTTATTATTCGACCACATTTGGAAAGCAGTTATCATTTCTGGGTATTTTTATATTAAACAGGGGAGCAGGTGCACTGAATTACAACTTCGGAAAATGCTATTTTATTTTCCCATTTTGAAATCACTGCTAATCTCGGCAAACTTTTGGCAATAATATGCCAAAATTACTGAAAGAACAGGATGTTATTACCTATTTTAAAATGCAATTTAATTAAAGTTCTTTTAATTTAATTATGATTAAAACAAATCTATAATTGAAAGATTAAGAGCACCATGTTCCAATTACAGATACAGAAACAGAGTTTCATCTGCCATCTGAGCTCTGATTGGCTAAAGTGCTGGGTCAGAAGGTCATCCGCTAGTGCCCCGGGCAGAAGGAGGGTAGGGGGTCAACCAGTAGGTAGGAGGTGGTTTTGCCAGGAGATAAAGCGTTTGACTTTGACTGTGTTACATGCTGGGTTGAAGACAATTCAACATCAGATGTCCAGGGGATAGAGACTCCTCCTCATCACACATAGCTACAACCTGTCTGAGTGCTCACAAATCCTCCCTCGGCTGATAAGATAAACATGAAAAAAACATAGCAGTGGACTGAAAAATAAATCTCACTGTTGTCTTCCTCGTCTTGTGTTTATATACTCAGAATCTTCATGTTACCAATACAGTGGTTGAACTGCAGAACAGACGTGAGAGAGAAGGTTCCTTTACTGTAAACATGTAGACGAGAAAGGTTAGGCTAATCATCCAATAACAGTCAGCCGTGTTGCTAAGATAAAATGCTGTTGGATTGAAATCAACATTGTTGACAGCTGAACAGACATTCAAGATGGTGGTGCGATAGCAGTTCGAGTGTGTGTCGGTGTTTGTGAGTCTATGTTCTCAAGTTCTCATTTCAAGTTTTAAGCAGCTTTTAAAAGTTTTTCTGGAGAGTTGGCGAACTGTGGGGTTTTTTTTATTTATTTTTTATTGAAGCCTTTTAAATTCGGCTGTTTCTTCTACAGGTTTTTTGCTACCCAGTATATCCTCTACCCCTGCCTTCTTATTTGATTTTAAAGCCATACAGGTTCAAGATGTTATGCAAGCGTTGAATAGACCCTAAAAAAGCGCCGGGACCTGATGGTCTGGATCCATTCCTGTTATAGGTGGCTGCTTCGGTTATAGCTGAGCCTATTGCTCATATTTTTAACTTATCTTTAAGCTCTAAACAGGTTCCTGCTATCTGGAAGCAAGCATATATCACTCCCCTATTCAAAGCTGGTGATCGCTATGACATGAACAATTTTAGACCAATTTCAAATCTCCCTGTTCTCTCAAAAATGTTGGAATCTTTAGTTGCAAATCAAATTAAATCATATTTGCATTCGCATAACATTATAAATGAAATGCAATCCGGGTTCCGGTCGGGACACAGCACAATATCTGCCACCTTAAAGGTCATGGATGATTTTAAGGAAGCTATGGACAGGAAACTTACCAGTGTTTCTCTGTTCATAGACCTCACAAAGGCGTTTGATACTGTGGACCATCCTTTATTGCTTAATACTCTGCTGAGAGCTGGTATTGGATGTAATGTGGTCAATTGGTTCGATAGTTACCTGACCAATCGTTCTCAAATGGTTAAATATGGCAATGATATGTCCAATCCAGTCCTTGTAACTAAGGGCGTTCCGCAGGGTTCAGTTCTGGGACCCTTGCTTTTCTTAGTTTATATTAATAACATTTGTGATAATTTTAAATTTTGTAAGTATCACCTGTATGCAGATGATACAGTTGTGTACTCCTGTGCCCCTACAGCTGAGGAGGCTTTCTCAAATGTTCAGGCAGATTTTAATACCCTTCAACATGCTCTTTTAGATCTGAAGCTGCTGTTAAATCCACATAAAACTAAAGTTATGGTTTTCTCTACTGGTCGAAAAAAGCAACCATCTTTCTCCATCACATCACTGGATGGAGTCTGCATTCAATCTGTAGATAATTACAAATATCTCGGATTTTGGATGGATAAAAACTTAAACTTTAAATATCATGTTGATTATCTTATAAAGAAATTAAAATTTACAGTGGGTTTTCTGTATAGGTTAAAGTCCTGTTTTTCATTGGCTTCAAGAAAACGCTTAGTTGTTAGCCTTTTTTTGTCGCAGCTTGATTATGGGGATACTATTTATAGATTTGCCTCTCTGTCCACCTTGTCTAAACTTGACCCCCTTTATCACTCTGTTCTCAGATATGTCACTAATTCCAATTATGGGACACACCATTGCACACTCTACAGTTTGGTAGGATGGTCATCTTTGCATTTGCGTAGGCTTGAACATTGGTTTATTTTAATTTATAAGATTATTTTAGGAAAACTTCCCATTTATTTAAATAGGAAATTTGTATCTTTGCAACATGTTCACAATCTCAGGTCTAATTGGTTACAGTTTAAAGTGCCGTCTATTAGAACAGAAGCTGGTAAGTTAAGCCTGTTCTATTATGGCCCCTGGTCCTGGAATGATGTACAGACTAAACTCCAACTACAAACCCTCATCTCTTTAAATGTTTTTAAATGGAAAATTAGGAATTTAATTACTACTAAGTGCAGTTGCTTTGCAAATAATACTGTCACCTAATTATTTTTAAACATGATATATAAATGTTGTTTCTGTGAATAATACCATGTAGGGTGTTGGGTAATACTTATATGTTTGTGCTGCTGTGCTGAACTTTACATGCTGCTTAATATCTCGCTACTGAGACTTGCTTTGTGGTGTTTTAGTTGTATTTATTAATGATGCTGTTATTGGTTGTTAGCAGTGTTTTTATTTTTATTTTTTGTCTAGTTCGGCTATCTGACCCTGTCTTGACTAGGTCTCACTTGTAAAAGAGGTTTGTAACCTCAATGTGACTTTCCTAGTTAAATAAAGGTTAAGAAGAAGAAGAATTGTCAAAATGGGTCAGGAGCTGAACTATAAAGATCAATAATACAACAGATGTGTAGTCAACTTCATAGAAAAAGTCTAACAAAAATTAATAAGAATTGATTTCTTTTTATAACTTGACCATTAGCTAAAGCTACATGATTTATACACCTAGTTTCATTTGAGTAATGACAAGTGGTCTATTTTTTTTTTGTGCCATGAATGATGCTGTTTTTAAATTGACGTGATCTGCTTCTATAGGTTCACATTATTAGGCTTTAGTAATGTGTATCTGGACGATTTGGGCATGCAGCATTTGATTTAATAGACTCACAGGAAAGACGCGCAATGTGACAATCGATCAGCGTTTGTACTCAAAACCTGTGCACATATTTCAGTCAATAATGTAATTCAGCTGCAGAGGGAAATATGCTCTGTAACTGCACGCCAGACTTTAACTCTTTAGAATATATTGACATTATTGAGTTTATGTGAACAGGCGCAATCTGACCTCACTTCCTGCCCTAGTACAAACAGTCAATGACCGCTGGAGTGACCTTACTCTCACACAGCTGACCACAGGATGACAAACAGCACACAGGGGTGAGAAGGTCAAGAGTTCATAAAGAGACCCTTGAATACATTTGGGTCCGTTTCTGTTTTTCTACGACCTGTTTTTCTGCTTTTCTACGAGTTTCCTCTATACCAAACATACTGTATTAAAGTAGCTTCTCAAATTCATGGAATAGAAGTTAGGACACACTTGCTTGAAAACACTGTTGAGGTATGAATTTGTACATAGACATGTAAATGTAAATAGAAAATATACTTTTTGAGAACCTCCCCAATCTTTTGTTTGAACTCTTTTGGGGGGGTTTAAGCCGTGATTAGGGGGACAGACCACCCCAAATACCCCTTAATTAGCACTCTGTCAGTAGCAATAGGAATCGGAATGTAACCATTCTGTGTCTCGTTCCACATAACGATTCCTTAAGGATTCCAACAATTGTTCTTTTAGTAATTTTGAAAGAATGGAAGATGTTTGAAAACCTATTCACATTCACTCCCCTCAGCAGCCTGTTGTGGTTCACAGCATGTGAATGTGCAGGTGGGTCACTGGACTTCAGCGCACTGACCTCATTTGGAATCTAAAGCACTGATGTGTCATCTGTGATGATGAACAAACAAGAAGACTGGGGGATCTTTCTGTTTATCCTCACCCAGCTACTGTAAAGAAACATTGAAATATAATTAACTTGAGTTTGTGGTTGTACAAATGCTTCTTTACTTCCAGTGTCTGAGGTAACGTTCAGACTGCAGGCAAGTGGCCCAAATTCGAAATATTTATGTTTTTGCTAATATTCAACTCGGTTCTGTTTTTTTGTGAACAGCACAAACCACATGGAATCTGATCGTTTCGATTCTGATTTTGACCACAGATACAGATCTGATATTTTGCAATGCGAACTCAGTCTAAACAGTCATAAAATAATTCATGCCATAAATATCACTCAATCAACATTCTGCACAATTATGCACTGATGGAAGTCACTCAAATTATATTTTATCTTTTGCTTTAAGGCTAGATTCACACTGCAAGCCTTTAGTGCTGAATTTCAATTTACTGCTCAGATCTAATATCAGATTCCAGTGTGAACAGATCATTGTCCTGGACTGACCAGCAAAAGAAACAAGTGAATTTATGTGCAGGCAATGTAAAAAACAAAGTCAAGAATGCGAAAAAAGAGAGCAGAGTTTTTAAAAATGTATGATACGAGCCCTTGTGTTTTGCTTGTAGAGCTGTCACTGTAATAGCCTACTTATGAGTTCTGACACATCACTGTCCTTCCACTGACTACCTTTCGCAACAGCCTTGATCATTTTGGGTATGTAAAATCTGACTCCCATGAGCACAGAATCTTGGTGAATGTTGATCTAGAGTGACAACAAATTCGCATGAATTCCGATTTGACTGTTCAGACTGGGGTCACATTGCAAAACATCTGACCTGTATCGGATTTAAGACCACATATTGAAGTGGCCCAAATTAGAGTTGAAAAGATCAGATTCCATGTGGTTTGTGTTGTTCACACTGTCATGGGAAAAACAGATCTGACTCACATATCGGATTTGGGCCACATTTGTCTGAAGTCTGAACGTAGCCTTTGTTCTTTTGCTCATGTGGGTCAGTTCAGGATCCTTGTCTGTTAACTCTTGAATCTGATATTGGCCACATTTTAAAAATACTGTGAAAAAAATCTAATTAAGGCTAGATTCAGACTGTCAGTTCAAATCCTGTTATTTGTGTATTCGATTGGAATCTGATCTAAAAATATTGATGTCCACACTGTGTATCCCAACTGTTCAGATTCGATTTCCGTGTCCATGCAGCTCTTCCGATTTCTAGAATATCTGCATTGTATTCTATGCCAATGACGTTGTGTTGGCAGGTATTCGCCAAAAACAACTACAACAACAACCGCAACAAGGAAGGGTTTGCAATACAGATGTTATTTTATTTACAACATTACAATGTAGCCGCCTCGCTGAACTACAGCGTCTTCTGAGGCAGCGGCAGAAATGTAGGAGGCTGGTATGTGTGGCTTTATTCCTGGTGTCGTCTCCACAGGTTTCAAAACATGTCTCCGTTATTGTTGTGAATCAGAAGTCCGAGGCAGCTCCATTTGCAACAATTTAATGAACAGTCTCTTGCAAACATAAACGTTTCAATAATAAGCAAACATAAAGGCAGCTATGCTTGAATAGGTCCAGGAAGGACGTCGAGCTGTAAGCGGCTATCTGGGCAGAGACAGGCTCGGGTCTGGGTAGACAGCAGGCGACGAATAACTGAGACAGGCTGGGGTCAGGACAGGCGGCGAGTATCAGAATCCAGGTACAGGCAATGGTCACAAGGAAGGCTGAAGACAATCAGATAAGTTAGCAACAGGTTCAGAGAAACGAACAGACATGAAACACGGGGTGAGACAATACTTCGCACAGGACGCCGAGTTAACAAGGCAGATATAGCTTAGGGCCATATTAAGGCCATATTAAGCTGAAGTATGCAAAAAACCTTAGTATTCAGGAGAGAGGGTTCGGGACTGAATACAGAGAGGATCACCAGGACTGGACACTGTAACAGTTATATTGTAATTTTCTGCTTGTCCGACACTTCAATGGTTCTCCCATAGTGCATTTTGAGTGTGTCAGTGTCTCTAACCCAAACCCATTTCCTGGACATAATGTGGATATGTTACAACTGTGTGGATGCTAGGTCTGGGTTCATCTTACATCATATCTATATTATAAAACAATGTCTGATCACATGTTGTCAATATAACAAAATTAACATTCTTTTTAGCTGTAGTCTCCTCAGTTTAAATGGCAGTGCAGAGCAAAAAGTAAACATGAATGAACATCAGAAGGTATTTTGAAAGTAATAAACTTGTCTTTATTATTTAATATGTTTAAATAAAGCTGTCATGAAAACAAGTTTTTATTACATCCACTATTAAAATGTTTATATTTCAGCAACACATTAGAGTAGAAACATAATTATATCATTAAAAAGTTGATTAATTCCTTATGTGCAATTTAGATCCTTATATTTTGAGTGAATATTAAATAAATTTGATTAATTCACTGATTATTAAATAAAATGTATTATTGTCCGTGATAGTATTTTTTTTTCACATTACACAAGAGCACGGTTGTGCTCTTCCTGCTGATGGATTTTCTGTAATGTTAAAACTAAAGCCCATTCTAATTGCCTCTAATTTAAAGGACAATTAATAGAGCCCGCTATTAATCACCCGCTAATGAAAAAGTTGCTGCTTGATTTAACGATGCATCAGTCACATAATTACTAGAGACATTAAATAAGCATCTTTAAGACAGTTAAAAACTGATTAACATGTGACATGCCAAATAACAATGGGAAATTAGGCTAGTTTCATTTGCTTTCGCTGAGATCAATTTATAAATACTTTCTAACATTAGGTTACATCACTCAAAAATATACATTTCTGTCAGCCCTGTGAACAAACAGATGGTTGAACTAAAGATGTAGGTTAGCTAATTACAGTCTTTCTAATAAAACAAAAACTCCACCAGGATAAAAACCAGGAGGATTTAATCTCGCATGAACATGAGGCACTTATAGCTACCTTGTGATCAAGCATGTTAGGATTAAAACGGTGTGGTTTAGCCTTGCCATAAGGGGAAAAAATGTCTCCTAATATGTCTGCAGAATATGATGAGCAAAGCTGTTATGCTAAATACTTGTCAGCACTGACATGCTCACAAATATAAATCTTGTTTTTATATAATTACCAGACTCAAATACAACTTTGATACAGTCGTATAATGATTTGCCTATTCTGGTAAATATAGTGTAGCTTTACAGAGGCCATAGGCCTTCAGCCAGAACTTAATCAGAACAGTGTTCATGTTCTCTAGACTGCCAACATAAGACCATTGGATCATCTGGTATTTAAGCTGTTTTGTAAAACAATTATCCTGTCAGTCCCTTCAGAGCTCCAAAATAAAAGCTCCATTTAGGTGACAAAGCCATGCTTCTGTGGCAGAACAATGACTGTTTCTTACCAAACAATGATGTGTGTGTATGTGGGTATAAAAAAAAAGAAAAAAAAAAGAAAAATCAATGCCTCATAGTCTCATAAACAGAGTTTTGGTATAAATACACTGAAGGGTAAATTTGTGCCATCAGAATGTATTCATCTGCCATTTTTCCCTGAAAAACACAATATATGATATTTATAAATGTATATCAAATGTACATATATAAATATTATATGATATGGTCTCAAATCATTAATAATAATACATTACTGAATGTAAGCTGAATATGGATGTCAACGCTATCTCTTCGTACAAATGAGGTCGTACGAATTCGTACGAATTAGCCATCTTTTACTCACTCGTATGAATTCGTACGACCTCACTCGAAAGGATTTGGATTTGTCCAAACCAACTTGATGGGTAGGTTTAGGGGCGGGGTCAGGGTTAGGTCATTCGTACAAATTCATTAATTCAATAAATGTTCACCCATCATGCAGATTCCTGACTGATTGAAACATGTTTTCCTCAAGGTGTTTTATTGTAAGACTCTCTGTCCATGCCAAACAAGCTTTCCATTTCCTTTTGCTGAAAAGAAATGCCAGAACATAATGCTGTCATTCACAACGCTCGATAGAAGGAATGGTGCTACCTGCCCTACATGTGCCAAACATAGCGCTTTACTTTCAGGCCAAAGACCTTAACCTCTGTCTCTTTAGGCCACAATCTTTTCATCAGAAAGTTTTTAGCTTGGTCACATGGCTTCCAGTAAAGCCCGATGTGACTCAATGCTGACTTTTTCCCCCCAGCCACATTCCCAGAGGCAAATCTGTGAAGTGTTTAAAGATTGCTGATGCCTGGACAGTTTCTTCCGTTTCAGCCAAATGGCTCAAATTCTATTTGTGTTATAGCTGCAGTCTCTTGGTCACTTCTCAGACAGTTTGCCTTCTTGTCTCGTTGCTGGTTTTGATAGAAAGGCCAGACAGTTTCTGGCTTCTGTCATTTTCATGCCTTTTTGAGCTCCAAGTAAGACATGTTCTACCTTACAACATCTCAAAGTTTCACAGACAGCTCATCAGTCTTCATGAGGGCATGATGGATCTGATCTATAGCTTTAGTTGTGAGACTCAGGGTGTCATGCATCTATTTTTATATGTGCTGCCCTGGCTCACTCTGTACCGGCAAGATGTATGTATAGATAGTCAGTTAATTTCAAGTTCACACGGGTATCTTATAAGAGTAACCATAGGTGTAGTTCATCACATTAACCCAGCACTTTGACAACTAGAAAGTGTCAGAATAATTTGCCCACATCCGAAAGCATAGGCAGCTGACTTGCTGCCCCACTGCCCTATCAGGCAATAACTTTGCAGTCAGTGTTTGTGCATGAAGGTACCTCACAAAACTGATTTCGGACAGACTTCTGAGGCAGCATAATGGTGTAATGATCTACAACAAAATAGAGAGCTTTGAAAATATACATTAATTTCTTGTTAGAAATTACATTAAAAAATGGAAAATGTTGGGCAAAAATATGAATTTACCAACAACTGCAACTTTCCTCGAAGGACCTTAAAGGCCCACTGAAGTGCTTTGGAATGCGCAGCTTTGTATGATGTATTGACGTAATTTCCACTGAAACAGGAAGCTAAGGCGGGACATATTGAATGGCTCCTCCCCTTTTCAAATAGCCAATATCACTTAGTTTCCCTCACAGACTGCGAGTCGTAATTGACAGCACCATGGAAGCGAATCCGACCACTGATGATACGTTGGATTCAATAGTAGAGGTGTGAATAAATTCTAGCCATTTCATTCTTAAACAACGTACAGTTGGAAAACGTAATTAAATTCAAGCGTTTGAGCAACCGATCACACATCTCCAGCCCACATTGCTCCGTGACGTGTCAACGGTCGCTTTGGCCAGGTGGTATTTATAGCATAGGGGGCGGGACGCTTTACATTCTAGAGAGCATTTGATTGGACAGAAGTTGGGATGAGAAGCTGAAGTCCACGGTGATGTCATAAAAATCCCTGATCCATTTTAGCGGAAGTGAGAGACTGTAAGTTTTGAATGCTTATATCTCCTAAATGCGAATTGTATCATTGTTTTGAAACACGACAGCTTATTCATAACCTTAAGGCTAACATATTCATACTAAAAGCTAAAAAACTTACATTTTGATTTCAGGGGGCCTTTAACTGTCACAGAATGGAATGCACAGGAGTGTGGGATATCAAAGGCAGCGAAGGATCATATCTATGCTGCCTTCAAAAATCGATCAGATGAAGGTATCTCAGGAGTGAAGAAGGGAGGCTACATTGGATTTAGATGTGTCTTCTTGCCTTCCTACCTTGGAATGCATCCTCCGATGGCAGTATTTTTAAGCTTTTGAAAACAGCCTGTCTTCCTTTAAAATGGCATTTGGGATAGTCAACAGTAACTATAACAGATATACAGTATATGATATTTTTATGTATATCTCTAAATCAAACCTTAATTTATTTGCTTGTTGCCTAGAGAAATAATAATAATGTGTTACGATATGTGTGCCAAGTTTTCACCTTGGCAAAAGTAAAATTTCACACTGAAGATAAAACTGTCTTTTTTTTTCAAGCGAAAATGTTAATGCTGTATTCATGAAACAAGGCTAAATATTTGCATCAGGCATATATAAAAATTAATGTGAAAGAAAATTAAAAAAATAATTTTGAAATCCCAAGTGCATTTACACAAATTTGAGAAAATCAAAAAGTGTTAGTTTGTGCCTCGCTCTTGTTTAATGGTGTTGTTGGCATTTCAGCTGTGTACATAGCCCAAATGTGTGATAAAAAGCCTGGAAGGTGAAATACACTTTTAGCCAATAGTTATGATGACATTTCCTTTGGCGTATCTTGGCAAAGATGTGCCTGTGCTTGACTGACAGCTGATATAAGAGCTGTGTGTTGTGGCAGGGAATATGTTTGACTGATTGTAGCTCAATGCCACTGTTATGTTAATGGTTTGATTTGCTGCCACTAAAGATTTTCCAGAACTTAAGTTCAGCCCTGTAACACCATTTCTTTTTTAAACTCATTATTGAGTTTTCTCAATAATTTCTCATATTTTCATTCAGATTTTATTTGTTCCAATAAAATATGCATTGGCATTAATATTAATATATATATATATAAGACCATGGTAAAGGGAACTTTTCATTTGATTGCTGAACACATTTGCTGTTAGCACTGCTGTTAGCAAAAGTATATGAGCTTGCTGATGTTAGCAATTACTTTACTATTAAAGTCACACATATGTTTGAAGATATTTTAACTTATTTCTCTTGCGTCAAGCACAAAATGCTCGCTTTAGGCCATGTGCAAATGATGCTCTATTCCGTTTGTCTTAAGAATTATTGCACTTACATATCTTCAATTTGCAGACACCCTTTAAGATTTGTCAGCTCTGTCCAGAAATCCATAAGAAAGCCATTCCTTGGTGTTGGCTCCAAAGCATAATGTTACTTAGAAACCCTATAAACAACTAAAACTGCATTTCAGCAGCACATACTCAATTTTCACTTCCACAAATGACTTTTCATTCTCTAGCTCTTTAGAAATCCATCTAGAAACCAATGCCAGGCACATTATATGGAGGTGGAGATGGACCATCTGTAGAAATATGGACAGGAGAAATTGCAATGCTCAAAATTACAGATATAGGAAGTCCAGTCCAGCCTTTTAGGTAAAAAGTGCAATTGCCCTTATGATAGTTTTAGCATGATTTGAGCAAAAAAAGCAAGATATTTCAATCTTTCCTCCATTTAAGTAGATAGGTTTTTTTAAGTAGACAGAGGTTTTTTTTACCTCTGTCTCTATTGCACAGAAAATATCTGCTCGAAGGTGTTTCCAAGATGGCCACTAAGAGTACTTCAATAGTCAGATGTAATTCAGCATCAAATACTTATTTCAGTCTCCAAAGAATCTTATAGCCATGTCAAGATTCATGTCAAGTAAAATAATAATAATAAAAAAAAAAAAAACATTTTTTTGGTTGTATTTTAAGTAGGCAATATGCATGAAATCAAAATTCTATTTTATAAATGTTATCTTTTTGTTAAAGATTCATCCATGCATATGCTTATTTTTTTTAAATTAGTTTTGACCTTATGATTTTTAACCAAAATATCTCATAATTCGGCCTTCCGGTGAAACGACAGACCTCTCTAGTGATATGCTTCACTTTGTTTCACTCTGATGTACATCACAATACGGGTAAAAAGAAGATCTGACACTTCTGTTTCACCACTACTTTAAGAATAAATTGATGTGTGTACTGGCTTAATCTCTAAATAAAATGTATGTGTGTAATGGCTTAATCTCTAAATAAACATTATTAAATATTTTGGTAACACTTTTTTTCAATAGTCCACTTTAGACATTCTACTAACTATAAGTAACTTCTCATCTACAAGTACAACTACAAGTTATTGGAGTGTTAGACTGTCTGCTTAATATCTGCAAACACTTTATTTTGACGGTCCCCAAACAGACATTCTACTGACTCTAAGTAACTTTGCAAGTACAAGTCAACTTATTCTACTAAGCCGAACCCTAACCTAACAGTCTACTAATACACTGAGAGGTGGAACGTCTAAAGTGGCATATCGTAATAAAGTGTAACACACATATTTTATTAAAACTGTAAAAATGCAGAAAGTTGTCTGTGAGGGTTATGTTTAGGGGAGATGTTAGGGATAGGGGATAGAAAATATAATTAGCTCAGGATAAAAAACATACAACATATCCACTGAAAGTCCACACAATGAGGTGTACCATATGTGTATGAATGTGTTTTCTTCTTTACCTTATACTATGAAGGAGTATGACAAGCAAACTTTAGTCCAGTTTTTCAGAACTACATAGAACTTTTTGAAGGAATTGTGTCATTTTTGAGATTTGAAGGTTAGCAGGGAAATACATTTTTAAGAGAAATAGAGCACCCAGTGAGTGAGTCGTGCTGAATAAGCAGCTTATTGGATGGTGATTGGTCTTTCTGTAGGTATATGATCACAGCTAGTGGTCAGAGTTTCACAGAGCTGAAAGCAGCCGTGAATGGACCGATATTTCCTCTATTCTTTAAACTGGACAATAGACAATTCATTGTAGCCATAAAAAGAAATATGGGATTCAATTTCACTTTATTGTTGGAATCTCTTCCAAAAATTGTCTCGCATCACACAGTGTTTACTGTCTCACTTCAATCCACATCAAGTAATAAAACACAATACAATAAACCCCACTTGACAAAAACTATGTAAATGCATAACTGGCTGCAGTGCATTGATTTAGTCCTTTCTATTTTTCAGAAATCTAAAGCCTACTTAGACCTCCAATTCTGATTTATTAATTTAACAGACCGATGAACAAAAGATTTCTGTAATATGTTCATGTAGCATATGCTACTCCAAGTCTTCTGTTTGTTGACAAACGTTGATGTTCCTCATACAAAATACACATCAAAATCACCAGTGAGTCCATACAGGGTGTTAAAATAACACTGAAGCAGTGTTGAAGTTTATGAGATAATTAAGTGATTAGATAAGTGATGATTGATAGTTAGTGGTGATATCTGGTGTTAATAAGCAGAATCACTAAAAGAAAGAGAAACAACAAGAACAGAAAAAAGAGACACAACAACTACAACTGACTTCCAGCCATTACACATTATTACTTATTTTATAACCAGTTTAACTTTAATTCTGTCATACATCTACAGAAGTTCTTATTGATAATTAACAGAGGTTTAGATGTTAATGTTTAATGAATGTTACATATAACATCTCCATAAATGTTTGCTTTAGTTGGACTCTTGACTGTTTGACATTATTTTGTCTCTTCTCCAAATTTGTGTTTGTAAAGCACATTTGTTATGGCAAGAGAAACTATGGTCATAATGGTTACATTTTGATGATGACATAATATTGGCCTATTTTCACACCCTGTAGTGTGGACACTGGGGGGTGTTAATTTAACACTGGGGATTTTTTTCTGTGAGAAGGGTCAGACATAATTGTACTTTTCAGGGGCAACATTAAATTAAACAAAAATAATGAAAACTTGGGTCAAGCACTTGGCCCACAATCTTAGAACAAAGAGATGATAGTAAAGCCAGTTGAGCTTTGAGTTAATCAGAGAGTCAGCTATACCATGCACATTCCATATTGTACAACATTCTCTATTAAAAAACAACAGCAATAACTAACTTAGTCTCCTAAGGAAATAAATACGTACATAACATGTGCACTGCACTCCATGATAAAGCAACATAAACATAGACACCTAAATTTATAAAATTACACTCGTTCAATCTGTATATAATGTATAATCATTTGTATTTGTTACATATCCTCTTGAACCAAAAATGATTTTCTTTGTCTTTTTTTCATTTATAATACGTGAATTCATCGCATACCACTCCACTAATCTATCCATATAACACTGATGCATACTGGAATAATCTTCAATCCCCAATAAAGACAACAGCAGAGTATCATCTGGGAACGTCTATATATGAAGACTTCAGATGCATAAGCCTCTAAGTGCCATCTGAAATTTTCTTCTAGAATGATCATTTTTATTAAGCTTGTATGTTTATGTTCAGTTATTTCACTTCAATGGCAATTAAAATGACCTATTAATTGTAATTAAAGTGAAATGACTGAAATGGAATATACAAGCTTGATAAAAAAATGCTAATTTTAGAAGAAAATTTCAGATGCCACTTAGAGGCTTTTGCATCTGAAGTCATGTATTTACAATATCAGCTTTATAATCGTCTGGGGTAAAAAGGAAAGGTGAGCTCACACAACCTGAGGCGCTCTGGAATAAGTGACAACGGAAGTTGAATATTTCTGATTGACTCTTAACTATCTGTGTTCTACCTGTTAAAAAATGTGTAGTACCAATTAAGGATTAACTTCCATTGGAATATTTTTTTGTCAATAGAAGCTCTGGTTGTATCGTATTAAATACATAAAGTTTAAAAAGAGTGCCCTAGCTATAGTTTTAGGCTTATCCAGAGGTTTCAAGATCAGATGTAACAATGTTCCCACAGTATCTTCAGCACAGAAGTATCTAATTTACTCTTTACTGACTTTAGATAGGAATTAAGTCCAAAAATTACTTAATTCCTATATCCCTACTTTCTTTGGAAGAGGTATTATTACATACGAAGTCTTCCACATGGATGAGTGTCTAAAGAACTTTGCTACACAGGCTCAAGCTTACATGCAAATCTTTTCAAAATGAATACACTGAGATTATCTGGTCCTGTGGCCTTCCTCTGATTTAATTGTTTAAAAGTACTCCTCACCTGTTCAACCGAATTCATAATACATACTCATACTCTGATTTGAAACATTTCTTTTCTCAAACCTGTAGAATAATTTATTGAGTTGATTTGCGAACTCTATCTTTTTCTCTACCACTAATGATTTCTGTGTGGTTGATAATCCCATACAGTCCCATAACGGTTACTTTTAAAAGCCTTTTCCAGTTTAACCTTATGTACCATCTTCACCTCTCGTTTTGTCCTCTTTCTCTCATTCTTTTTAAAAGCAATCTTACTGAAGTTCATCAAATGCTTAACATCTGTAATTACATACATCTTATTATTTGTATAGATTTTCATCTCCTTAGTTGGTATTTTCTTAAAAGCCATGATAAAACTCCTCCCACACACAGTATAGTCAACTTTTTTGCTTAACAGTGCTTTAGTTACAAGGCATCAAAAAAACTAAAAGGTCTTCTCCCATATTTCACTCTTTTTCGCAATCAGTCCATAGGGTTTTTTTTATTAGTTCAATGTTGATTACCAATGTCAAAGAACCGCCTGTCTTATTTAAATGTCAAAGCATTTTACAATCATGGATGCTTCACAATCTCTGGTCATCTGTTGTGAAATATTGCTCTTATGGTACAGAGTGGATCACTGTGTTATTCAAAGACACTATTAGAATGCTGTGGAGTTCTGTTAAAGCTGTAGCTGATATGCATAAGAGATTAGAGCAGGCACTAAGGGCAGACTGCTCTTTTGAACTCTTTATCCTGCTGATAAAGCCTGTTATAATCCCCCAAAGCAATCACAGAGCCTTTCAGCCTCAACAGACCTATGAAGACACACACACAAACTCGTATAACAATGCTAGGATTAATACTGTGCAAGACTGAAAACCGCATACCTATTACTTTAACTAAAAACAATACTCCGTTTTGAAATCTCTATTTCTTTGCCAGTTATACACCCATACACTTTCTCTCTTTCATAAGTATTAGACAGAATGCTGTTAATAAGAAAGCCTTTAGTGACTACAGTGTGGCACTTTTGGCCCTGTGGACTTTTATAAAATAAACTCTTTAAACACTTTTCACACACTAACTAGTTTGTTTTTTTCTTATATTTGGTTCTTTGTTGTTTTTTTCACAGTGTGATTTCCAGTGTCATTTTTTATTTCATAGTATTCTGTGATGGAAATGTTGGAAGTGGAAACTGATGAATAATGAATAATCAGATGAAGATGATGAGATGCGGCAGCGTGGATCTAAATGCAGTAAACTGCTTTAATAAACAATTTCAAAATAAAGAAACACATAAGGTAAAAACATGGAAGTCAGACATAACTGGAGACCCCCAGAAGCCAGCCAGGATGATGGTGACCCACGGTGAAACCAATGGAGGGAGGAGCCATTGTGGAGTCCTGACCAACTGACCAACGTGATGATGTGGTCGGTGGAGACCTAGGCGGAGTTTGATGGAACGACGGAGCCGCAGGAGGAACGAGGGAGCCCGGTGGAGATGGAAGGAGACAGTATTGAAGCATAACCGGAGAGAGAGACATGGAGAGATTTCTTCTTCCAAGAGCCTGAGACTGTTGATGTTGCCAGTCCCAAAGTGTTGCTCTTGTTGGTGTGTTTTAACCTTAAATGTGGTGTTATGACTGTAGTGGCAACTTTATGTGTTAAGCTTAAAAACAAGATCAAACTTATATGTCTTGTGGCTGTAGTGTACAGCTTTGAGTTGTTTACCCGCTATTGAGTTTTGGAGCAGTAGGGAGATAAGTGCCATTTTCTTTTATTCTCATCTTCTCCTGTGTTTGTTACGACGTAAGGTAAAGCTCTGTTGTTTATCAGTATTTATTTTTGTAGATTTCCTTCTACCAGGTAGTGCTCTTTTGTATGTTGTTTTGGCTTTACCCGCTCCTGAAGAACACACTTCATTCATTTTTATTTTTATTTTGGAGTTGTTTAAAAAAAACTCAATTAATAACTTTTTTACAAAACAAATGTTAACATCACTGAACTTAGGCTACTTAAGCTGGACTGTGATGCTATTTTCTTCTGGAAACAAACTTTTTTTTGCATTATTTTCCTGCTTTGAAATAATCTGTATTGTAAAAAGCGCTATATAAATAAATATGACTTGACTTGACTTGGAGAAGGGAATAGGAGGCTGGGCGGGACAATCAGTGTCAAAGAAGACTTGGAGCTGGGCAGGACCAGCAGCGACGATGAATACTTGGGGCTCGACGGAACCAGCAGAGAAGGAAGGTCATGGGCACAGGAAGTCATCAGAAAATCGATCCATCCAGATTCGGTATACTGAGTTCTGATGCAGGAGGATGGCAGGATCTACACACTTCATTATCCAGCTTCACTAGTACTCCCACAGGAACAGATTTAAAAACCAGCTCACACACCTGATCAGATGGGATGGCAGGCTTTGTTTCCGGGATAGATGAGGCTGCATGCTCTGACACCGTTGTGGGCTTTGGCTTAGGCACAGGATCCATGGTGGGCACTTGCTGGGTCTCGTCTGTGGTGGGCTCAGACTTTTTTTTCCAGAGTGGGCATGGTTCCTGGTTGAGTGGTGGTCAATAAGGGGAAAGCACACTCAAGGCACCGGAGAACGGCTTCTCTCCATAATCCGTCTTTCATATTCGGTAAATCTAAAGCGTTGTAATAATTTGCTCCAACCCAGTAGATTGATTTTAAAGTCTCATTGTCCAAAAACGAGCACTGGGCTAGCTGACAAAAGCGGGCAGTATATTCGGTTATAGGCAGCCCTTAATGGGTGAGGGAGATACACGTTGCTGCACAATCCATTTATATCCTTTTAGGTTCTTCTGTTTTGTCACAGATGATCAGATGAAGAAAATGAGACAAGTGTGGATCTAAATGCAGCAAACTACTTTAATAACCAGTATCAAAATAAAGAAACATGCGAGACAAAAACACTGTGCTCCACAGACATCCAACACAAGACAATCAACTACACAGAAGGCTATATACTGTATACCCACACAAGATATTGAGCTAAATACAAAACAGTTGTGAAATAAACAATTAATCACCATGACAACAAATGAACACAAACTAGAAACCATTACAGCGTAAGGAAACAGGAAATAAAGCACTACAAACTAAACGTCAATGAAAATGAAACCAATAAATCATCATAACATGACAATTACATTTTTGAAATTAAAGTGGCTGACTTCTTTGTCTTTCTAAGGTTAATTTAATTGCTGGCAATGTGACTATGTATTCTAAATATACACAATTAACTATTTTTGACTTTTAGCATAATTTGATAAAATTACATTTGTTTTCTGGTAGGCCCTAATGGAGAATATAAATGTTTTGCTAACTATAAAAAATATATTTTTTCATATTATTCATATTATATATTTGTAAAATGTACATTATTTTCACACAATAAATATTGTATATAGTATATATTATTCTATTTCACTATTAATATCATCATAGTTTTAAAATTCATAGTTTTTATTTTTATTATGATGGATTTTCATATTTTAGCTTGCATTTCTGTCTCTGGGAAAAGGGTAAAACTATTTTATCTCTACATAATACATTTTTAAAGCAATTAGTTAAAGACTTGCAGGAATACACTTGCCAGCAAGGGTGAAGAAGAAGACGCAGAAGAAGACGAAGAAGAAGAAGACGCAGAAGAAGAAGAAGAAGAAGACGATGATTCAAAACACAGTTTAATAAAAATCCACAAGGTTATACACAGAAGGTTCAGACTGACGCAACTACAGTACACACGCTAACTTAAACATAGACCGGACAAACACTGAGTGAAGGTGAGGAACTAATATACACATGATGATGAACTAAATGAGGAACAGCTGTGATGAGGATTAGTGTCCATGGAAACAGAAAGGTGGCGGGAAAACTCAGACAAAGGAACACATGTGATGAGTGAAAACAACGTAAAAGTCCATGAAAACAAAACTAACAATAAACAACTTATATATCGTGAAAACACACTGTTAAAATCTGTCCGTAAGATTATTTTATGCGTTTCAGGCAACCCAAGCTCAAGTCCCGGCTTTCCCAATCCCCCACCCATCTCTCTCCTATCTCAAGGGAAAAAAACTCTAAAAACTCCTAAAAAGGAATATAAATCTTAAAAAAACCCAGAAAAACCCCCCAGAAAAATAATACTGACCCCAAACGTTTGAATAGTTAATATCTACCCCACATAAGTTGCCTGCTTTGTCCTGATAAAAACAAAAACAAAAAAACTTCCTGTATTACTTGAAAAGAAATGACACATTTTGACACTGTTAGAGATTGCAATAAAATACCCTACATCAGTTGTGTTCATCTCAAAGAACAGCAAATTAATCTCTGCCAATATAAATCTGAAATGTGACACCGCTAAGTGCTCCAGTGTGACGCACAGCCCGCCTTCAACACTTGCCACCAATCGGTGCATCCATCAGTCACTCTCTCAATCAATCCATCTTTCAACGTCCAGCCACTCCCACACACATCATTTAGAGTTCATTTTGCCATTTATCACTTTATCTGCTGCTTGTGATGTTTCATCTCTCCTTCATTTCGTTCCTCCCTCAGCCTCAATATGTCAGGAGAAAGACAGTGATGAGGCCCTTTCTCTCCATGCTGTATTGGCTAATGAGCTCTATATGGTTCTATATGATTGCTCAGTTATATCATACACATTTATTTTGTGGTGAATCTTGCATATTATGTTAATTTTTTTTAAATGTGTGAATTTCTTGCCTGTGTAAAAGCCATCACTATAGTGAGAGAGTGTTTTTGTTTGTGGTTGGTTTCTGCAGATGTGTTCTGATTGGTTTAGTGCTTTGCAAAGCAGTTGCTAGGGTGTTCTGGATGGTTCTAGAATGATACTAGGACATTATTAGGGGGATTCTATAGGGAGTTATGAGTGTTTAATTATCAGTCTAAGTCAAGAGAGTTAGTAATACTGTAAGTAAAGTGTAGTTCTACTATGTACATTTTTATATGTTTGCACACAGCAACTAACGTATTTACATCATAGCAAATGCAAGCATATCATCTATGTACATGTTTATATGTTTGCACACAGCAACTAACGTGTTTACATCACACTCTTAGAATAAAAGGTTCTATATAGAACCTTAAAATGTATTTTTCGTTATTTTTCGCTTCGTATTTGGAACCCCTAAAAGGTTCTATATACAGAACCCTTTTTAAGGGTTTTTAAGAACCAAAAGGGTTCTTTCTTGTCATTATAGAACCTTTTTAGCATAAAAGGTTCTTTGGAGTTGAGTAAAGAACCCTATACCTACAATATTAATTCATGCAATGTATATAAATGTGTGTGTATGTGTGTGTGTATAAAGACATGAATAATGTTACAAAATGTATTTTTATTTCAACTAAATATTGTTCTTCTGAACTTCTGAAAATGCAGCTTTCCCCAGATGTTCAATGTTAAAATATATTAAAAGAGAAGTTATTTTATATTGTAGTTATAATTCACAAAAGTCTGAATACTTTACAGTATGTTATACTCTTGGAACAGGGTGTGTGTATATATATGTATACGAATATGTATATGATTATGCCACGCACGCAGTATCTGAAGCCACGACTATTTAAAACAGGCCCAATGTCTACTGTGAAAAAAATGCACACATTACCTTTAAATTTTTACAGTAATTATACAGCCAGCCAACGAGCAGTGATCATAATGAGGAAACCAGAAGAGCAGTGCACAAGACTGAATGTATCTGACAGAAAAGGAGGTGAGCGTCTTCCTGTGATGTCCTGCAGTGTGAAGTTACAGCTACTTGACGATTAAAAAACATTGAAATTTCTCTTCCTTCTCTACCGCTGTCTTTCTGTATGAATTTCATTTCATCCCTTTCAAACGGCAGTGGACAGCTCTAATGAGGCTTTTCTCTCTTTTCTGTCTCTCTCTCACATACAGCTGTCATATTAACTTGCCTTTCGCCCTCATAAACGTTACATCAAACAAATGACATGAAAGACCTCTCAGTGGACTGAAATTGCCTGACAACAAGTTTTAGTAAGGGGCAGGCAATAAGATAGCCCTTATGAAATATTATTTTCTATAACTGCCCATTTATATCTTGAGTGTCAAAACATGACACATCCATCACCTTGTTTTGCATGGGGGAAATATACATTTTAATCTTCTTAAAGTGCTGTTTTCATGCATTTTGAAACATGCTATTTTTTTTTGTACCTGCATTATTCGACAAGTTGAAGAGAGAACATGCTCTTGCAGATTAAAAACCCTCCAAAATGTCTCAGACAGCATGGCTTTGTCTAAGACGGTGGATTCAAATAAAAAAAGATTCAACCCAGATCAAATGGAAGACAGTAGAACAAAATATCCATGTACGGTCGTGAAAATATGTTCCCGAAAACCTTTAGAGCCCTGAAAATCTGAAACCTACAAATCATTGTGCAAACCTTTATCTTTTTTTTTTTTTCAGCACACTTTCCTTTAAAACAGATTCTTTCCATAAACCACATGCTTCACTAAACCCATAGACATTCCACTGGCTTTTTATCTTTTATATCCTTACAATTTTGTGGAGCAAAGAAATCTTCATTTATAATATCTATGCCGTGTGCATGTTTCTTTAAGACTATGGAAAGCCTATGCAAAGGAAGGTGTTTTGTGTCAGTGATTTGAATTTCATTATTCTATTCTATACTTTCCTGGCAGTTTTGCGCGCGCGTGTGTGTGTGAGTGAAAGACTGTGTGCATGTGTGGACATAAAAGATAAATCTGTGTGCAAATAAATTATCTTGCCTCCTCCACACATTGCCATATTATTATTTTTTTTTATCTTCGTTTCTCTTCATTTTTGCCTCGTTTCTCATCTGTTCTCCATTTAATGTTGCAGTGTATTTGAGTGTTTGGACATTGTTCGATGTAAAAACTTTTAGTGTAAAATTGTATTATTTAATAATTATTGTATGGTGAATGTTGGGCAGGAAGAGTCTTCAACATTTATGGTGGGTACATCCCTGATTAAATGATTGTACGGTATAATGTGACCTCATAGTGAACAAGGTCAGGAAATCAATATAATGTGTTGTAGACTCAATGATTATCTGTGTTTTCTCTACAGTAATTTCTAATGCATTTACAGATTACCTATAATACTGTAGTGTGATGTAAATAGGCTTTCTTTAATCGAATATATACTGTATATATTTGTTGATTGTGGCCATTGTTGAGTTAACAGAAAAACCCCTATTTAATAATATTTTTATTATATAAAATATTATATGAGATTTTATTTGCGTTTTATAACACAGCGTCTCTTTTTATGAATTTATGAAAATAAATGACCAAACATTTGCCTTTAAGTCTTGGGCTGTAAGTACAAATACAATATATACTGTAAGTAGTTAAATATTTGAATACAAAATATTCACCTATATGAAAATATATACAACTTGAGAGAGAACACAGTCGGAAAAGTTGTTTGCTTGGGAGGTCTTATTTGATTACATCATTTGCAGTGCTCAATCGGAGTGTGTGAGATTCCCGTTTCCATAGTAACAGCAACTCTGGGGTGCGTTTCCCAAAGCCAACTATGGTCGCAAGTTCTGTCGTTACCAATAGAGTTCAATGGAACTTGCGACCATAGTTGGCTAACAATACTTTTGGGAAACGCACCCCTGATTGGTAGACCTCCCTCCCTCCAGGACTGTGACTAGTGCAAATACTTTACTGGGAATTCAGCATTTAAGGTAAATAAGTTCAAGGGACATTAAATTAGTCATATGGTTACCATAATGATTATTTATAAAAATAAATAAAATAAAAAATAATTAAAAAAACAATGCAGTTTGATTAATATTATATATTTTTTGGCGGAGGCTATTTGAACTAAGTGGCAATAGCAGTATTTTTTTAGTGATAGATGCTGTTTACACTAAGTGAAGACTAGTACACCGATTACAACGTTACGAGAACAGAAAATGAACAGAAAGAAACCCTTAAATACACATTCAACAAAATGAATCACAGGTGCGCAAATGAATCAAAACATGAAAAAACACAGAAACAAACTGAAATCCAGGACACTGAACCAAAACACTTGACAAACCCACCCACACCAGAAACAAACCCAGATTATCCCTTACAACATGTAAACAGCTGTTAGGTGCTATTTATACTTATTGCAAATAGTGGCAGATTAGCATTTTAGTACATTATAAAATGCAATAATAACAACTTATTGAGTGTAAATTATTATATTTATTAAAATAATTAAATAGTTCCCGCTTTATTGGGACAATTAGTTCTACATCACTTTTAGAATATTTTCTGAACTTTCTTTTATCTTTTTCTTTTAAATGCTCAGAACTGATATCATTGTGAAAAGGGAGAAGAATGAGTTTGGTAAAAGTCAGTTTCAAACTCATTCAATGGTGATCGCACTGCCAACAGCGCTGTAGAAAGATTTGTGGATGCTCTGACGAAGATCGAATGCTTGGTCTTGCAAACTTTATTTAAAGGGGCCGCAAAGCACACAAGCATGTTGATCGGTATTTGTGCAGACTGACCACAAGTAGGGTATAAGTTAACCTCATGAAATCTTTTAAATGTGAAAGTAAGAAATTGATCGATGGAAAGAACTCAACAATTATAGTTACATGTTTGCTAATGAAATAAATAAATTAAAAGCCATTTGTGTGATGTGGCTTTTGTGTTCAAATGGTGGTCTAATTTCAACATGCAGTTTATAGGAGACGTTTACTTGGTCTTTAATAAACATTAATATGAATTTGTGTGCGGCCCACATTACAATAACTGTCCTGGTTGAAGTGTAGCCTAACTGTGCGTTCACACCGGACGCGAATAGCGCGTCAAATTAGTTATACGCTTCATCACTTTGTGTCCACTCGCGTTTCAAGAGCGAAATTGACGCGCGTAAAAACATACATTTGAAGCGGAATTTACGCGCGTCAGAGGCGAAAGTTTCGAAACCCGTTGGCGGCCATCTTTTTACAAGATGTCTGATGTTGATAGATCATTTAAATAGTTGTAAACTAGCAGCACGGCAGCTTACTAATGAGTTAGTAGGTCAATAACGTGACACAAAAGTGAAATTTCTATATCTTACAACCAGGTTGTACAATCTCCTCACTTATCTTCTTCCAAGCGAGGTCCTTTTTGTTCCTGTCTCTATAAAAGTATGAACTTGAGTCATATAATTCCGGGTGATCACTCACAGCTAAAATTAGTTTCTCCTCCATTTTGAATGAGTGACTTCGAGCAGGAGTTTGTTATGCTATGTCACGTGAAGCAAGCAGACTCCTGATTGGTTAACGCGGCGCGAATTGACGCAGAAGTTCAGATTTTTCAACTCGGGCGGCAGACGCGAATTCGCGTCAAACGCGTGAATGCACAAAAAGCACTATAAAATCATTCGCGCTCAATTGAGCCAGACGCTCAATTCGCGCCATTCGCGCAAACTTGACGCGCGAATGAGGCGTATTTGCGTCTACTGCACCGCACTCTACGCCTCATTCGCGCCGCAGGATTTTTTACGCTCGTATCGCGTCTTTGCATTGACTTAACATTGAAATCACTCGCGTCTGACGCGCTATTCGCGTCCGGTGTGAACGCACCATTAATGCAATTGGTCAAATCGGTGTTGTTTTGAGCGCCTTCTTATCCAATTTACATGATCAACCTCTCCTCCATTTTGCTTGGGAACTAATGTGGCCCGAACCAAAATTTACAGGACTGCGTTCTCTGCAATCATGAAAGGAGAGATATTCATGTTTAATGGTCTAGGAGAGAGCACCATTGTAAAGTCAAATGAAGGAGGAGGGAAATACTTCCAGAGAGAGCTCTGGAGATGAAATTCCCAAAACCCTTATTTATTTTGAATTGGTTGATTAGGCTCAGAGTGTAATTCGCAGTAATGAATAATTTTGAGAACAGAGGGCTGCTCTATTATCTACTTTCATGAGCATACAGTTTTGAGGAATATGTTATTATAATATATTTGAGGCCATCTGGATGCATAAAAACCTTATTAGCGTAAAATATAGTGTTTACAATCAATAACAGCTGACTATGGCTTTACTAGAAAATGCCTTTTCATCACAAATATGTAATACAACTTGGACAAACTATGAACGACAAATATATAAATAAAAACTACTAGCTTCCTCACTGACTGTCTGAAAATGGCCACTTTCCATGAGCAATATAGGGCCTGACATTCTTATGAAATTGTCATGAGAGGTACATTACATTTAAAATAAAAAAAAGCTTATCATCAGACTTGGGAGGTCAAACTAAAAATTATATGAGCTGTTTTATTTTCAATTAATTCTATGTGAGGTTTATTTAAAATGGCAATTTTCTAGCTATAAATGTTGGTTCCACTTTGTTTCGATAGTCCACTTTAGAGATTCTACTAACTATAAGTAACCTTGCAACTAAATGTCAACTAACTCTCATTAGAGTATTAGTAGACTGTAGACTGTCAGTAGACTGTTAGGTTATGGTTAGAAGTTAGGGTTCGGATTAGGAGAATAAGTTGTAAGACTTGTAGTTGCCAAGTTACTTGTAGTCAGTGGAATGTCTGTTGGGGGACCAACAAAATAAAGTGTTAGCAGATATTAAGCAGACAGTCTAGTAATACTCTAATGACAGTTAGTTGACATGTAGTTGCAAAGTTACTTATAGTAGAATGTTTAAAGTGGACTATCGAAATAAAGTGTTACCTAAATGTTATATAAACATCTAATTTAAATAATCTTCATACAAATTAAAAAACGACTCTCAGGTTATGACGGTAACCCTGGTTGCATGAGAAGCGGAACGAGACACTGCGTCTGGTTTTGGCGCTTTGGTGTAGGGTTGGGTATCGTTTTTTCTTTCTTTCTCGATACCTGTCCCAAATCGATACTTTAAAAACATTTAAAACATTCCAACCCGATCTCACGGCAATTCATACGTATTTTATGAGGTGTCTAATTTGTTCGAATTCATACAACCTCACTGGTACGAATTCATAAGATTTTTGCTAAATCATACATATTTTACGAGTTGCCCAATTCTTATGAATTTGTACGAATGGCCTACCCCTGGTCCTGCCCCTAAACCTACCCATCACCGGGGTTTAGACAAATCGTACGAATTAGCCACCTCTTACTCACTCGTACGAATTGGTCGTGAAATAGTGTTGGACATTCCCTTTCCAAGTGGAACTTCAACACTGCATCTGGTATTGACGATATGGGGAACCAATACCCACTATACCAGCACACTATACATTGAAAACCGTGCAATGAAAAATATCTGCAAGAATTTCACTTTGTAACATTGTTGAATCATTGAAAAATATAATAGTGAGTGAGAATAATAAATCAGAACATAACTTTTAATTGAAATAAACAAAAAATGTAATTATTTCAGTGATGCTTTGGATGAACATTATATAATTAGTGGCTACAGTGAGCTCTTTTGACAGCGCCTCACAAGCTCAGCTTGTTGTACGTCTTCTTGTTTTCTTGGGAAATAAATCGAAATTAAGTGAGTTTTTGCTTAAAAAAAAGCGCAATTATCTGCCAAAGGGGTAAGAAAATAATCTTAATTCAAACAGAAACAAGATTATTTTTCTTACCCCATTAGCAGATAATTTTGCTTTTTTTAATATTAATTGTATTTAACCTTACTGGAGTTACATAAGTATGCATAAGCCACAGTTGCTGTCTACTGTCTCTGTACATATTTGCTCCCATATTTCCTTGTCTATCTAATCATACATCTAAGTACTGCTTCCACAGGGCTAAACTAGATGCATAAAACTCTAGAGAGCCTGATATTAGCATGTTATATATAAACAAGATATGCAACCTCCACCTGACTTGGTTTAGACTTGCATTTCTCCAGATTAATTGGTTATGGCTCTATTAGGCTTTGCCCCTGGGCAGTAAGTATACAACTCCTAAGTTGCTGGTATTTATAATAATGTTTTTTAAGAAATCTTAACTTTTATTAACATCAACAAATTACATTATAATCTTTCTCTAGAGTTGAAAGCCTTAATTTTTTTGAGCATGCATTCAATTGTCACTCCCTTATATTGGGCTAAATATAGATTGGATTGTATAATATTGGGTTATATGATGCTGCACTTTTTTTATTGACTCAGTAAATATTTTTAGGTAAATAAATTTAAATGAATCTTTGATTTCACTTGTTTTCTATAACTAGCCACTTGGGATAGTTCACCCAAAAATGAAAATTTTGTCGACAAGTTGTTCCAAACCTGTATAAATTTATTTCCCCTGCTTAACAGAAAATAAGATATTTTGAAGAACGTTTGTAAGCAAACAGTTTTGGAGCACCATTGACTTCCATAGCCACCATTGACTTCCATAGCCACCATTGACTTTTTTTATTATTACAAAAGTGCAGATGTTTAAGTTTGGGCTTCAAGGCAAGTAAAGTTAAAACTATTAAAACAAATTAAATACTGGGAAATATAGTCTTGTTCCATGTAGTTACAGGGTAAGTGTGACATTGCGGGCCGTAAATTAAAGTGGTGCTTGTTACCCTCTTGTTCCATGTAGTTACAGGGTAAGTACAAAAAAGATACATGGACACAATCTAATATCACTGACTCGGAAACCTTTATTTGAAAAACAACTTATTACCGTTGGTCTGAAACGATACTCTAGAGTTAAATTTTTTTTAAATATTGTAATTTTTCTTACAAACACCTATCGTTTTCACTTCAGAAGATATTGATACATCCATTAGGGTTTTATGGATTACTACAGTTATTGCAGTATGTGCTGTTTGATGCTCCAACTTTTAGGAACACATGAGCTTGCATTATATGTATTCTATTTTTATTTTTCTCAAAACCTTTGTGTTAATCTGAAGAAGGAAATTCGTATACATCTTGGATGTCATGAGGGTAACGTGATTAAATGGTGAGGATGTATTTCTGGGTGTACTGCATTTTCTTTTAATACAGAATAGCAAGAGACATGATTTCTTCTTCAGATTCATCAGTGGAAAGAAAGAAAAAGAAAAGGAACAAAAGGAAGAAGCCAAGCAAGAGAAAAAAGGGGGGACAAAACGTGCTACTTTCTGTCAAGAGTTTTGAAACGAATTGTTGATTTAAAAAAGCAGTTTTAAACGAAAAAGAAGTCTTGTGAATCTGTTTTTAATTCAGTTGGTTTTCAAATAAAGGTTTCCGAGTCAGTGATATTAGATTGTGTGGATGTATTTTTATTGTACTAACCCTGTAACTACATGGAACAAGAAGGTAACAAGCACCACTACATGAAACAAGAGTATCTTTCCCCAATGTTTAAGCAAAAGTTGCAATAGTTTTAGTTTTCAGTGCACTTTTGTTAAAAAGATTACTGTATAAATGCATAGATATTTACCCTATCATTTTTAAAAAGCCTATATTGGTGCACCATTATTACAAAAATGTAGGCCTACGCAGTACTAAATTCTTGCTAAATTGCTCCCAAATGTTAGATTGTTGTATAATAGAATAAGTACCCCTTCGTTCTATAATACATACAGTATAAATATATATTTTTTTATTCTCCTGGTTATTACCCCTTTATTCCCCAAACTTTACATATTGTTCCCTTATACTTACATATAAGTACTTTATAGGTACACTTTAATTACAGAAAGTTACACTGTAAAATCGCTTTAATTACGCAGTACTTTCCGGGCTGTAATCTAAAGCGTTACCGAAAAAACATTATCACCACTGATCTGGGATGTCCAATAATACCATTGAATATTTTGAATTAAGTTTCAGTCTTCCCCTCTCATATAATTATACCACATATGTCATAACTCCTGGGTGTTTATTATTCCCAAAAACAGAAATAAATAAACATTCTCCACAAGCTGGTGAAAAATGAAGAAGGAGGAGCCAGAGGGACATTTTGGAACAGACATAGGTACAGTATATTGTGTATATTCATCCAAAACTACTAATTCAATGAAATATAGAGATTGGTAAATTTGATTTATCATTAATTTGACAAGGCCTTGGTATTTGAAACTGAAGGCCTGGCAGTTCAGTGTGAAAAGGTTATATTTTTAACACTAAGACTGGAATTCAAGTATGATGACTTCGGAAAAGGATTTGTACTGATTTATTGTATAGCATGAAAAGGTTCAGTCCATTGTGATGAGATAGAAGGAGACTTGCTAATGTTATGTGGTGAGACATGCCATATGACCGTATAGGTGAAATTATTAAATTCATAAACGGTGCTTACCCAGTCTCAAACAAATAGCCATTCATTTCCTCTCTTCTAGAGTAAATATGTACATGTTTGATCAGGCTGGTCCCAAGTGGCACCGCTGGGTTTATTCTGCCCTTTTAAATAACAGAAGAAGCAATGTAACATTTTACAACAGCCTGGGAAATCAGGAAAACACACTGCTGCTTCTGTTGTCCATGAGGAGAACTGATAAGGGATCAACTGAGATCATACAGCACAATGTTATCTTATCAATGAGAATCTGCATAATATTACCTTTGAAACTGCAAGGTCTTTAAGCTATTGATTACATAGCAATATGTTTTATAAGGAGGTTAGTATACTGCAGTATATCATATCTGGCTGTTTCATTAACAAAGAGTATTGCATTGCAGATATTAGTTGCAATATTTGAGTTTGCAGTGATGAGATACAGATGAGATAAAGAGTGAATAATAAATGGAAAGAGCTATATCAGCTTTCAAATGAAGAGCTATAGAGAGTTAATGAGCAATGTGCTCTATGTAAAAGGGCCAATTTACTGTCTGATGTGTCTGATGTAATATTATCCCTTTTCATTATCACGGCTCTTGGTTGAGATGTAATGCATCATCTAAATGGCTTTTGTCTTGAAAGTTTTGTTCTGGAAGAACAAAAGGGATATGATTTCCTTTTCAAGTTTTCTTTGGCACTGCCGTCTTCAGTCATGCCACCTTTGAAAAAAAAAAAGGTATGTGATTTACCCTAAGTGACCTTGTTTTTCTTTTCATTCTGGTTGATGAATATGTGTAAATGTGAGCAGTCTAACACATTGAATGCATTTAGTTTTAAATGAGAAGAGATATTAATGTTGTAATACTGCACAACCTTAATAAATTACTAAAGCAGGCAGCAGATTAAGCCGAAGTTTGTCTACTTCAAACAAACTGTAGTTGGTTGCTTAACACATTCTTGGTCAAAATAAGCTGACAGACAGACAGACAGACACACTCACACAGACAGACAGACAGACAGACAGACAGACAGACAGACAGACAGACAGACAGACAGTCGATAGATAGATAGATAGATAGATAGATAGATAGATAGATAGATAGATAGATAGATAGATAGATAGGCCTAGATAGATAGATGATAGATAGATGATAGATGATAGATAGATGATAGATAGATAGATAGATAGATAGATACAGATAGATAGATACAGATAGAGAGATAGATAGATAGATAGATAGATAGATAGATAGATAGATAGATAGATAGATAGATAGATAGATAGATAGATAGATAGATAGATAATTAGATAGATAGATACAGATAGATAGATAGATACAGATAGATAGATAGATACAGATAGATAGATAGATACAGATAGATAGATAGATAGATAGATAGATAGATAGATAGATAGATAGATAGATAGATAGATAGATAGATAGATAGATAGATAGATAGATAGATAGATAGATAGATAGATAGATAGATCCATCCATCCATCCATCCATCACCAGGAGTACAGCTCCAGTTGTAGGATTCTGGCCTGTCAATGTACACTCTGATTGAATTTAGTCTATGGGCCATTAAACACACTAGTTCTATTAGAGTTAGAATCTGGTGTAGCAGAAATGCAAAAATGAGTTTTGCCAAATAGGAAAGAACTTAATTGTATTTGGGCGCTCCGCAAAGCTGGGATAAGGGGTTGTGGCGCCATATAAATAGACAGATTTATCCAGTTGTGGTGCAGTCTGGTGCCAATAGGGAGGAAGAGTGCATCTCTAAGTGACCATAGTGGTCACTAGGGAAGACATGTGGCCTTTGCCCAAACAAAAAGGTACGCACGCACACGCGCGCATGTACACACACACACACGCACGCACGCGCACGCACGCACGCACGCACGCACCACACACACACACACACACACACACACACACACACACACACACACACACACACACACACACACACACACACACACACACACACACACACACACACACACACACACACACACACACACACACACACACTCACTCACCTTGCACTACTGTGTAAAAAGAGTGGAAGATGACAGGTTTGAGCAAAATCAATACTATTAATAATTTTCATTTAATTATTTAACTTTAAACGGGGTCTGTGAGAGTTTTTATGTTTTAGAAAAACTCAAATGCTCACAAAGGCTGCAAAATACAGTAAAAAAAAAATTATATTGTGAAATATTATTACTTTTTTATTTTACTGTAATATATATTAATTTATGTATCAATTTATATTAATTATATAATTTATTCCTGTGATGGCAATGCTGAATTTTCAGTAGCCATTTCCCCAGTCTTCAGTGTCACATGATCCTTTAGAAATCGTATGCTGATTTTTTATGTTCATGAAACATTTATTTTGATTAATAGAACTATTCTTTGATTAATAATTTTTTTTATATTATTTTTATCAACAATGTAAAAGTCTGTCACTTTTGATCAATTTAATACATTATTGCATAATAATTAAAGGTTGCGCTTTATTTTACAATATGTGCACTTACTTGCAGTGTGCTAAGAAAGTACTGGTTATTATAAGGTAACTACATCGGTTAATGTTAGGTTAGGGGTAGTTCAATGTTAGTTCATAGTTATAACCCAGTTATTATTATTATTTAATATATATGTACATTATATGTACATGGGGAACATGACTGTAAAATAAAGTGCCACCTAATAAAAACATTGTTAAAAAAAACTCTTATTGACCTCAAACTTTTGAAAGGAAGTTTATTAAATAATTACACATTTAAATTACCTGAATTTGGCCCAAGATCATTGTGTGCGTATAGTTTTGTTGCTATTCAAATATTATTGTCTAATGATTTTTTAAAACAAGATATCATTAAAAGTAACGGGTAATTTCCAATTTCCAATGTCTTATTAAAATTTCAATCTCATTAAAATCTATAAACCACAGTCATTGAATTTCTTGTTTTTCATCCCATTATTATTCTGTATATTTAAATTTGCACAATCTAGGAACACTTTGAGGGTCAGATTTGTCAGACACATGAATAAGAACAAAGGAAGTCTTATTTTTTGCTCCTTTCTTAGGCTTTTGCTTCAGGTAAGAGGAAGCTGGCGTGCTGGTGAACCTTGGGTTAAACTGTTGAGAAGCAGCTGGCAAGCTTTCAAAGATGACCTTCAACAACACATACACACACACACGACACACACAGAGAGAGAGAGAGAGAGAGAGAGAGAGAGAGAGAGAGAGAGAGAGAGAGAGAAAGAGAGAGAGAGAGAGAGAGAGAGAGAGAGAGAGAGAGAGAGAGAGAGAGAGAGAGAGAGAGAGAAGAGAGAGAGAGAGAGAGAGAGAGAGAGAGAGAGAGAGAGAGAAGAGAGAGAGAGAGAGAGAGAGAGAGAGAGAGAGAGAGAGAGAGAGACATCAAAGGCTGCGAGGATGATAATAATTTGACTGGTGTGTGATAGAGGGCCCAAAGCTTGGGGCTTCTCTTTTTTTGCTCCTCCTTTTGCCCTCCTTCCAACTCTCATGCAGACGTTTGAACCTCCGCAAATCTCAATGGCAGTGTCACAATAATCAGAGAGATTCTCATACAAGAACTCCATCAGTTCCTGACCCACATCAAACAGAGCAGAATGACCTCGAGAACACTTAGTTAAATGTGCAAATTCATAATCATACAGCAGACATTCCTCTGTCCCCTAAAGCGGGCCGGGCCCGGGCCAGTGTATAATAAAGCACAATGAGACGAGGGCCTCTTTCAGATGTGGCCCTGAGTCAATGAGTACATGGATGTGTGTATCACGGTAAGAAATGCCAAATTAACAATACCTGTTTAAAAATGAAAAAGAGTAAATAAAAAAACTTATTTCTTTCACAACAGCAAAACAATATTAAAGTGTTCAAAACCCGACACAGTTTTAACTTTCACACAAAGTAAAATTTTCAATCAACTTAAAATAAATGTGCTTTAAAAAAATGGACAATACTGAATTACTTTAATTAAACCATCTATGTGCTCCATTTCTTGTTCGTTCGGTCTTAGTTAAAATGCAATAGTAATTTCCTGTAATGGATTTCATGAGTCAATTATATACTGAGGGAGAAAAATCAGGAAGAATAATTAAAGTTGATGATACATTTAGAAGACAGAGAAAGGGGTGCTGGATGGAGAGTGGGGGTGAACAGCAGCCGTCCTGGCATGGAGAAAGCAAATGTTTCCAAGAGCGCACGCACGCACGCACGCACGCACGCACGCACGCACGCACGCACGCACGCACGCACGCACGCACGCACGCACACACACACACACACTGTGAGAAAGTAAAAGCAATTAAGAGATAACATACAGACAGAAAATGAGAGCGTGCCAAACGCTTGTGTGTGAAACAGCAACACATGCTGGAGGCCAGAGGGGGAGAGAGAGAGATTCAGAATAACGTCGAGGAAAGAAGACGACTCCCATTCCTTTAATTATCATGAAAAATCTGGAGGAAAACTGGGGTATTGTGGGAATGATTATGTGTTTTATCTGATGAGATCACACATCTTGCTGTGCATGTATATTGACTAATCAAGCAAGTTTAGAAAGTTCATATCCATTAAGCTAAATAGATTTTCTTTGTGTTTGTTTGCTTTCCTGTACTCATTTAAAGTAATAAATGCACATTGTCTTTTAATTACATTACTTTTTCTTGCTAAGAAGGCTATGTCAGAAGACTCAATTCAAATGCAGAAAGACACGTTGCTCCATCATTTTTAATAGCTCTATATTATATTCTGTGCGATCAAACATAAGGAACTGTGGTAATGGCATGATGTCGTTCTGAATGGTTGTCAAATCCCTTGTGAATAGTATCATGTCTAGATTATTACTTTTGAGAGGAAGACAATGAAATGCGCTTCTCATTGTCTCTGGGCTCTTACTAAAAAGCTACCCTTTAACTCAAACCTATCATCATATGAATCTCTTTTTCAAAAGAAACACAGATTGAAAAACATGGAATATATTCATGCATATCAGCATATCTTGTAGTAAAATAATGGGCTCCATTAAAAGAGCATTTTCATTTGCTCTGAACTAAAGGGATAAAATTTAATTAGTGACCTATATTAGTCAAGGAAGGGCAGCCTGTAATGGTGATGATTCATGTACAAGACTTCATTAAAACATTAAAATGTCATATGGTCCATTACTCAAACATAGGGGAAATTAATCCTGAGATCAGTTATCAAACTCTTGCTTATTTGAAGTGTTTGGCCAAATTAGATAATTTTTAATAGACACACAATGCTGGGTATTACTTACAAATTGTAGTCAGTTACTGACTCCAAACTACAACTAACTACAAAACTTGTAGTTAGTAACGTAATCAATTACATTACACATTTAAGGTAATCAGACTACTTTCAAATTATTTTTAATAACTGTACAGTAACAGTACATGTTGTTTATCACATTAATTTGAATAGGAAAGCTTGTACCATATTGACATTAAAATACGAAGAGAAAGAAAATATATTCCATTATTGGTTATCAACATGAAGTGCATTAAATATTATATTACATCAGGGTTTCCCAGACTGGGGTATGTGATGGAACTGCAGGGAGTTTTGTGAGTTTAATGAAAATCAATTAAGTAATTGAATCATAAACATTTAAAATTAAAATAAATAATTTACAAATAAAAAACATTAAAAATGTAACTCTTACTAACACACACACACACACACACACACACACACACACACACACACACACACACACACACACACACACACACACACACACACACACACACACACACACACACACACACACACACACACACACACACACACACACTCACACACACACACACACACACACACACACACACACACACACACACACACACACACACGCCCACACACACACACACACACACACAGTAATATTATTCATTCATTCATGTATAATTCTGTAAGGCATACCTTGGATCTCGACTGAGATCCCACAGAGTGTGGAATTGACTGTCCTCTTTCTCTCTCTTTCTTCTTTCTATTTTTTCCCCTTCTTTTCATTATGATGAGTGGATGGCTGGGGCATTTGAGATTGTTCTGTGGCTATGAGAGAAGTAGCTGATTAATACCCAAGAGTGTGGAATGTTCCGGGGACGGTGTGTGTGTGTGAAGAGGGCCCGGAGATGATCCTTCACTGTAGCGAGGAACAGCCCGGGATGCCTCTTATTATGAAGGGCTTCCTGAGAGGTTTTCTGATCACATTTCAGCAGTTACACAAATCACATACAGCACAGGAAATAACACAGCCAGTAGGCATGAAATAAACACATGCTTCAGTAAGAATATGAACTCAATTCAATTCTGGAGATTTGTTCAACACTGATGATGTGCGAAATCTACTTGTATTACTAGCCCACACACCCATTAAAATGTCTTGGTCATATCCCAGATAGCAATGAGTCGGCGGACCACCGGCGGTGCTCCGGAGGCAGTAGAAGCGTCAGAATGGCGTAATCGCAAACACGTTTGCGGGCGCACCGCTGGCGGCAGCCGCTTTTTAAAAGCGGCAGCCGCCTTCCTACCGCCTTCGTTCCGCGGCCGGCCCGCAGGCCAACCGCCGTTCCGCCACCGTTATACCGAAGGCGGCCCTTCCGCGGCCCGTCGGAGGCAAGCGCTGTTTGAGCGATCTGCCGCCGCTTATTGAATATATATTTTTTATATTTATAGCATGCAGTTTTAACAAGGATAATGATTGATCAAACCAGACAAATTTACATTTGACGTTTTATTTCCACATTTCAAAGTACAGTAACTGTCATTGAAACAAAATTTGTAAGATCACTTAAATATAAATAATAAAATTATATATATATATATATATATAGACACGATAAAAAACATGCAGGTTTCCAAATAAATGTTGGTAAAAAAAAACAGCCTTGCCAGTAAATTATAGCACTTGCAATAATTGTTAATAATATAAAGAGGTCAGCTCTAAGATGAAAAGAATTACAGTAAACATTATAACAAGTAATGAGGATATTTGGTACCAAAGAAAGTGCAGGATAGCAAATAAATCAAGATATAACATCACATTTTCAAGCCATTTCTAACAATAGGATAAGTGGTAGCCTAATAATTTAGAGTAAAGCTCTGGACTAGAATATACCATTATAATGGCATTGCTGACCTGGGGCACAAGATTTACACTGTGCTGCAATAAGATCTGTCTCTAGTATCTGTGATAAACAAAACTTGACGTGTATATATACATGTATAAAATGTATATATAAAAATACTAAGGTAAAAACAGTAGTAGAAAAGACCATTATAACTACAATGCTGACCTGAGGCACAAGCATTTGCAAGCTATATTTAACAATAGAATAGTTAAGCACGGTAACAAATGAAATAAGCAGCAAATAGTATTTAAAGTAATTGAGATCCTTGGTAATGCAGGGTCAGGGGGAGAATAAAAAAAATAAAAAAATAAAGTTAGTTCCACAGTGAACAGTGTGGATTGGGTGAGTAGTCTGGCGCTTCTTGATGTTACTGACTGCAGGATAACGAAAGAGTTACAGTTGTCAGTGATGCTGGGGTGTCAGTAGTCAGCCTAGGTTTAAGGGGTTGGCTGTGGGTCCCTCTCAGCTGTGCGGCGCCTTTTTCCGCCTTCACGGTCAGATGCTCCTTTCAGGTAACGCGTAACATTAACCTGGACCGCCTCATCAGTGGCATCCTGGGTTGCCGGGTTCTTCCGGATGGCCCCTGTAGAAAATACAGATGTGTCATGCCATTCAAATGGAATAAGGCCATACACATCTACTTAAATATAAAAAAAAAATATTCAACTTACTTTGAACAATGGTCTTCAGGAACAGGTCTCTAAAACATGCTTTATCCCCTACACCAGTCCAGGTTGTATTAATGGAAAGCGGATTAGAGAATATACTCTGAAGCATTCGCCACACTGTTGTCTTTAGGTCCCTCCCACATTAGATAGCCAAAAACCGAAGCTGAAAATCCCAAAAAGTGTTACAAATTACATTTTTCTGAAGCTTCTCATAATTAAATATAAAATGTGACAGGCTGTGGATTCAGACTGTAGAATATGCAGGGTACAATCTTAATTTGACTTTTTAGATTACCCTACGGCGTTATAAACGAAAGCAGCACACTTACAAATCGTTCCTGGAGCTCTTTATCCTGCCTCAAACTATCGTCAAGCAACGCCAAATTTTCCTGGGTGTCTAGGGGGAGTAACAGATCCCCTGGCAGAGATAACTCTCCAACAGACACATTGGCACTGAAATGTTGCAGCATAGTGTCCATTTTGTGGTCCATGTGGCACAACATCGCCAAACTCTCCAAGACGTCGCAGCATTAGGGTCTGATCTGCACCTACAGGGGTTCCCGGAATAATAGAATAAAATAGTTAGTCCTGGTCCCTCAACTACTAAACTATGACATTACTATCTAGGTCTACTACATGTACAGGTGGCCCCAGTGGGAATTAAACCAACAACTACAGGTGTTGTTTGCAAGTTGTACCTGATTGCCCAGTGCGAGCAAACGTCTTCAACATTGTCCCAACTTGCTTCACCTGCTCTTGAAGTGAGCCACTGTCATCCGAAGCTACAAATTTAAAGGCATATGATAGTTTTGAACCTACATCACACACAAAAAAGTAAAATTTAAGAAGAGTGGATGTTCTCACCTACTCGTGCATTGCTTTCCCTTAGAGCTTGGTTCTCCTCCCTCAGGGCTCGGTTTTCATTCCGGAGTCTCTGGAAATCTACATAAAAAAATAAAAGGCACTATTTTCAATACTGTTAAAACACTGGCCATTAAGACATAGGCCTAGAATATACCTTCATAGCTGAAAACTTCATGGTGAACACAAGATGCCAGGGGAGTCCAAGGACCAATAACGGAGTGATTACTTTCCCCTATTGATAATCATTGACGTAAAAATATGTTCGAAGTTATTGCATACATTTAATGAATTGGACTTAAATGTAACACTTAGTTTAGCGCAAAATCCTTCTCCTTTTGGCCCACTAACTAGACATTGTGACTAACGAAGCATTTACCTTTAAAGCCAAAACGATTGTCCAACAGTAGGTCTCATGGGTGAAGATAACCAGTTATGCTCTGGTCAAGGTATCTGCAAGAAAATGTGAACAAAGCCGCATTGTTAACGTTAGGAATATACAGTAGCTATGCTGTGGGAGACAAAACTGATCAGCCAAACGTGGAACAGTGAAATTGTTAAAAAATAAAATGTATTCATTGAGTGTACGTTAGTGATTAAAGTGAAAACAGAATTGTCCTCAAACATAAAAAGTACAGAATTAGAAATCACAATAGCCTTAAATCCAGTACAGTAACACACAGCACAACACTTGCTAGCCACTGTAGCTACACTGTAGTGAACTGAACTAGCCGCATATTTGTTCGGACAAAAAAATAAATTAAAAACACCTATATACATCATTCTGTTTTGTTAGAAAACACCAGAAGTTAAACTTAGTCTTTCTATATGTAAAATAGTAAAATTTCTACGTGTACTAGGCTAGCAACATTGCTTAACCTCAACAAAAGTTAAAAAACAGCATGTGCTAGCTAACACTTGCTAGCACCTCTAGCTAACGTTACTGGACTAGCAGCATTGTTCAGGCAAACAAAATAATTTAAATTACCTATACATCGTTATTTTTTATAAGAAAACACCAAAAGTTAAACTTAGATGCAACTTTAAAGCTTTGGCCACCTAACGTTACTGTAGCTAGTTATATTTCTACATGTAACGTTACTAGCAACATTGCGTAAACAAGGCTGAACAAAGATGACGTTACAGATTTGAAATATATAAACTAAAAACAATGTAAACATGCTATTGCGTTACACAAAAACATGTACTTACTTAAACGATGGTAGTCGATGACTTTGCTAGTTAGCAAACTGCAGGCTGTAACGTAGTAAATACTGACAGTAACTCGCGATTGAGCGGCGACCTTCTTCTTCTTCTTCTTCTTCTTCTTCTTCTTCTTCTTCTTCTTCTTCTTCTTCTTCTTCTTCTTTCCAATTTTACGGCGGTTGGCATCCAGCTTTTTGGTGCGAGCGGCGACCTGCTGCGAATGTGCTCGGGAGGGGCTAGCCTCAGTGGCTCCAGTGCGTCATCGACAGTAGGGGCGGGGCGGGGCCAGGAGCTATTTCACAAAACTATCAGCGCAGCTCTGAAGCCAGAGGAGAATTTAGAGTTTTTCCTTCCTTCAGGTCAAAACAGGGTTTTGATATTACCATGGTTGCACTTGCAAATGAATACAAATATATCAAGTAGGCCATACCTTTGGCCATGTTGCAGATGTATTTCACTGTTCACTGATTAGTCAGGCATTGGTAAAAAGTCTAACTTCATCAATTTATTCTGCTAAATTGTTCATACCATGAATGAAATATCTATTTTAAACCTAATCAGAATCAGAAAGTTATTTATTGCAAGTAAGTAAGTAACTTAAGTTTTACAAAATGAATTATTTTTGGTTTATTGGTGCATGTCTCAATTGTGCATAAATCAAAGAAATGTAAACAATTTTCACCTAAGTGCATAAAATAATTTGATATATTTTACATATAATCACTTCAGAGTTTCAACGTCATTTAAATGTAATTTCCTAAACCTTACCTTATGGAATCAAGAGTCAGGATTTAAACCCTAATGGCTTTGGAGCAAAAAAAAAAAAAAGCTATAATTTAGGCTATTATGATTTTATAATCGCTTCAAATGTGAAAAGTAGTTAAAATGCTGTCAGTTCCACTAACTCCCAACATGCGTTTGCAACATGGCTGGTCGATTTGAGAGTAGAAATCTGTATTTCAAAGCGGCTTGCCGCCAGCTGGCCGCGGTCCATTAGACGGAGGCAACCGCCAGAGAAAATGAAGCAGTCGGCCCGCCGGCTATTCGGCGGCGGCATCTCGCATAAAATGGGAGTGACGTATTCGGCGGCAAACGTTGTATCCCCGCCAGCGGGACGCACCTATAGCCGACAGCTTAGGGCCGGCGGCAAAAAGAAGCCGTGTGGATATTTTTTGCTATCTGGGATGCTATGTCTTTTCTTTCTGCTGCTGTATGCATAATTCCCTCGATTTTTCAGACTATACTTTAAATGTTGGATGTTACAGTTTGCAGTGATTAACGAATCCACTAGCTTTTTTATTTCTTGTATTTGGCTTTAAAACTGCAAACATACTGTTATGTACAGTTATATAATTGCAAACAGTTATATAATATTGGTAAGTATTCCGTTTTTTTCAAGGGTTATGTTTTTTTTTTTATGTTCACGGTTTCTCAATACAGCTTGATAAGTATTTATGTGCTTGTGACAGAATGCGCAAGCATACCTGGTTCTTGTCACAGGAGCTACGTTGCTAGTTACAGTTCGGTAGAGGCGCCGGAATCATGTCTTCTTGCAGCATATCTTTGTTTGTGTGTGCAACGGAGAAATCCCTGGTGCTGTTTTGACTTCTTTAAAAATTTTATAAGCCCTACCATATCTCACGACTAATTCGTACAAGTGAGTATGAGGTGTCTAATTCGTACAAATTCATACGATTTGTCTAAACCCCAGTGAGGGGCAAGGTCAGGGGTTGGTCATTCGTACGAATTCATACGAATTGGGCAACTCGTAAAATATGTACGATTTAGCAAAAATCGTACGAGTGAGGTCGTATGAATTCGTGCGAATTATCCACCTCGTAAAAATCCGTACGAATTGCTGTGAGATCGGGTTGGCTCTACTCAAGTTCTCAGCTGGTAAAAATACCAGCCCGGTCTCACCCCAAAACGTCACATACTGACGGCTCTTGACCATACGTCAACATATGACGAAAAGGGTTCCCCTATAACGTCAATATGAGACGCAGACATAAGCGCACCAGCAGCGCCTCCTAGTGGTACCCTAACGCATACCTAAACCCAACCATACCCGAATCGTCACACATGGACGTTAAAGGGTACCCTTTTCGTCGTATGTTGCCGTATGGTCAAGAGCCGTCAGTATGTGACGTTTTGGGGTGAGACTGTGTTAAAAATACCATAATATGTACGCACACCGAGTGCATTTAGGCCAGCACACAGCATTGTTTTGGTTGTTCTGTAAGTTCCATCGCAAAATATACGTCATTCAAGATGTTTTTGTTGTTGTTGTATTTTTAGGTTTGGTGAGTAAAAATTACATTTTGTGTAAGCGAACCAGGGACTAAATGTGTCATTTTCTTATTTGGTCCGAAACCAAAAGAACCAAGAGAACTGAACTACAAGTTTGAACACCCTTAGAATACAGCTTGCTTAAACCGTATGAAACTCAGTCTTATATCTGGTCAGAAATTAATTGGACAAGAAAGCAACAGGACTTCTTTTTTTCTTTTTTTTGCACCGAATGCAGTCGAGACTGTTGTTCTGTTCTTTTACCATTTAAATGAACTGATTCACTAGAATTAATCAGGCTTTCTTATGCTACGAGAAAGGACTGCTTACGAGACACTATTTACTCTAATGAATCAGACATTGCAACATTTGACATTTTAGGTTTCAGATAGGTGCCTCCTTTATGGCCCATGTTTTGATGCGAGCTCCACAGCAGACTACTGCACTACCCAACAGTCTATGCAGCATTGCGTCACCAAAGTTAGTAACTCTTCAATGCTGCGTTGCTTTTTTCTAAACCACAGGGGACTGCAATAAATGAGTCTTTTTGAGCTTTCATGTCCTGAGTGACCTTAGTGCTGGAGTCTCTCCTCGTAAAGCTGTAGTGTCTGTTTGACAGGGTTAAATTTGTAATATCCACTGTAAACACACATGAAAGACTTCCAGTTATCTGAAGGCCACCCATGGAACATGCTGTATTTATCTAACATGGGGAACTAGGCTTTTTTTTTAACCATCCAAATCATTTTTAGTAGCTTTAAAAGCGTAGATGCTTTCATTTATCTTTTCTCTCTCTCTTTTTTCAGGCCTTTTTTTTGTTGCTTCCCTTCCCTACTTTCATCTCTGGGATGTTTGCAGGTGTGTGGGTAAAGCTCGACTGATGTACACAAGAGCTGTGTGAATCTATAAAGGAGTGTACACACAGGATTTGTGTGATTCACGTTGTGTCGTCTCTAAGAACTGAAGCCTGTGTTGTGGGACTGAAGATGGGACAGATTTGATCTGAGACCAGAGATCAGATTATGTGTGAATGCTGGTTTAAGCACTGAGGTTTGTTTTTAACCATTTGGATGTGGAGAAGTGCTTGTAGGATGATGTGATTTTACTCACCCTCATTTTATTTCAAACCAGTATGATTTTCCGTTTCCCACAATGAGTAGAAGTTTAGCAGAATGTTTGAGCACCATTGCAGCATAATTTGTTTGCAGATGTAAGGTTTGATATTTTAAAACACAATGCAATTCAGATATTTTTGAGTGTCCAAAAGTGTCCAAATGCGTTTGAGGTGATTTTTATATTGTTTAAGTAAATGAAGATACAATTTTAATTTTTATTCTATTCTTTTAGATTTTTCACTTTTATGTGAGTTATCCCTTTAAAATACAATGGACTTTTTGTTGAAGCTAATGTCACTGGGCAGCATTTAATGACAGCATTTAATGTGTCACAACCCGAGTTATGTCATCACTGTGACCTCATTGGGTCAGTAAGCTCTAGAAATTGGAAAAAAAAATCTCAGCCGGTAAAGGCTTTAAGCTCCTTACACAGAGTGGCAGAACATACCGTATCACCTCTATCATTCACTCTCCTTTATACACACACACATAAGAACAATCACAAGTTAGGTCTCTTGAAGCTTTAAATTGTTTATCCTAGACAGAAATTAGATTATATAGAGGGCCATTGGATTTTTTTGGTAACACTTTATTTTACAGTGTCATTGTTACACGTTACATGTAGTTGCTGTGTTAATAACTATAAGTTATGGATAATTACATGCAATTAACCCTAAACAAAACCCACACCCTAACCCTAACCCTAGTAAGTAGATTTTGTTTAACCGAGGGTGTAACTAAGTGTAACTGAAATTTTGGCTTAGATTTTCACCTGAGAAAAAGTATCCCGGTAATCTCACAGTATCCACTGTGACCTCAACTCTTTCATAAACTGTGCTTAAATTTGACAATATACCAAACTCTGCAATCAAAAATAATTTTAATATGAGCTCAAACTGTTATTATACAAATGTTCTAACTCCAATTTATATGGGTTATACTATCTACATTAAAGGGATAATTCATAATAAATAGTTCATAGAGTCCTCTGAATATAAAATACAATAGCTTTCTGTGGATCGAACAGCCTGAAAATGAGATAAGGTGCCGCTAGACATATTGCTTCAGGTTTGATTGACATCCAATTTATATTCAGTGTACAAAGCTATTGACTATAGTGCACAGGTTATATGGGCTACATTTTGGAGCTTGACAGATGTGGTCACGAAGGACTGTTTTTGCATGAAAAAGATACAACATAATGTATGCCTGAGGCAAAGTACTGTAGATACTTTAAGGGGTAGATTCTTCACCACTGGAAAAATGGGCTTTCAATAAAACTTGGCTGCCAATGTAGTAGAAAGGCAGAACAAATTTAAATAAATCATTGCTACCTCTTTTGTCTCCCCTCTTGCAAAATTGGTAGGACAACTTCAACACCCATAATGCACTGGGCTTGTTGCCATCCAAGGCCACTCCCACCAGTCTGCCATGGATACGCTTGACCAGTGTCAAATACCACCTTGCTTAAGTAGGAAATACTACTATCCTGTCGTACGTCGTATCCTGAGACGCGAAGAGATCCACATGTGCCTAGCCATAAACCCCCCAAGTGTGATCCACCACCTCGGTGTGGAGCCTCCATTCCCCGGGCATCAGCCCCTGCCTCAACAGGATGTCTGCTCCTACATATTTATGTAAGAGACCACCGATGTGTTGTCTGTACGGACAAGCACATGATGGTCCCTCAGGTCTGGGAGGAATGTATCAATGCATTGAAGACTGCCATCATCTCCAGGCAACTTATGTGCCAAGAAAGATGATGCCTCCTCCACAGAACCTGGGAAAGGAACCAGTATTTCCTCCATATAACCAAGGCGCGGAGACACCGCCGCACGATCTTGATCGTACAAAGTGGGTTTACCCTCGGGGAGAGCCCTCTGGTTCTGATCCACCACTGCAAGGGTCTCATGTACAGTAGGCCAAAGGGTATCACATTGGACGCTGCTGCCATGATGCCCAACAGTTTCTCAAACTGTTTTACAGTGTGTGACTGGCCTAGCTTCAACTCTTTTGTGGCTATGAGGATAGCAGCTACATGAACGGGCGATAGTGTGGATCGCATAATCCCATAACACACCAAGGAAAGTGGTTCTCTGTAGTGGAGAAAGCACACTCTTCCTTGGCATTGAGTCTCAACCCCAAGTTCTTCATGTGAGCGAGGACGACATCTCAATGCCGAACCGCTAACTGCTCTGATTCCGCCAGAATTAGCCAGGCGTTGATGTAGTACAGAATGTGTATGTCCTGCAGCCTGAGCGGGGCCAGAGCTGCATCTACGCACTTCGTGAACGTACGGGGTGATAGAGCTAGACTGAATGGAAGCACCCGATAATGTTATTCTTTGCCCCCAAAAGAAAGCCTCAGGAATTTCCTGTGTTGAGGGAGGATGGAGACATGGAAGTAAGCGTCTTTTAAATCTTTTGTGACAAACCAGTCCTCGGATCTGATTTGTGTCACGATCGTTTGAGTGTGAGCATCTTGAACTTGAGTTTCATGACTGCACGATTCAACAGACGAAGATTTTGCTAATAGAGACTCTACTTCTTGCTCCATTACCAGAGCCTGCTCGGGATGTACTAACGCGAGAAGCATCCCGTTGTAACGAGGGTTTAGGAGAACGAATCTGGATTCTGTAACCCAGTAGCGGGCCGTGCATTTCCCACCTTCAGTGATGTCCAACCAGAATTAATAACTTTTAATAGTGTAGCAGCGCACGCACATACTCTCTATAATTGTTGTGAAATTCCTGTTTTTATTTTGCACCAGCAGTTATAGGGTTAATGCGGTGAGTTTGGAAAAGGCCAGGTAGAGAGAAACGAGTGATTGAGTTTGGCTTTTGTGTTAGTAAGTTCGTGTGGTTCTTGCATTCCAATTATAAATTCAGAAATGGATCCTCCCTTGTCTTATCCTTCAATGGTTACAATAGTATTAATGTTCGAAAAAATAAGTTGTTTCGATCATACATTTACAAGAAAAATTTGGAAGAAAATCTTATTTACCACGGACAAACCCGGGGGACAAAAAATGCATTATACTCTCCAAAACTACTGATTCTTTTTTACACAAAATCCATCCCAATTTCTTTCCTCAAAAATACTTAAATTACTTGGTTGTACAGGTTGTCTGTGCGTTTCAGTCCCAACAACCTTTTCTATCGCCATCGAGGCTAATGTGCTGAAAGTCGAGTCTGTCCCGTTGTATTTTATTCTGGCATAAGTTTTATTTCGCTTTAGTGCTAAGAGTGTCTGCTCGACAGAAGCAGTAAACAGGGAAAACACAGCAAAACATGACAATGTGTAACGTTACAGCTGACACAAGCTCCCACACAGATTTTTTACGATATCAATGAGATCAGCATAACTTTTGCCTTCAAATTCAGTCCTGGCATACATTGCTGGCATACATTCCCTCGAAAGGGAACTCACTGTTTTCAAACTTGATGACAACGAAGACAGTGTTTTATGCCAAACAGAGGGCAAAAACTGAAGATAAACTGCAATTCCATCGGTTCCACAGGTAAGAAAGCTGTTGCCATAGTTTTCCGTTTTTACCATAATGCTGTTTAAAGAGTAGACAAAGTACCATACAATTTTCAATGATAAACCTACTGTTACAATAGCTGTTTTGTTCATTTACATGTACTACCAACATTGAAACTATACAAAGCAAGTTTTGTAACTGAGAATTCTATAACGGTTTCTGAGCTATAAAAGAGCAACCTCTGAGCAACAAAATATTGCCCTCTAGACATTCATGGTAGATGTCATTGTCTTTCTCCATGTGCAATGGTGTGAAAACAGACCCTGTAATGCTCTGAAATCATGCATTAAAACCTGCATTCAATTTTGTGAGCATCTTCTAAGTCTTTAATATCCTGTAAGAAGGCTATGCGAATGTTTTACATCTTAAGCGAGCACAGACAATAAACAACGTTGTCTGTGCCTAAAGTCTCACTGGCACCACGCAGGAATTTTATTACGTTGAGATTGGAAGGAATTGAATGGAAAGAAGGAACTGAGCTGCGGGAGCCGAACCAAATCGAGATGAGAAAATAGCGATGGCTGAAATCGGGGCCCTGCAGTTTGAAAAAGCCATTACACGGATATTACAAAAAGAAGAGGCTGCAATAAAACAAGGAGTTTGCAGTCTAATCCTGCTATAACAGGACATCCATCTTATGGCATTTAAAATTCAGCTCCCGCACTCGCCACCGTAAACGGAGGGAAATACAGTTGTGTCCGTGTCTACTTTGGAACATTAGGTGTCTATGAGGTGCCGCTTATTCCCGACACTAAATAAGTCTGTTGGCAAATATAGATAAGGGAAAGTGTAGACACGGTGACACATCACGTTCTTATCAGCCCCCTCCGTGGAGTTTAAATTAAATCCAGTTTCCTGATACAATGACACTGTTTCCTTGAGGCCTGACTGAGCATATAAGGAGATCAGATAGCTGGAAACGGAGGGGAATGTTCATTCCATACCAAGCGGACAAGATAGTTTCTCGTCTCGTGCGTTTTGATTTCTCTTCCCGTCCTGATTCTTTTTCGCCATTCATGTTATTTGCCGTTCGCACTCATCTGCCTCATTTGCATTGTAATTATTAGAATGAATGGATGCAAAGCAGCAAATATAAATGGATTAATAGCCAGCCAGTTTATTCATGAGATTCCTGGGAGTGTCTGGCAGAGCTGATCTTCTCTGATCTTTCTCCTGCTGTGTATTCGACCACAATCCAGCTGTAGGAACGAAACCGTTGGGCCGTTTTGCCTTTACTTTTCTGATTTATTTGCGATTTAGGTGCGTGTTGATTTATTGCCGGCCTCACAGATTCCCATTTGTCTCTTTTGGCCTAGCCAGCCCATCATCCATCGCTCCATCCCCCTCTCTGGCTCATTTTATCTGTCCTTTCGCATTACCTTTCACCATTGGCCTGTACTATAAATTACCAGCAGTGTCGCCTCTCATTGAAACTCAACACTGGATGATGGAGACAGCCCCTTAGCTAATGATTACGGTCTGTGTGCTGTTTTTGACGACCATACCTGTGGAGATAAGAGACCATAGCCATCGTGCTCACTTTGAGCTGATATTATATTCCAGGACATGAGCAGAGCTGGAGGGAATCGTATCCAGTAGTCTCTTCACCCTCAGAGAGTTAATTACCTGTACTAGAGAACTCCACACTGCGGGTGGCTGTATAAAAGACAACCACACACCTGAGGATGTGAAGAAGACATTTTTAGACTTCACTGTTTGCGTGATTGTCAGAGCTAGAGAAACTTCTCCACCATTAGTTTTGAACTGCGTTTTGAGATTTGCTGTACAGCATAAACAAACTTTGTTGGATTATTTTCCTGTTATCACTGTAAAGCTGCTTTGAAACAATCTGTGTTGCAAAAAGCGTATATAAAACAAATGTGACGACTTGACATTTCCTAAAAAACTCTCCAATCATCATTGTTTCCTCAGAAGAACTGTAGACATTAGTCACACAAGTGTATTACAGGAACAGTTGTGTATTACAGGAAGGAACAGTTGACCTAAATATGAAAAAATCGTAATAATTTACTCAAGTTGTGACTTTGTTTGTGTTGTTTTTTAGTTTATTTATTTTTATTTGGAATAATGCACTGGTCACATTTTTCCATGCAATCATAGTGAATGAAGACCTGAGCTTTCAAGTTTCAAAAAATACACAAAAGCAAAAGTGCCATAAAAGTGGTCCAAACAATGATGCATTATATTCCAAGTCTTCTGAAGGTTTGTGTGAGGAAAAGACTGAAATGAAAGTCATAATTCAAAACATTGTTTGTGTGAGTATTCCAACATGCCCCCATCTGGCACTGCAAATGGTGGAGTTATTTGAAGGGACTAAAACGAAATAAACTTAAACAAAAATTTAATGAAAACATTGTTAACTGAATTAAAAATGAACTTACTTAATAAAACTGAAACATTACAAATACTTTTTAATGACTCCAAAAGAAACTACAATTATTTAAAATATTAGTTGTATTAGTAATGCACATCCTGGTTTTGCAGATATACGAGTTCCTTTGTCATCTGGAAAAACATTCCTGTCTGAAAATTTTGTCCCTATCCCTACCCCTAAACCTAACCCTACTATAAGTTATCCTTAATAATGAAAATTATGGTTAATAACACAGATTTAGAAGTCCCTAACCCTGGTGTAAGCCTAAACTTGACATAAACTGTAAACGTGTCCCTCAAATCTGATTGGTTGCTTGAAATGTTGTTCAAGAATCAACAAAGATGTTGATCCAACATATTGCACAAATTATAGGACATGACTGCTTGCTAGCTAGTCGTGTGATTTGAAAATGAGGGGCAACCCACTCCAAAAACCATCTAATTTCATCTAATTTTAAACATGTTTGTCAAAAGTACTAAGTGAGGGAAAAAAAAAAAATGAGTGCATCTTTATTTTTGTTTTGTTACATCCAAGCTGTAAATAATGCACAATGTTTTGCATGATGTTTTTCTCTTCATGTCTGCTGTGTTTTGGTTATTTCAGACCTTTACTGCTCTCTGCAAAACATTTTCTAACCAGCATTATCACCCAGTTTGCATTGATAAGTGTGTACACTGAAATCACATGTTATGAGTGCCTGAGGCTTCAATTATGATTTCACTTGTGCCTGCTCCACATTACAATAAAAAAAACATTTAACTGGGCAAGCTGAGTTCAGAAAAGTTGTCTTTCCTTAATAAAGTGAGGCTGTCGTTTGTTGGCTCAGTCTGCATCTGGAAATATTGATGTCTCCCTCTCATTTTACCTGACCTTGGACCAGCATCTTCCATCCTGACATAACATCTGTCATTTCACAAGCAGCCACAAAACTGGGTTCAGAACAGCAGCTATCAGACATGACTATCAACGTGGTTTGTTTATTGCCTCTCCAGGGATTAGTTTCCAGGTTATCATCATCTCTAGACCATAATAATAATAACTCTGATCTATCATCCAAATAGGCTGTGTTGGGTTCTTAAAGGTTATGGTTTTGTAATCCTCTTCCATTGTGAAATAACCCATACAAAAGGTGTTTGACACTCAGCGGGGTGAATTTTTATCATGTTTTGGGGCAGAACATTGGTCGTTGAAGGGAACATAAGGCGTTAATGATGCCATTATGATCATCATCATCCTTTTCATCTCCTGCTGAGGTCAGAAAGGAGACAATATGGCGGGCCGAGAGAGAGATGAAGCAGGACGAGTGAGGATATCAAGGCCATAGCAATGTGATGAGCTCTGAAGAGGGCTGATTTCATTACCCATTTTTCGTTTTTTGGTGCGGCGGCACGTGATCTTACGAAGCACTCCACTTCACACAAAAGCGAATGTGGCGTAACCAAATCGCTTCTCGCTTTAGCTCGCTTCTCAAAACCACCATTTGACATCACTTACAATCCTTTTATACTGTAGCAGCAGGTTTCAGGTCAGAAGGAAATAAACTTATATCGATTTAACCCATTTCATTTTTACGCTGCAGAACCTAATTTGAACAAATAATGCTTTTTGAATTCATGCTGCTTTCATCAGATGTGCCAGATCTTCTGGAATCGGTGAACGGGAAGAGATCTCTTCAGGACAAATGCACTCCAACTTATCAAAAGTAAAAGCTAAACTCTCCAAGTGGAAAGCCGGGAGCTTATGTTTGTCAGCTGCTCCTCAGCTGTGTGATTTGCAGGCGGCTCTCGGTATGTAGATCTTTCTGTAGCGCTCATAATTTAAAGTGTATGAGTCAGCTTCAGCTTGAAAAAGACATTAATCCGGCAGGGTTTTCAGCATCTCAGAGGAAGGCTGAGAGATCTGCTTCACATAATCTATAAATGGGGTTCTAAACGTAAATTTTGAAAGAGTTTGTTTACATAATTGGCTAATCGCAATGCTAAATATATAAACAGTTGCTCATTTCCATATTCTTTTAATACATTTTCAACTGTATTGAAACATGTTTTGATCTCTTTTTGCCCTCATTATAACCTCAGTGAATAAAAAAGAAAGCAAAAAAGTCTAAATGCTCATTTCAACTTTAAAAAGACAAGAGAATTGCAATGCCGGATTATATTTAGAACACCTTCGATGTGAATGTCATTGCATTGTAACAAAATATCAAAGCAGGTCATTTGTTTTAGCAAAAACAAAAATCTTCGAATTATGCTAAAAGTATAAAACAATAGATACTATTGTTCAAATTTCAGCACTGGTTAAAAATATTAAATATTTTGAAAGTAATTTTGTGTATAGGCCTACATTAGGGTACACAAAATAACAATGCAAATATAATTTTTAGGCAACACAATTTTTAAAAATAATAATAACAGGAAGAAGAATTGCATTTTTATTTCATCTAATGCAGATTTTTTTAAGTATCCAAAAAGGACCAAATCCTTTTTAGGGCCATGTTAAATGCTGCATGAAATGTTCATAAGCATTCTAATCAGAATCCAATCACTTTAAATGTGTGTTTTATCATTTGAGCAGTCAGGCACTGTGGATAAGCGAATCGTCTGAATTTTTAACAGGGGTTATAGCTCACGCTCACTTCTCATTTTTGGAACAAATGTGGAAGAGTTGGCAATTACTGTCTAAGAAATCATATTCTGACAACTCCTGAGACTACAGGGCCTTGGAAGACTTTTGCCAAGTACCTTGTCACATTAATTTTCCAAGCCCCTGATCAGTTAGCTAACTTTAAATGAGATTCAAATGCCTAACATTCCTAATGCTTGGAGAAAACCCTTTGTTAACTTTGTGAAGTCAAAAGTGCATTGAGAATGCATAAGCATGTCCCAGTGCAACAGAGCAAATCCATATATTTTAAGAGAATTTGAAAGCAAATAGGACACACGTGATGCCAAAGAATATGTCGATATGTCATATGGGCTTGTGCAACAAAAGGACAGAGCGAATGGACAGAATGCTACACAGGGACTTGTGGGAGTTTTTTTTTTTTCATTTGCAGTTTCATGAAATATCTGAATGCAGCGATTCAGTAGAATGAATCACACTTTCCCGTGGTATATGAGAGAGTGCAAGAGGGCAGATTAGGAGAGTCTTCGTCTTTCTTCCATTTCACAAAGATTGCCACCCCTTCTTGCATTTTTACTGCTCTTTTCTTTAAAGAACGAACCTCAGTGAGAGAACACAGATTTGATGTTCCTGTTGATATTCCCTGGGTACTTCCTGCATTAGAAGTCTCTCTTTCAGTCTCTTCTGCTGCATGTTTTAATCATAGTCCAGCAAGCTATGACACACTTATCGCTTAGATCTACAGTAGACATAACCTTGTCTCAGATCCATAAGTCATAAGTTCCACATTAGTGTCCTGATATGGTCTGATTTAGTTTTGTGATTTGAATTGTGGTTCAGTAAGTAGTCATGACTTGAGCATTTAGGCCTGAGTTAAGCCTGATCAATATACTGTTAAGTGGGTAGCTTAAGGACAGTAACTTAAGTCAATAATAAATACCTGTATATTAATTCTTAACATAGTTCATGAACATTCTAATATAAATAAATACATATGAAAATATTAGAGCTGTGAATTATGTATCTTGCATACACATTCACATTTAAGTACAAAATGTAGTATACAGGGGAAAAAGAGTCCAAGCTGAAATCTCTCTCTCTCTCTCTCTCTCTCTCTCTCTCTCTCTCTCTCTCTCTGTGTGTGTGTGTGTGTGTGTGTGTGTGTGTGTGTGTGTGTGTGTGTGTGTGTGTGTGTGTGTGTGTGTGTGTGTGTGTGTGTGGCCCACAAAGGTGGCAATATCCGAAATCCTTGTCCTTGTGGGGCACATTTTGTGTGTGTGTGAGTGTGTGTGTGGCCCACAAGGATGGCAATATCCGAAATCCTTGTCCTTATGGGGCACATTTGTGTGTGTGTGTGTGTGTGTGTGTGTGTGTGTGTGTGTGTGTGTGTGTGTGTGTGTGTGTGTGTGTGTGTGTGTGTGTGTGTGTGTGTAATGCAAAAGCCAAAACCAAAAACCATTTTTTGTATATTCACATAACAATAAATAAACATAGTAAACATTAAAGACATTTATAATGAGATTTCAATTTCAGATAAATACTTTTCTTTTGAACTTTTTTTAATCAAAGAATCTTGAAAATAATTGTATCAACGTTTTCACAGAAATATTAAGCAGCATAACTGTTTTCAACATTAACAATAAAAAGAAAAAATATTGAGCATCAAATCAGCATATTTGAATGATTTCTGAAGGACCATGCGACACTGAAGACTGGAGTAATGGCTGCTGAAAAACCATTACAGATTACATTTATATTTTAAAATAATTCAAGTCCCCTTGAAGCTTTTAATGTTGTTTATATGTCCAGTGGTGTTTTTAATATGCTTTAAGACAAGCATGTGCAAATTTCAAAAGTCAACACCATTGCTGAGTATTTTCGGCTTAAAACTGCATCTAAAGACAATCTCAAAAATGCGTTTTGAAATCGGTGGTGTTTCTGACGTCACAAACTTGTAACCAATCAGGTCAACCTGTGATCATCAACGACTGGATCTCTGAGCTGGTGTGAGTGAGTGGAGGCGGGGCTAATTTGCATATTCATTGGCTTTCTGGCTTTCCTGTAGCTCAAACAGTAGAGCGTTGGCGCTAGCAACGCCAAGGTCATGGGTTTGATTCCCAGGGAAAGCAAGAACTGACGAAATGTGTACCTTGAATGCAATGTAAGTCGCTTTGGATAAAAGCGTCTGCCAAATGCATAAATGTAAATATGTAAATGTCATTGAACCGCGTATGCTAAATAAGGCAAGGGTGTAGAGTTACATTCAAAGTAATGGCTTGAATTAAAAAAAGAAGGAAAAAACATTTTAAAAATTAAATTTTGGTGAACAAAGATGAGTTATAAGGGATAACATTTTTAAGGGGGACTTTAAAATAGAAAACAGTTAGTGTTACAGTTACAACAGTTACAGCTATCTCTAACCCTTCTTTCAAGACAGACTGCTTGCTGACAGTTTGAGGAAGGTGAACAGCGAGAAACAGGTTTAATATCTCTTCTAAAAAGTTTTAGCGAAATACTTCTCACCAATTTACAGTTTCTGGAAAGTTTGAATGTGTTTATCAGTCACCCACTCACCTGTGTTCTCTCTCTCTTACACATATACACCGTAAACTGCACTGCATTAAAATCCTGCATCAGAGATTAACAGGCATCTGGGTGAGAGTGAACACACAAACACACTCCCACTCACATCTCAAACCTGTTCACCGCTGCCACAGCACACCGACTGCTGCGGAAAACAAATTACCTTGTGTGAGTGTGTTTGTGTGTTGAGTGCTGATTTTGATGTTAGCGTTAGTGCACAAGTAGCTTCTGCTGATCAAAGACATTCAATGCAGTGAAAACAAGATGACCTTTTTTTTCCTCGAATGAGAAAAACATGACAAAACAGAAGAAAGAAAGATTAGTGTGCACCCAAACGTATTAATTAATACTTCACCTTTAGCAAAGTAGTAACCTGGATTTGTTACCTTTTTTTTTACCACTTAACCCATAAACATTATTTTGTTTGTATAAATTAATGTATTTAGGCTGATTTAGCAATATTAAATCGTATTTTTGACTAATTTATTTAGATGTTATCATTTTTTCTAGGGTAATTTTTTGGTAACACTTTATAAGTATACAGTAATAAAGTACTTACAAATCAGGGTTATCCTTACTGTAGTACTTAACACTGAAGTCAGACTTTCAAAATATTTCATCACTTGAATTAAGATTATAATAATACTTTAATTTTAAAGCACAGCCACCACAAAATCAGACTTTAGCATCATTCTGAGGTTAAAACATAGGATTGAAACCTTCAATGTTGATTGCATTTTAATAGTTGGCAAACATATTTTGCACGGAACTGTTATTTTTGCACCCTTTTCTGATTGCTGGATGAAATGATTTTTAAATGTTTAAATTTCCAGCACTAGCATGCATTTGTATCACTCACCATGGTGGCAACTCTCAGACAGACAGGTTGTAGCCTAAAGCATCCAGAGACATTGTGGATTGATGTAATTGGCAGACGTGGTGTGCAGCAATATCAAACAAGAGAGCCAATCCAAAGCATCCAAATAGCATCGCTTTACTAAACGGCCTTTAAATAGCTGAAGGCATCGTGTACATCAAAAATAGCTGAAGCAACAAATTAATATTATTCAGCATATGCAAGCTTTTTACCGAACATATTCAGATGTAACCCCCTTTGAAAGTTAACATTTTCACTGTAATTTAACTACACTTTTTTTTTCTCAGTAACTGTACAGTTACATTTATTTTTGTAATTAATTACGTAATGCCGTTACATGCATCTAGTTACTCCCCAACACTGTCCATCATTCATGGAACCTTATCACGATCTTCTCTCATCTCCTGTAAACAACAAAGACTTAGTTATTCCTTAGTTAACTTAGTTATTCCTGTTCCATTGCCACTAAATTGTGTTTTATCGTCATTTATACTCGCCTGTTGTACTCTTCACTATTGCTATTAATAAAACACAGTTAACAAGTGTCAGTTAACAGTTAACAACTCTGACTCTGGGTACTGTAACAAGTTATTAATTGTCAAAACAATTGTTGTTTAATTAGCTCAAATGTAAAGCGTTAGATAACAACTTATTACCCATAAATAGTTCTCACTTTAAATTAGGTCTCAAATGTCATTAAGTGCTTTAAATCAACCTTTATTGTTATCCGAAGTCCTTTGGGGACATTTTGTTGGTCTCCATGAGGAAAACAGCTTATAAATCATACTTAGTGATGTTTTTTTTGAAAATGTAAAAAATGCAGAACGTTTTGTGATTGGATTGTACAGTATACAAATCAATATACTACCAGTTCACGCAGAACACTTTTTTTGCTGTAATTCTTTTTGTCAAACTTGCTTCTCAAAAGTGAACCTTTTTACAATTTTTCAATGCCAATACATTGGGGAAATCAATGGGAGAAACATTGTAAATTAAATTTAGTTTTTAAAGTGATAAAATAAAACACTTTCCTTAAAACCCTTCTCACACTCACATAAGTTGATTTAATTTGCCTACTAAAAAATGTCCAACAGTACTGTCATTTTAGTACTAACCCGTACATCTCAGTTATGTGCTGTGTATATCTGACTAATGTGACCTTCATATATCAAAAAGAAAAGCATTTAATTTGGTATGTTTACTTTAATAAGAAAGTAACATTTCCCCCAAATTATTTACTGTCACTCAAACTGTGGCTGTTTAATACATAGACAAATAGCCCACATATAAAATCTTCCCATTACAACTATCCGTAAAGACTCCAGAAACTGAACTAAAAAGATACATATCATATGCACAAGATACATGAGAAAGTTATAACTTATTCAGAGAGAGTGACAGAGAGGAAAAGGAATAAGATGAAAGTGACAAAGAAAGAACTTCTTAAGCAACAAAGATGATTTTATATTCACACAGCTGTTCACTTCAGAGCAGACTGAAGGACACTTCTGACAAATGTTTCTGTCACACCTGCGAATGTGATAATTAACGGATGGTATTTCAAATTTCATCTGCAATGTAATGAGCCTCAAACTGCTCCTGTGACTCTTATTAGAAATAATACTGTTAAAAACAGATGCTACACAGCCCAAATATGAATGCAGCTGGGTCATTCCTGTTATGCAGAACATGTTCATGTCCTTGTATCTATTATGATAATATATTGAAGTTGCAATTAAAGATCGAAATAATATTATTTATTATGTCAATTTATTTTATGTGAATAAAAAATATTTGCCATTCGGTCCCCTTTTTGGTGTAAAAAAAAAAAAAAGTATTAATTCAATATATTCCAGGAATTTATTTATTTATTGTAATTAAATTATTTAAATTATTTCAAATTGTCTCCAATCCTGGTAATCTTTAGTTGCATCTATTTAACTAGCAAAAAACAATTTCTTAATGACAATAACAACAGCACAAACATCAGTAAGTATTAACAATGCGTTGATGCATGATGTGATGTTTTGCAGCATTAATATGCATCATTGCACAACATACCATTGATATAAATTGTTGTCAGGTTGACACCCTTATTTAAAACTTAAAATCCCTCACTGAACAATGGCTTACCAATTTTCAGTGTAAATCAAGTTATATTATATCTCTACCTGGGCCAGTTTAATTTTAGTACTATTTATATACTAATTTTTCATTTTAGTTTAAAGGGTTAGTTCACACAAAAATTAATATTCTGTCATTAATTACCCACTTCAAGTCGTTCCGAACTCGTAAGATATTTGTTCATCTTTGGAACACAAATGAATATCTTTTTAATGAAATCTGAGAGCTTTATGTTCCTCCATTGACAGCTACTAGAAAGATGGTAAAGACATCATTAAAATAATCCATGTGATTGCAGTGGTTTAAAGGAACACTTCACTTTTTTTGGAAATAGGTTAATTTTTCAACTCCCCTAGAGTTAAACAGTTGAGTTTTACGGTTTTCAAATCCATTCAGCCGATCCCCGGGTCTGGCGGTAGCACTTTTAGCATATAGCTTAGCATAGATCACTGAATCTGATTAGACCGTTAGCATCTCTCTCAAAAAAATTACCAAAGAGTTTTGATATTTCTCCTATTTAAAACTTGACTCTTCTGTAGTTATATCGTGTACTGACGGAAAATGAAAAGTTGCGATTTTCTTGGCCAGTATAGTTGCAAAGTTACTTATAGTTAGTAGGAATGTCTAAAGTGGACTATCGAAATAAAGTGTTACCTTTTTTTTTTTACTTCAGTTTTATCTTATTTTATTTCACGTTGTCAAGGCAACATTTCTAGACCGTTAGCATCTCTCTCAAAAAAATGACCAAAGAGTTTTGATATTTTTCCTATTTAAAACTTGACTCTTCTGTAGTTATATCGTGTACTAAGACAGACGGAAAATGAAAAGTTGCGATTTTCTAGGCCAATATGACTAGGAACTATACTCTCATTCCTGCGTAATAATCAAGGAACTGTGCTGCCGTACCATGGGTGCAATGATATTATGCTGTGTCTGAAAATAGTCCCCAGCAAGATAACTTTGAACGTGACTGGCACTAAGTTTGTAATATCATTGCGCCTGCTGGAACAGCAGCACAGTTCATGTACAGTACACGATGTAACTACAGAAAAGACAAGTTTTAAATAAGAAAAATATCGAAACTCTTTGGTCATTTTTTTAGAGAGATGCTAACAGTCTAATCAGATTCAATGATCTATGCAAAGCTATGCTAAAAGTGATACAGCCAGATCCGGAGATCGGCTGAATGGATTCAAAAACGGTAAAACTCAACTGTTTAACTCTAGGGGAGTTGGAAAATGAGCCTATTTCCAAAAAAAGTGGAGTGTTCCTTTAGGTGTCCTGAGTGCTTTGTTTGCACAAAAAAACATAATTTACCATTTTATTTACAAAAAAATTAAGCTGCAACACTTGATCACGCAACAACGTCTGATCTCGTGTCAACACAACACACATCATGGTGCTTTCGTAAATGCATGCGCCTGCGCGCATGTTTTGATTGAAAGTGGTAGTTGTGTGGACTGTCAATGGAGAGACAGAAAGATCTCAGATTTCATTAAAAATATCTCCATTGGTGTTCCGAAGATTAACGAATGTCTAATGGTTTGGAAAGACATTAGGGTGAGTAAAATGATGACAGGATTTTCATTTCTGAGTGAACTAACCTTTCCAGTTTTATAATTTGTGCTTTTGTCAAGTAAATAGTTTTTTTGGTTCCACTTTATTTCGATAGTCCACTTTAGACATTCACCTAACTATAACTTTGCAACTACATGTCAACTAACTCATATTAGAGTATTAGTAGACTGTAGTAGACTGTTAGGTTAGGGTTCTGGTTAGGAGAATAAGTTGACTTGTAGTTGCCAAGTTACTTATAGTCAGTAGAGTGTCTGTTGGGGGAGCATCATAATAAAGTATTAGCAGATATTAAGCATCCAGTCTATTAATAATCTAATGGCAGTTAGTTGGCATGTAGTTGCAAAGTTACTTATAGTTAGAATGTCTAAAGTGGACTATCGAAATAAAGTGTTACCCTTTTTTTTTCTTTACTTCAGTTTTGTCTTATTTTATTTCAGTAAGTTGTCAAGGCAACATTTCTAATTTTCATTTAAAAAAAATTAAGTTATATTTTTCATCTTACATTTAAATGGTATTTCATTTAAATGATCTAAATTGACAAATATTTGTAATAGTTTTAGTTAACAATAACAATAATTAGATGAGCATATTTCTGATATCCTGACCTGCTTTTACTTCTTAAATCTCAAAAGATAATCAGGAATGACCCAGCTCAGTTGGAATTTGTGCTGTAGTGATGCACTCAGAAATTCAAAAATGTCAGAATCACTGTATTCTCAGCCCATTGTTCATGTGAGTTCCTCATTTCGAAGTTCTCAGTCTTACTTTCAAAGGATTCCAGCTGAGTCGAGTCTTGGCTTGTTCAGTTTGTTGAGCAGCTCTTGCTTGAGGTTGTAAAATCAGAGAAAGGTCTTTCTTTTTGATTTCCTGAAGGAAAGCGCAAAAATCGGTGCAGAGAAGGATATCTTTTTCTGTCAGTCTCGAGAGAGAGAGAAGGGATGATGGATGTATAGAGGGGGAATGAATACGGTGTTGTGGTCGTCCATCTTGCTAAATGTGACACACTGACACAATGGGGTATAACTCATAGGGTTCAGAACACAGCAGTACTCTCTCATAGGGGCTGTGGGGCTAAATCAGATACACACACACGCGCGCACATGCACGGAGATCATAACCTACAGTCCTTTTAAAGGATTTACAAAGGAGGAAGAATTGAAATTGCATCAGACTGCTACTGGTTTGCTTTGTGTTGAGAGTCACAGTTGGACATTTCTGCAGTTTACTTATCAACCACCTGTTTTCATGCAACAATCCTAATTTATTATCAACTTATACTCAAAATTTAGAACCAACTCAAAGCATCTCTTAAAAAATCGTAGCTAATGACCTTTGAAAAATAAATTCCCAGCAAACACAGAACGTTGGCACAACATACCCGACCTTCTAACAACGTTTTAACAACATGACCAAAAGGTTGCTTTAACTACGTTGTGTGGTGAAGGTTGTTACAGCATTGTCATTTAGGTACAAAAACCGTTCAGGGCCATTGCTTAAAGTCCGCGTGAACCGGAAGTTGCAAACGACTTTTCTCAAGTGTCGTGACGCATTTCCGAGTGAAACGGAATATTGAACAGAGGGCAGGGTTTTACTTTAGCGCTCCTCCTCTCCATCTCTCACCCATAGCAGAGTAACGGTTTGAGGGGAGTCGTTAAGCGTTTAAACAACCCAAGCCGTCAAACCTACGTCATCAGAAAAAGAACCATTCCAGACCGGAAGTAACTTTTCAGACTTTGATTAAAGATAACCACGGCAAAACATTTTTTTTTTCTGTGTATTAACTTGCAAGGATTAATTGCTCACCACAAGACAAATAGGGTCAATTTTGATTTCATGCCGACTTTAAGGTTGTGCCTAGGTTATCTGGACAACCACTGGACTACATAATGTACTCGTCACTCGTCACTGCCCTGAAGCGGGAAAATCAGCCTTTTAAATTCTACCTGTTGGGCTCATTGTGTTTTCATTCATCATCGAGCAGGTATACGTGAGTATTGCATTTAATTTAGCCTACCTCAGCTATCAAACACAACCTACAACTTTAATTTCTAATGTGACTAATGTAGCCTCGCTCGCACTGTTTCGTTTTTCATTTGATTTGTCTGCTATAGTCTCATTCGTTTCTTTGTTCCCCTGGATCTGGTTACCGACCTTTATTGGCCGGCATTCGAGTGCTGTCTGCCATACAGAACCCGTTTTTTTTTCATTAAATGTTCTGGGGCCGTATTCACAAACAATTTTAAGGCTAAAAGTAGCTCCTAACTGGCGAATTTAGGAGCAACTCCTAAAAATAATGGGCGTGTCACTCCTAACTTTAGGACTCCTAATTTTTTTCACTAAGAGTAATTCACGAAGCATTTTAGCCCTAAAAGTAGCACCTAAGTCTGGGACAGCTTAAAAGAAGTCGAGAGAACTCCTAACTCACTAAGACCTATTCACAAAGGATCTTAAAATCGCCGCGCGACACAGTGTGTTGGAGACACTCAATGACACGGAGTTATTACAAAGATACCGCCTTAATCGTGAGGGAATACTGATTGTTGTGGATATTGTGAGGCATCCAATAACAGCGCCAACTAATCGCAACAGCCCAATCAGTGCCGAATTGAAATGTTTGATAACACTTCGTTACCTGGCAACGGGGAAAATGCAATTGTGTAATGCCGACGATCTAGGGATATCCCAGCCATCGGTAAGCAGATCCATCCACCAAACCATCAATGCACTCTGTAGACCCCATATTATTCGACAGTTCATAAGTTTTCCTTTGGACATTCGCCAACTCCAAAGAAACAAAGCCAGCTTTATGGATATTGCCGGTGTGCCCGGAGTGGTCGGTGCTATCGACGGAACACATATTAAAATAATTGCACCACGTCAGGATGAGGACGTGTTTGTGAATAGAAAGAAAACCCACTCAATCAATACCCAGATTGTGTTCGATGCAAACTTCACAATTCTCGATGTTGTATCCCAGTGCCGAATTTCCCTTTTATTATTATTTTTTTTTCAGCACCAACTGGGCCAGCAGCAGTAACTGATCCTGCGTCCAGTTGGGATTTCTTTTCCGTTTTGGCGAGTTCATAATCCACTGTCATTCAACTATTACATTACTTCAATAGGAGCAACATTTCCTTGCTTTAAGTAGTCTATTTAGGCTAATAGGATGTCAATTAACCAAGCAAGTGTTAATGCAAGTGTCGTTTTTAATTATTAGTCAAGTGGCGGTTTTCATTAGGGTATTAGGCTACCTTGATTTAATTTAATTTAATTCACAACTTTTCTCTTTCTCTCTCTCCTCCTTTTTAGAATTACACTTCACTGGGGCCTGCACAAACATGTCATTATATATGCATTTCGATGACATTATTATTATTATTTTGTGTAGGACACAGACATATTTAGATGTCGTAATTCCATGATTGGTGCGTCTGTGTTATGTTTCGCATGATGGCCCTGTCATCTAACAACCAATCACCGTGATCATTGCGAGGAAGCTCGTGCATGAGAATTGACGTCATCCATAGCAACGAAGACTCACTCTTAGTTTAGGAGTTGTCATTTTTCCTTACTAAGAGTAGGTCTGAAAGGCGTTGTGAATAACTTTTAAGAGAACACTCCTAGCTAAAATCTTTTAGTGCGATTTAGGAGTACTCCTAGTGGTAAGATAAAATTATTTGTGAATACGGCCCCTGATCTGCCTTTGCTTTTTATGTTTTATTTATTATAGGCCTACTTAAAATAAATTTGTAAAATTTGTTTATTTCTTTTTTTAAAAACAAATTTAAAAAACTTTTGGACTTTTTGGACTTTTGGAAGTGTAATTTGATTACAATATGCAGTTTTAATAAAGATGAATTAACAAAACCTTCTGTCATTTTTACTCTTCAAAGTGTACACTTGCAGGTGTTGATTATAATTAGGCTAATTTACTGATAGCCCCATTAAATAATAATGATAAACAATAAACAAAAAAAAGTATATATTTATCTAACAAAATGCTAAATGGGGGATATCTATAGGCATATCTAGCAGAATATAAAAAAATTGCCAGACCGTCGTCTCTCAGTTATGAATGTCGCGCAACAACGTTGCTACAGCCCTGACACGTCTTACAATTCTACGTTGTTACAATGTTGCGAGCACGTAGACAGCGACGTTGTCATAGCAGAAATGCAACGTGCCAGAGATGTTGCCACAACGTAAATGTGTTTGCTGGGTTAGTGATTCAAAATTTAATAATAATAAAGAGTAATCAAATTATATAAAAAAAAAAAATTTACTTATAAATTTCCCCCCACAGAACTCTTATATATAAACTTGCAATTTGGAGTTTAAAGTCAGTGTTTGAGATATAACCTCAAAGTGTGAGTGTGTCACATCAAAGTGTGTGTACTGAAGTATGTGTGTGACTACTTGCAAATTAAACTGTTAACTGCCACTTATGAAAAGAAACTTGATGGGTTCTGGAAGATCCATTTTACAGTGGACTTTCTCAAAATGCACACCGCAAACATCCAAAAATGTAACAAAACGAACGTAAAGCGGCAGCCCCTCAGGGACTACTGCTGCATAAATTAAAACAAAACAACAAAATAAAATCCAGGGCTGGTTCTTTCTTGTCTTGGACTTTCATGACTCATTCTTTTATCCTGCTGAAGCTCCTCCATGAGACGGGAGACTAGTGAAGAGCGAATATGCGAAGCGCCCTGAAGTATAAAAGGGCTCCTGTGGTACATGCCATCAACTTTTTTTTGTCTTCAGGAGACACTTGTTTGTATGCTTGTGTATGACAAACACTACTGGTGGAGCGTGTTGGACTCTTTGAGGAAGCTGGATGTGATCATTATCATTAATTCACGAGCCGGACTGAAAGAGACTGATAAGAAGCTTTGTTCTTCCTTGATTCTCACTCCGAGGGATAGCGTTTGCACAAGCGTGTTCAGCTCTCTAAGGAGTTGAGGGAACTCATAGCGATGCATTCGTGGTAACAGACTGTTCTTATTTGATTCTCGATGGAGTGATAAGAATCTTGGGGAAGTTGAATGCAATGCTTTGTGATGCGGTTGTGTTAAGAAGCTCCACCTATGCTTGACTCTCCCTTGAGGGATAAGAGTTGAGCGCTTACACCCTGCGCTTCGGGTCCCAGGGCAGCAGTAGCAGCAAGGCGGGATTGATCACAGGGATTGTAGGTGGAACATGGTATGAGTCTGATCTCGCAATCAAGTCTGAGGACTTGATTGCGACTTATGTATAGGTAGGAGGATTGGCACCTTTGTGAAAATCCTGCCCCCTTCACATGCCCCATAAAGTGTGAGTGGCATGGGTCAATGGCTGTGGGCGGAGGTTGATTGTGTCTGACATCCATCTTGCTCTGCTCTGATACCCTGAAGTATCTTATTTCCCAGGGTTGAGCTATATTTTATGAGCTATATTGGCAAATGGTAGCGCTGGCCTTTCTCTTGTTTGCCTCCCTGTCTGAGTAAGGACAAGGGACATATCTCTACTTTGGATGGCCCCAAGTGTTGATGCTAGGTGAACGAACTAGGTGGGCAGTATTTTCCCTCTACTTCATTTACTTCCCTCCCCTATTATGGTTGGGTCTTGAAATAGGTATAGCACTCCCCTTGGAATTGCCTTGGAGTGACAATGCTAATAAGAAAAGGAAGTTTGTCTGTGGGGCATCCCTCCTTGTTATGTCACTCACAATGGTTCAGTGCTTAAGGAAAGAGTCTAAGCACTAGTTATAATGGGCCATTCGTCAGTCACCTTCTTTTGGGTTAATGCACAGCAAACAAAGCATGGTAGAGCATTCCCACCTACTTAGTTTGCTTTCCTTCCCCAACTACTGTTTAGTCTTTAAGTAGTGGCATTCATTCCCTTAGATGATTGGGTCTTCAGACTGGCCTTTTGTTTCCATTACGGCAATGCTAACGAGTTGAGGAAGTTCACCAAGGGGTGGAATTATCTGGCACTTACTACAGCAGGTCATAGAGGAATGTTCTACATACAGTATAAGGGTAAGGTGGGGCCCCTTGCTCCCCTATTAAAAGCAGGGTTTGATCCACCTCCCCTAGACCCGGGTTCGAATCCACTGTGAGACACCAATGTGTCCCTGAGCAAGACACTTAACCCCCAGTTGCTCCAGAGGCGTGCGACCTCTGACATATATAGCAATTGTAAGTCGCTTTGGATAAAAGCGTCAGCTAAATGTAAATGTAAATGTAGATTGCAGGGGTCTTGAAGTAAGGCTAGGTTCCCCTGTGTCTCCTGTAGGGTGGAGCCTCGCTTGTGTTGAAGATCCCCCTTGGAGAGACAGCAACATCAGAGATGGTAGCCGCTGAGAGTTTTTTAACAACATCGCCCTTTGGTAAGTTGCCATTAGAGCCGTAGGGTTGATGTGAGGTGTTTTACTCCCTTGCTTCCCTTTTTAAAAGACTGGTTCAATCTGCCTCCCATAGACTTCAGGTTCTTTAAGTAAGGCTATCTCCCTAGTGGCTCCCTTGGAGTTGAGCTTCCCCAGTGCAAGCTCCTTTTTGGAGAGGCAGCAAAATTAGAGATGGTAGCAGGTGGGAATGTTTAACACGGCAGGCTCCCTTTGGCAAGCTGCCCCTTTGAGCCTTAGGGCTGAGTGAGATTCCCTTACCCGATAATTTCGGATATTAACGCAGGGTTTGCCATTCTTGTATTACAGCCTTTTTTTGTAAGAATCAAGGCTGCATTTCACCAGAGTAGCGGTATACCAAGGTTGATAGTTTAAAATATCTCTCTGCCAGGCATTTCTTGAAAGCTGTGTTTAGCCATGTTTTGAGGGAAGAGAGGGAGTAAGGTTCTAGAGTCTGGGATTCCCTAAAGGCATAGAAAATCTTCCATTCTTGCGGGAGACACTGGCATAGGGATGTTACCACTACACGGCTTGTGTACGTCTCTTATGGACGCGCCCTTGGTAGACGCTCTGACTCTGGCTAAGTAATTCGTTGAGTCAAGGTATGCTATAGCCATTATGTTTGTGCATATTCTCACCAAGTGTGGCAGGCATCCCCGCATCATGGCATGGGTATTTGTTTCCAGACACATTGTTGAGTTCCACTTCAAAAGGGAACGTCTCAGGTTACGACTGTAACCATGGTACCATGAGAAGTGGAACGAGACACTGCATCTCATTGCTATGCATTTGGTCTGCCTGCACGTTGGGACACTGTCACACATCACACATGACACATGTTTTAACCACTCTATATATTATGATGATTTTATGTATATTAGAGTTTTAATAGCTTTACATGGTGTCTTAGTCATTTTAGTCCATTTTATTCTTCTTATCTGTTTTAATGTGTGTATGTTTTTAACCCATTCGGGTTCTGCCTGTCATGTGACTGATCACATGACAGGAAACAGGAAAAAGCCAGCATAAAGCAAGCAGCATGGCAAACAAACAGGGTCTCTGTCAAAATGACCAAAGCTGGATCGAGGAGTTTCTTTTAAGGACTTACCATTCCAGCAAACCACATCACTTTTCATTGGATTAGCACTACAGTTGGATTATATATAGTGGTGGGCAGATCGAGGCTTCGTGAAACAATTAAACAATTAAAGCAAATGTGCCATATTGTGTCGAGGCTTCGAAACAATCCAACACCCATCTCAACGGTGACACCTAGTGGTCACATGCAGGTGTTGATCTAAAACAACCTTGACAATGAGTCATAAAAAAAAAAAGTTTTTTTATTATTGTATTTTCCTAATATGTGAAGCTTGTAACCTGTAGGCTCCTCACTGTGCATAATGTTATTTTGGTTATGAAAAAATAATATTAATAAAAGAAATCAAGCCACAATGTCTCACTTTTTTATAGATTTTTATTAAAAAAATTAAATTTCTCTTCTGTGGAAGGACTTAGCCTACTTCTTTTTTTTACAGATAATTTATCCAGCCTTTGAAAAAATCCTCTCACAAAAACCCACGAGGTCAAGATGCGTTGACTTTACTTTTATACAGATGTGCGATTGTGTGGTCTGTTCCCGACCCTGTCAATCAAACGCTGATTCGGCGGAGCATGCCTGTCGAAACACTTGTGAAACACTCCGAAACTTCATTCAGTCGTAGTCACGTGACATCAGTGTTTCAAAACATTTGCGCTTCGGGATCTGGAAAAGCTTCGGAACGTCAGTTTCGCGTCAGCCATCCCTAATTATATATACAGCGGTGGACATTTACACATTGGGACTTACAGCACGCAAGGACTCTTAAGGACTGCTTTATGGTATTGGAAACAATGGACTCTTTTAACAGACTAAGGCTTCTACGTTGTATTGTGTTGTTTTAAGTTCCTTGTAGAAACTTGTAAATACACTTAATTTATTAACTTTATTTGTGTTGTCGTCTCATCTTTTAAAAACTTTAAAAACTCACACAGTTTAATCTGACCCCAGTTTTAGCTCATATAACTCTACCGATTAGGCAGATTGTTACAACGTCATCTTCAGACAAAGAAGTTGATGACGTGTACTGCAGGCGCCTTTTTTTATTCTTCCGGACACTTCTCTTATGACATCACAAGCTGTCACCAGCAAATTATTGTTTGAGTGTGATTACATGTGCTTCAGACACCAGTCACGCTGATGGAGTTTCCCATAGCGTCGATCCAAGACGCAGTGTCTCGTTCCCCTTCTCAGGGAACCATGGTTAGTCGTAATGTCACGAGGTGACGAAAGCGAAGCGGAACTGAGTTCCCGCTGGAATTATGTTCCGCCCGGACCGGTGTTACGGTAACACCGGCCCACTTCCGGGTTGCGCGTTATGTCACCATAACCACCCTGATTTTACCGATTGACATCTGGTGCGGAGGATGTGATGTGGCGATCTGCGAGAGGATTATGGAGGCGGGGCAGCTCTATAAAAAGGAAGTACAGAGGCCATGGAAGCAGGCAAGGAAGCAGAGAAAGGAGAGGAGAGGAGAAGGGGTGCGGACGATTCTTCCTGTGTGCTCTCCCCTCGGAGGGGGGTGGACTCCTCCTGTGTGTTCTTCCCTCGGATGTTTGATTTCTTCGGATGGGCTTTCCTTTGGACGTGTCCCTCGAGAGAAGTGGATTTTCCCTTGCTACTGAACTGATGTGTGAAGGTAACTGAGGATTATTGTGGGGTTGGCTGTGCGGCTGTGGAATGGATCTAGTCACGATTAAATCGTCCTGAATGGAGATGTGGGAGAAGGAATGAGATGTTGCTGTGAGAGAGTCAGTGAAGACTAAGCTACGCTTTATCCTTGGAGGACCGATAAGTACCAAGATCCGAACATTGTTTGCACATATGTACCTGCACCGAGACTGAACATTGACTGTAAAGCGAACTAAGCACGAGTGTCGCACCGCTTGGGAGAGCGGGTATTGAGTGAGTCATTGAACCCCTGTCTTTCTCTTCTGAGTGTGAGTGAATAAGTGCTGATTCCCCGTGCTAGTGACGGAGTACCCTGACTGCCTCGCTACTGGGTGTGACCGGAATCCAGCTCGACATGGGAGCTGGCGATCGTGGGGTGAGTGCTGGCCTTAATTCACCGAGTGTGGTTATGCAGTGTCTGAAGTGGAGAGTTTACACGACGATTGCTTGAAGTGGGGTAATAGAGTGGATTGAAAGTTTCATTGTCTTAATTCGCCGTACACTCATCATTCTGAAAGCCTACCCCTGTCTTAATTAACAACCCGGAGCCCAGTAAGAAGAAGTTTTTATTGTTATAACTTGGAGAGCGGTGCATGTTGTGTTGAATCCTGTGGTACAGAAGACGGATCCTTCTGCGGAGACTTCCTGTAACTCCTGTGGAGGACAAAGAGGACATTAGCAGCATCTTTCATCGGTTTTGCCGGAGCACCCCTCTCAGCCGTAAGCCCCCACCAACGAATAAAGAGTACCTACCTGTCTTGATCCTCCCTTTTGTCTTATAGACGACTGATCTCTCTGCCGAGACGTCCTGTGACGCCTGTGGAGGAAAAAGGGGACGTTAGCAGCATCTTGCATCGGGTGCGCCGAAGCTTCCCTCTCAGTCGTAAGCTCCTCTTACCTGATTGGAATATACCTACCTTCGGGGTAGAAGGCCCCGTCCGGGCAAAACGGCCGCCTGCACAGTGCTACGTCCCTCCGGCCCTTCGGCAGAATCCAGTTCTGCTGGAACCTCGGGAAAGGAAGACTGACCGGAATACGCGCCCACCTAGGAGGACCGTTGATCGGCTCCGCATCGTGCGACAAGGTCCGTGCGGCCCGAAGAGTGCTTCACGCTTTCCTGGGTGTCCAAGGCCCGTTCCCGTCCTGGTGTGGGGGAACACGGAAGAAACTCTTGAGACTTTCCTTTTAGACTGATTTTACTAAATAAAACTTTGTTTTACTTTTATCCTCTTGTCGGTCTGGTTCCTTCTGGCACGCTCCCCGGGGTGGTCCTTGGTCTCAGCAGGGGAGGGCGCAGCCTGGTTACGGCCCACCCCCCCCCCCCCCCCCCCCCGACCTGTGACAGTAACCTGAGATGTTTTCATTGTTATATGTTGTATATAGGGAGTGCTATTACACATCTTCTGAAATAGTACAGAATATCCAAATCAATACACAGGTGAAGAAGCAGAAACAATGGATAGAAGCATTGCTTATGCATATGTAAAGTAAAAACTGCTTAACGTTACATAATGAAATGTCGACTCAGAATTAATTAATATACATGAAATATTGATTTGAGCTACAATAAACAACTGCTGTGTGATGGTAGCGTATGGTAATAATCATTCAGTACCATTGTATTGCCTTCTGATAATAACTGTAACTTTTTTGTAAGAGGCCTAAATAAGATATTATTTCATGCAAGATACTGTAATGCTGGATTGACGGAAAACTCCTGCTCTCAGTCCTGGCCTCTTTCTTTCACTTTCACTGTACACCTGAGGTTAAGATTATAGCAGATTTATCTGTGGTGTCTTAAAGCTTTGGGAGTCTCTCTGCTTATGCTTCTTTCTGTCTCTCTCTCTCTCTCTCCTCTCCTCTTCTCCTCTTTCTCACTGACTGACTGTCTACTACTATTCTATTTTTCTCCATTCTCTTCTCAGTATGACTTGTGATGGTGAAACTTTGTCTTGTTCTTCTACACAAATGTGCTTCGCTGTGCTTCTGTCAGCTTCTTTTCAGCTGTTCTTTTTCCCATTCCTTCAGCTTTTCTCAAGTCATCCTTTTCTGTCTTTCTCCAGATGGGGCAGTTTGTTGCATAGACTTCAGCTCAGCAAGACAGTTATTACTAGGTTGTGTGTGTGTGTGTGTGTGTGTGTGTGTGCGCTCGTGCGCTGGTAGTCATGTGCAATGCAATTTTTTTTAAAATAAATAATGACATTATTATTATTATTTTAGAAAAATATAAAATAATTTATTAAAACTGCTTCACAATATATTTGCAAGAACTTGTTCACGTTTTTCTTAAAAAAACTAAAAATAATAATTAAAACCTTTGAATTTGGGTAAAATATCATGTGGTGTGTATTTATTTATTGATAATTCATGATACTTGTAAAAATACTTTCTACATTGAAAAATATATTAAAACACTTCTTGAAAATATAGACAAAGATGTGTGCGCATATATTGAAGGTATAGGGATATATACCTTTACTATTTACTTTATGGTTACAGCATGATATTTTTAGAGTTATTAAATGTAGATTCTTATTTAAAAGCAATGAAACCAAACTGAATAGAAAGAGTACATTTCTAAGCACATTTACATTTCTTAGACACTTTTATCCAACGCAACTTCCAGTGAATCCAACATATAGACTTTGCCAGTATGTATGCTCCCTATGAAATCAAATCCATGACCATGGCATTGCAAGCATATTTTCTCACTGTAAAGACATATTTTCATGATTTGTTATCACAACTTTTTATCTTTTGTCAAATCAACTTCGATAACTAATGTGTGAAGATAACAT